>NC_133335.1:229570351-229881617 GCF_042186555.1 Aquarana catesbeiana | reverse complement strand
TCCAGGCACTGATAGGTTGCATTTGGTGGGCACTGTACCGATAAGGCTGCATTTGTTGGGCACTGCACTGATGAGGCTGCATTTGGTGGGCACTGCACTGATGACGTTGCATTTGGTGGGTGCTGCACTGATGATGCTGCATTTAGTGGGCACTGCTCTGGTAGGCTGCATTTAGTGGGCACTGCACTGGTAGGCTGCATTTGGTGGGCACTGCACTGATGAGGCTGCATTTGGTGGGCACTGCACTAATGAGGCTGCATTTGGTGGGCACTGCACTGATGAGGTTGCATTTGGTGGGCACTGCACTGATGAGGCTGCATTTGGTGGGCACTGCACTGATAGGCTGCATTTGGTGGGCACTGCACTGATGAGGCTGTATTTGGTGGCCACTGCACTGGTAGGCTGCATTTGGTGGGCACTGCACCGATGAGACAGTATTTGGTGGGCACTGGCAGGCTGCATTTGGTGGAAACTGCACTGATAAGGCTGCATTTGGTGGAAACTGCACTGATTAGGCTGCTTTTGGGTAGTCTGCATTTGGTGGGCACTAAACTGATGAGGCTGCATTTGGTGGGCACTGCACTGGTAGGCTGCATTTGGTGAGCACTGCACTGATGAGGCTGCATTTGGTGGGCACTGCACTGATGAGGCTGCATTTGGTAGGCACTGCACTGGTAGGCTGCATGTGTGTGCACGTGTCTACCTGTGTGTTATTTTGGATTATGTGCATGCGCCTGCAAGTGTGTTAATTTAGGATTATATGTGTATCTGCCAGTGTGTTCATTTGGGATTATGTGTGTGTGTATGCTTCCAAGTGTATTCATTATGGATTGTGTGTGTGTCAATCAGTGTGTTAATTTGGGATTATGTGTGTATCTCTGAGTGTGTTAATGTGGGATTATATGTGTGTCTGCTTCCAAGTGTGTTCATTTTGGATTGTATCTGTCTGCATATGTGTATATTTTGGAATTATGTGTGTGTGTGTCTGCAACCGTGCTAATTTGGGATTATGACTATGTGTGTCTGCCAGTGTGTTAATTTGGCAATGTGTGTGTCTGCAAGTGTACTAATTTGGGATTTTGTGGGTATTTGTGTTTCTGCAAGTGTGTTAGTTTGGGATTGTGTGGGTGTCAAGGTGTTAATTTGGGATTGTATGTGTGGGTGTCATGGTGTTGATTTGTGATTGTGCGTGTATCAGTATATGTGTATGTGTATCTGTCATCGCAGCATATGCACACATACAATGATATTGCACACGTACAAAAAACATTACAAACACAGAAATCTTTTAAAAACACATACTGACATTACACACACACAGAAATCATGACAGCCAAACAATAGAAATTACTTTCTCGAGACAGGAGTACTTAAGACCCCTGCAAGGGTACATTACCATAAAAGGTTGAGAAAAGGGAAAATGATATACTTACCTTTCCAAAATTTTTACTTTCTTGATGCATCTAATGGCAGAACACACTGGGTTGTGACGCCACCCTGACAACCTGACAGGACTGGTTAGCTATAAGAGTTGCAGAGAGACCCAACTTACCAAGGCCGTCTTTAGCGCAGGGCAAAGGGGGCACCTGCCCTAGGCCCAATCTTTGTTGGGGGGGGCCCGCGCTACCCACGAATTGGGGCCCCGATGAAGGCTTTGCAGAGCGCACAGAGGACACGAGAGGCTGTATTCCCGAGCTAGCCAGCAGAAGGGGGCGGGGCCGGGAGTTTCACTGATGCTCTGACCCCGCCCCATGCAGCCTGTATGCTCGGAACAGATTGGCTGTAGTGAGAGCAGTGATCAGAGTGGGAGCGTCAGTGGAGTTCCCACCCCCCCCTCTCTACACTGGCTGGGGAATACAACGGTCGGGGGTGTGGCTGGGAGCCCCATTGACGCTCTAACCCCGCCCCATGCAGCCTGTATGCTCAGTTGAAATGAGAGCAGAGAGTGGAAGCCCCTCCCACGGACCTCTGAATGTATGTAGTGAGCTCGGCTAGCCAGATATGTCCTTACACCCATAAAATGCCTGACTGCTGAAACCCTGAGCTGTGTTATTCAACTGTAAAGCTGTGCATTGCTGAAAGTTCTCTGACCATCTCCTGTATAATGTCCGCAGTCTCAGATTGTCTCCTGTATAATGTCCGCAGTCTCTGATTGTCTCCTGTAGCATGTCCACAGTCTCTGATTGTCTCCTGTAGCATGTCCGCAGTCTCTGATTGTCTCCTGTAGCATGTCCGCAGTCTCTGATTGTCTCCTGTAGCATGTCTGCAGTCTCTGATTGTCTCCTGTAGTACATCCGAAGTCTCTGATTGTCTCCTGTAGTACATCCGAAGTCTCTGATTGTCTCCTTTAGTATGTCCGCAGTCTCAGATTGTCTCCTGTATCATGCCTGCAGTCTCTGATTGTCTCCTGTAGCATATTCGCAGTCTCTGACTCCTGTAGCATGTCCACAGTCTCTAATTGTCTCCTGTAGCATGTCTGCAGTCTCTGATTGTCTCCTTTAGTATGTCCGCAGTCTTAGATTGTCTCCTGTATCATGTCCGCAGTCTCAGATTTGTCTCCTTTAGCATGTCCGCAGTCTCTGGTCATCTCCTGCAGTATGTCTGCACTCTCTGACCCTCTCCTGCAGTACGTTTGCAGTCTCTGATGCTCTCCTGCAGTATGTTTGCTGTCTCTGACCCTCTCCTGTAGTATGTCTACACTCTCTGACCCTCTCCTGTAATATGTGTATTAATGTGCCGCTTTACTTGCTCAATTATTTGGGATTGCTCCACTGCTCAGTGAGTGGTAATGATGTACATTAACCTGTAGCAACCAATCAGTGAACAGTAGTGATCTGCTGTAATCTCTAGCAACCAATCAGTGAGCGCTAATAATGTGCAGTAACCTCTAGCAACCAAGCGGCAAGCAAAAATTATGTGTTGTAACCTCTAGCAACCAGCCAGTGAGCGGCAAAATTAGGTCAAGCAAATGTTTGCCCAAGGCCCAATCAATATTAAAGATGGCCCTGCACCTTACCATTCTCTGTATCTATCGCCTTAAATGAGTGGGCAGCTGTGTGCTGCCATTAGATGCGTCAGGAAAGGAAAATTTCGGAAAGGTGAGTATACAATTTTTGGTTTTTCCAGAATTTGTGAGACTGTGGGTACTAGCGGGTCTCAGTCTTCCTGCTGTGCAAATATGGTGAATGTCTCCCATACTCTTGTAGGTGCTATTCGTTGATTTCTTCCTAGCCTGTTGTAAAGTAGCGACCACCTTGCATGAGCAACCATGACTTAGCAGCCTATCCCTCTCAATTTCCATGCCATCAATTTCCGGAGCTAGATGTAGGAATTGGCCTTGTGAGAGTAGGTCTGGTGTTACTGGTAGTGGAAATGGTTCCTCTGTGCTTAGCTGTAGGATGGTTGTGAACCATGGACGTCTCGGCCAGAAGGGTATTACTGCAATTACTGTGGAAGTGGATCTTCAAAGTTTGGCTAGAAATCTCGATATTAATGGAACTGGAGGGAAGATGTATCCCAGGCTGAAGCTCCATGGATGGTCTAGACAGTCTACGCCTGCTGCTGTTGGATATATCGTTCTTGCATCCGACTGAATTATTTCTGGTTATGGGGGAATAATTTGGCGGTAACGTTTTAGGTTGTAGGTCTGAATCCACCACCATATCGATTGTGTCACTGTCTCGTGAATATATATCTTCTGACACATTGAGACTCCATCCCACTGCGTCAAGAATGAATTTTGGAATGTTCTCACGTGCCACTGATTCATTGGGAAAGTGAATGACATGGACCCCAGAATACGCATGCATACTCTGGCTGGAAGATGAACCGCTGCCATCAGTTTCCTCATTTTGTGAGTTAGAGCTTTTATCCTTACCTGGGGAGGTTCCAATCTGTTGGCTCTGGTATTTAATTCTGCTCCCCCAAAAAAATCATCTTTTGGGTTGGTTGTAGCTTGCTCTTCTTCCAATTTATTAGCCATCCAAACTGCTGTAGAGTGGATAACAGAATTTTCCGGTGGAGGAGGAGAGACTGCTAGCTGTCGGCCAATAAAAGGATATCGTCGATGTAATGGTGAACCCTCAATCCTCTCTCTCTCAAGTATGTTATGACTGGAAGAAAGACCTTTGTGAATATTCTGGGTGCAGTAGATATCCTGAACGATAGGCTTTGGAACTGGAAGTGTTGTTGATTCACCACAAAGCGAAGACATTTTTGAAAGGTCGGATGTATGGGGACAGGCAAGTAAGCGTCTGACAAATCGATTGAAAACATCCAATCTCCAGTGTTTACCACCATCAGGATGGATTGGAGGCTCTCCATTTTGAATGATTCAACACAAATTTTCCTGTTCGGTCTTTTTAGATCCAGGGCTGAGTGTAGGTCTCCTGTTTTCTTTTTTGTGAGAAAAAGAGGAGAATAGAAACCTCTTCCTCTCTGATTGAGGGGAAATTGTGCGATTGCCCACTTTTGAAGTAATTTGAACACGTACTTGATCAATACTTTCCTCTTTTGTAGAGAAGATGGAAGTCTGGTAGGTCTCTGGGAGGACTGTTCTTGAACCTCCACTTGTGGCCTCCGTAAATAGTGGATATTGCCCATGGATCTTTTATGTAGTCTGTCCAAACCTGTGAAGAAAACCTGAGTCTTGACCCTACAGTTGCAGGTTGGACAGTCGCGCCTTCAAAGGGATTTTTGTTGATCTCCGGTGTTAGCGGGTTTTGTTTTTTGAAGTCGTAGAAAGGAAGATTGGGTATTCCTCCAATTGCGCTTGAACCTCTTTCCAGGTCTGTATGACCTCGCTTCTCTGTACCTCTCAGGTAGATTACGTCTGTATGGAACTTGACTTTTCTGTTGCTTTAGCCTTCTATCGGATGGGATTAGGCATGATTTACCGCCGGTGACTTTTGAGTTAGCTGAATAAAGTTTTTCGCCAAACAGGTTTCTTCCGTCATAAGGTATTTTACACCAATTTGTTTTGGAGGCTGGATCCGGCACCCATGGTTTCAACCACAGAGCCCTTCTTGATGTCACGGCTCTTGCTGATGTCCTGATTATGTCCACTGAGGCTTCAGCCATGAAATCTCTGGCTAGAGTGAGTTCCTGCAGGGTGGACACTATCTTCTCCTGATTGCCTCCCTCCAGGAGTAACTTCTTAGCTTTTGAGGCCCAACTAGCTATTGCTCTCCCTACTGCCGCCAGTGCGACAGCTGGCCTACAGGCACTGCGAAGTAAGATCTTTTTAGGTCCAGGTCGATCTTGCGGTCCAGTGCATCTCTAAAGGTTACTGCATCTTCGATAGGTAATGTCACGTGTCTGGCGAGTCGCATTAGGGATGCGTCAACTACTGGTGCTGAAACAAGAGGGTTAACATTTGGTTCTTTTAGTGGGTTTACTTTTCCTAGTCTATTGTTTAAGCTAACGGCCGCCATCTTTGGAGAGAAAAAGATCTGTGGAACTAGAGCCCAGCCAGGACATGTAATGCAGTGTCAAAAGAAAAATAGAAGGTAATGACTGCAGAAATTAAAGAGTGAGCTGTAGACAGATGTGAAAGGTAGGTAAAGAGGCAAGAAAAGAAATCGAAATGGAGGTCGCTGCAAGCACTTTTAAGCCTGTTTAAGGCTTGTATGGTATAAGAGTAATTAAGCAGCCCCTGAGACCATCGGAGTGGGGTTTCCCTCTATTTAGCTCATTTAGAGACTGTGCAGGCAAGGACTTCCACCCAGAAGAGGCTTAACCTGGCTGGGTCGAGAGCGGTAAGTGTCGGGCGGAGTCACAACCCAGTGTGTGCTGCCGTGATGCGACAGGAAACACTGGTATAGAAGACCTATAAGTAGTCAGGAGCTGATTCAGCCCAAAAGGCTCTCCCTATTTCTAAAATACCACTTTTGGGTGGACCGACCCTTTAAGGACCACTTTTATCCAAGGCTGATGTTTCAGTTCCTTGTGGTTGAATCACATGTTGGCTACAATATTTCTCTGAAACTCCAGCGGTGACAACTTCCAGACACAACTCATTTCTGTCTAGCTCTATGTGAATGTGATAATTAATTGAAAATGAATGACAGTGACGGCTATTAATGAGATGATCACACGCACATAGAATCTTTTTTTCCCAATGACATTACTTAAAGTAGAGTTGTTATAGTCATTTTCAAATGTCATTTTTAATGTTAAAACCTCAGTTTCCAGTCTAAAAAACACCCAGTGATCCCGCCATGAAGAACTTTGTTCAGGCACTTCCTGTTATGGGGTGACAACATTCTGTCATTGTCCCCCAACTGTTCTGCTGTGTCCCCAGTCTTCTGACTTCAATGACACCCAACATCACTCAGCCCCGAAGACTGAGGAAAGACTGTGAGTAGGAAGTGCCATGGCCCCTGACCCCTACAGAGGAGCCACATCAGCACCGACTCTGCATCATCAATTACCCGCTGCCCAGAGAAGACAGAAGATGACATCAGGAGAAAGGTAAAAAAAGTAGAGACAGGGTTACTGTGGAGGGAGAGCATAAAGGCCAGATTGGGGTTTTAGAAAAACAAGGTGCAAGGGGTGGGCAGGAGGGTCGGCTGCCCTGGGCGCAATGTTTTTTTGCAGGGACGGGGCACCCTGACCCTAAGTGGTGGGGTGAAATTCAGCATCTTTGCCCTGGGCACTGGATGACCTTCTCCCGGAACTGGGTGTACTTGTGACATGTCGGTGGTTGTCCATAATGGGTCATCCTACAAAAAGATCAAATTCCTTTCAGAAGTTTCAACCACAGATGAATCTATTTATACCATCTCAGTGAAGACTCGGCCGGCGTGGTTTTTACTTTTCTTTTTTTCCTATTTTATTATATAAAAGTCCAGAGATGCTCCCAGAGGATGTACTGAAGAAGAAATGTTCTTCATTTAGAGAGGAATATTTTCTTTTCATGTTACCTTCAACTGTTCCACGTTCTAACATGTTTTAAAAGGTCAGTCCATCCGAAGCGAATTTAGTTTCGCGTTCAGTGGATGCTGGACAGTCTATTCTGTCTCTCTGGGACTCTATTGTTGAGATCTCTATACTGACTTCCTAGGTCTGTACACCTGCTGTGCCCATTATGAGAGGTTCCCACCATCCCTGTGCTGAGTTCCTGGGTCTGTACACCTGCTCTGCCCATTATGAGGGGTTCCCACCATCCCTGTGCTGGGTTCCCAGGTCTATACACCTGCTGTGCACATTATGAGGAGTTACCATCATCCCTGTGCTGAGTTTGCAAGTTTGTACAGCTGCTGTGTCTATTATGATGAGTTTCCACCATCCTTGTGCTGAGTTCCTGGGTCTGTTCACCTGTTTTGCCCATTATGAGGGGTTCTCACCATCTCGAGGGCACCACCTCTCAAGGCCGACACTGGTATGGAGGTGCAGTTCTTTGTAACCTCATCTAAGGAACAAGTGTGCTGCTAAAAATGTAACATAAGATTTGTTGTTAGGAAACCCAGCTGGGGTTCCAGGATTCATGCTTTTGACTTATGGACTCTAAAGGACTTTCTCGCCTATTTAAGGTATGGCTGCCTCAAGGGGCACTTAGAAGAACTTGTACAGGAATATTTTTTGGAAACATCCAAGTTATATGTTTTACAACTACTTCAGTGAGACTCAGTTCCCACTGGCGCGGCGCACAGTGAGACTTCATCGCGGCTTGCATACGACTTGTTTAGCAGAAGCCAATGCAAGTCGTTCCGAAGTCGCCCCCTAGTAGTGCAGGAACCTTTTTCTAAGTCGGAGCGCCTTGAGTCGCTCCGATTAGAACAATTCCATTGCAATTAATGGAGCGCGGCTTGTCAAGCGACTAAGTCGCCTGGCAAGTCGCGCCAGTGTGAACTGAGACTAAAAGAACTTTTGTTGTTATTTAACTTTGCCTTGGCTGAAGTTACTTTAGGACAACTGTAAAGACATGCAGGCATGGTGTATCTTAAAACAGAGCTCACCTAGGGACACGATGAGATAGAGAAGATGCAGTGCAGATGTCTACTGAAGGAGGTTATATTGCCGTTTCTAATGACTACAGTACTAGTGTCAAGTGCATAAGCAGCCCACAGGTCAGGAAGTGGTGGTGACTTGATGTACCTGACAGAGGGCCCTGGTAGTGAATGAGCTGGTGTGCTTAAGTGCCTTCCCTAGCAATCAGAAGCCCAATACTGGGTCTGACTCGCAGGACCTACATAATAATTACTGTATATATTGTTTTATTATAGAAATTGAATGGTTTCTAATGGGACTAGTAATTTGGGTTGAGGGTAGTTGGAGTGTCCTGTATTGGGTATCAGTAGGCTTCATAAACCATAAGGTTTTGGTATCAGATCCTGTTCTACCCATCAAAGAATTTTGATTTAGCTCAGCAGCTTTTGTGATTTACATACATTTCACACACATGTACGACGTGTACATCTGCTGTAATCCTTGCTATTTTCCCAGAATTCAGCTTTAAGATAAGCATATAAGTAAAAAAAAATCCTTCAGGAACCCGTCTCAGTGTGGGAATAATTTTGTGCGGTTTTCTTTTGAAGTTCTCTTCTTGACGTTCTAGCTGGCTGCAAACAAACACATGTGAAATCTGCGGGGGTTCCAGACGATGCAGGTGGCCTATGAGAGCTGCTGTACATCACTACAGCTAACCGCAGAGCACGTCCATGTCGAGTCTTTAACCGAAGTCTGAAGGAATCTTGCAGATCGGAGGGATATTTCCTCCTCGTACATTAATGACTTCCTGTCCAGAAAAAGAATACCGCCACCATTCATTGATAAAACTCCAATACCCTGAACCCACAGAAAACAATGCAACATTGTGCGTAAGCAGCTTTGTTTTCAGGTATGTAAGTTGCTTTAGATACAGGTGGAGCATGCGGGCGGCCAGCTGCAGCAAGATACAATTGGAGCAAGCATGCGGGAGGCCAGCTGCAGGAAGATACAGTTGGATCATGTGGGTGGCCAGCTGAAGAAAGATACAAAGGAAGCATGCGGGCGGCCAGCTGCAGGAAGATACAGGTGGAGCATGTGGGCGGCCAGCTGAGGAAAGATACAGTTGGAGCATGAGGGCGGCCAAGCTGCAAGAAGATACAGGGGGAGCATGCGGGCGGCCAGCTGAAGAAAGATACAGTTGAAGCATGCTGGCAGGCCAGCTGCAGGAAGATACAGGTGGAGCATGCGGGCGGCCAGCTGAAGAAAGATACAGTTGGAGTATGCGGGCGGCCAGCTGCAGGAAGATAAAGGTGGAGCATGCGGGCGGCCAGCTGAAGAAAGATACAGTTGGAGCATGCGGGCGCCCAGCTGCAGGAAGATAAAGGTAGAGCATGCGGGCAGCCAACTGAAGAAAGATACAGATGAAGTATGCAGGTGGCCAGCTGAAGAAAGATACAGTTGGAGCATGCAGCTGCAGGAAGATACAGGTGGAGCATGTGGGCAGCCAGCTGAAGAAAGATACAGTTGAAGCATGGGGGTGGCCAGCTGCAGGAAGATAAAGGTGGAGCATGTGGGCAGCCAGCTGAAGAAAGATACAGTTGAAGCATGGGGGTGGCCAGCTGCAGGAAGATAAAGGTGGAGCATGTGGGCAGCCAGCTGAAGAAAGATACAGTTGGAGCATGCGGGCGGCCAGCTGCAGGAAGATACAGGTGGAGCATGTGGGCTGCCAGCTGAAGAAAGATACAGATGGAGCATGCGGCGGCCAGCTGCAGGAAGATACAGTTGAAGCATGCGGGCGGCCAGCTGAAGAAAGATACAGTTGGAGCATGCGGGCGCCCAGCTGCAGGAAGATAAAGGTAGAGCATGCGGGCAGCCAACTGAAGAAAGATACAGATGAAGTATGCAGGTGGCCAGCTGAAGAAAGATACAGTTGGAACATGCGGGAGGCCAGCTGCAGGAAGATAAAGGTGGAGCATGCGGGCGGCCAGCTGAAGAAAGATACAGTTGGAGCATGCGGCTGCAGCTGCAGGAAGATACAGGTGGAGCATGTGGGCAGCCAGCTGAAGAAAGATACAGTTGAAGCATGGGGGCGGCCAGCTGCAGGAAGATAAAGGTGGAGCATGTGGGCAGCCAGCTGAAGAAAGATACAGTTGGAGCATGCGGGCGGCCAGCTGCAGGAAGATACAGGTGGAGCATATGGGCGGCCAGCTGAAGAAAGATACAGATGGAGCATGCGGCGGCCAGCTGCAGGAAGATACAGTTGAAGCATGCGGGCGGCCAGCTGAAGAAAGATACAGTTGGAGCATGCAGGCGGCCAGCTGCAGGAAGATAAAGGTGGAGCATGTGGGCAGCCAGCTGAAGAAAGATACAGTTGGAGCATGCGGGCGGCCAGCTGCAGGAAGATACAGGTGGAGCATGTGGGCAGCCAGCTGAAGAAAGATACAGTTGGAGCATGCGGGCGGCCAGCTGCAGGAAGATACAGGTGGAGCATGTGGGCGGCCAGCTGAAGAAAGATACAGATGGAGCATGCGGCGGCCAGCTGCAGGAAGATACAGTTGAAGCATGCGGGCAGCCAACTGAAGAAAGATACAGTTGGAGCATGCAGGCGGCCAGCTGCAGGAGATATTGCAAACCTGCTAGTGCTGCGCTACACAGTAATATGTCCACAAATTATATACTGTGATGCTGTGCCTTAAACTAGAATAAAAGCAAACCAAAATAAATATATGCAAACCAAAAAATGTATATGCAAATTAACTAAACAATAAAAAAATTCCATATGTAAGCTCCATAAATCACTATAGCCTGTGATAGAAAGTGAATCTCTTCTCAAAGAATGACAATCTTCAACGCTTGTGGTTATTCTACTTTTGATCCACCATTCAGTGTCAAAACCACTACATGCGATAAATGCACCGTTCACCAGATGTGCTCTCACCTGGGATATATGACCACACAGCTAAGTAAGGTTTATGCATGCTCGTGTCCCACCATTGAGGGCTCATAAATGGTCCTTCAGTTGCAAGAGACAAGTATAGGTGAAGAATGCGGGCAGCCAGCTACAAGAGGTACAGTAATGTTCATGTTTCCTCTGAGTACATTTTTATGAATGTATTAATTCTGATAGTGGGTGATCCACTTTTTTGGCTCTAAGTTTAAACTCAGACAAGTGTTTGTATATTATAAATCTGGAAACTTGGACCTTTTGAAACCTTTAAGTCAGCAATGACTAGCCTCCTATATTTCTAATCTGAATGACTGAGGTTGGGTTCTGAGTCACACCTCAAGCCTTGAGAAACACCACTCTTCTGGTAAATGCCTGAATTGGCAGTTGGCCCGTTCAAGGCCTGAAAAGTAATTCTTAGCAGACTATACATGTAGAAAAAGCCACCTTAACCCCTTGCCGACCAGCGCACAATGATATACGTCGGCACAACGGCATGGCTGGGCAAATTGGACGTACAGGTACGTCCCCTTTAAATCGTGGCACAGTGGGCACACGCGCGCCGCCGCGTACTCCATGAGCGTGTCCGCGGGTCCCGCGGACTCGATATCCGCCGGGGGGTCCGCGATCGTGTCACGGAGCAGCAGGAGGAGATGCCTATGTAAACAAGGGTTTTCCCTGTTCTGCCTAGCAACAGTGATCTCTGTCATGTTCTAGTGAGACAATCCCCCCCCTACAGTTAGAATAACTCCCTAGGACAGACTTAACCCCTTGATCACCCGCCTAGTGTTTAACCCCTTCCCTGCCAGTGTCATTTACAGAGTAATCAGTGCATTTTTATGGCACTGCTCGCTGTATAAATGACAATGGTCCCAAAATAGTGTCAAAAGTGTCCGATGCGTCCGCCATAATGTCGCAGTCACGATAAAAATCGCAGATCGCCGCCATTACTAATAAAGAAATGAATAATAAAAATGCCATAAATCTATCCCCTATTTTGTAGACGCTATAACTTTTGCGCAAACCAATCAATATACGCTTATTGCGTTTTTTTTTTTTTTTTTACTGAAAATATGTAGAAGAATACATATCGGCCTAAACTGAGAAAGAAATTTGTTTTTTATACATTTTTTGGGCGTATTTATTATAGCAAAAAGTAAAAAATATTGCTTTTTTTTTTCAAAATTGTCGTTCTTTTTTTGTTTATAGCGCAAAAAATAAAAACCGCAGAGGCGATCAAATACCACCAAAAGAAAGCTCTATTTGTGGGGGTCAAAAAGGACGTCAACTTCTTTGTTTGGGTGCAACGTCGCACGACCGCGCAATTGTCAGTTAAAGCGACGCAGTGCCGTATCGCAAAAAAGTGCTCTGGTCAGGAAGGGGGTAAAGTCTTCCGGGGCTGAAGTGGTTAAGAAGAGCCTTTTTTTAGTTTTTCCCACCAGCGTCGATGCCAGAGATAAAGGCTATTTTGTGAGCCATCATATCAATCAAAAAGGTTAAATATTTCTCCATCTAAAAGGGTTGTTTTTAAGCTATTTAGAAGAAGAAGAAAAAAAAAAAAAAAAGTTGATTGAAGCAAAATAGAAGAGGCTTTTACCGACAGCGCGGCATTTCTCAGCTTACATAATTAACCTCTGATCTCCGAGAATCAGTTCCCAAGATCTCTCGGCACACTCGCGCTTGTCCTTCTGTGGAGCTCCCGTGATGTGACTCGTATAACGGGGGGCCCTCGCTGTAATCACCGTCAGAGGCATTTGATCGGACGCCCTTTTCAGAAGTCAACAGAAATGTAATGCCAGCATATAGAAACAGATTGTATCAAAGGGAAAACCTGGCGTGTCATCCAAAATGTTTCATCTCTTTTTGTCTTTAAATAATACAGTTTTCCCAAATGTTGCGGATTAACCACTTGCCGACCGCCACGCGAACAGAATGGCACGGACAGGCAAATGGGCGCACAGGTATGTCCCTTTAAATTCGCCGCCGCGTGGGTCGCGTGCGCGCCGCCGGCGTCGTGCGCGCGACACCGCCGCGAGCCCCGTGAGTGTGATCCCCACGATCGTCTCACGGAGAGGACGAACGGGGAAATGCTGATGTAAACAAGCATCTCCCCGTTCTGCCAAGTGACAGGACACTGATCACCACTCCCTAGGACACACTTAACCCCTTCACTGCCCCCTAGTGGTTAACCCCTTCACTGCCAGTCACATTTACACAGTAATCAATGCATTTTTAACCGCACTGATCGCTGTATAAATGTGAATGGTCCCAAAATAGCGCCAAAAGTGTCCGATCTGTCCGCCATAATGTCGCAGTCACGATAAAAAACCGCTGATCGCCGCCATTCCTAGTAAAAAAAAAAAATTATTAATAAAAATGCCATAAAACTATCCCCTATTTTGTAGATGCTATAACTTTTGCGCAAACCAATCAATAAACAATTATTGGGATTTTTTTTTTTGTTTACCAAAAACATGTAGAAGAATACGTATCGGCCTAAACTCAGGAAAAAATTAATTTTTTAATATATTTTTTGGGGATATTTATAATAGAAAAAAGTAAAAAATGATGCGTTTTTTTTCAAAATTGTCACTCTTTTTTGTCTATAGCGCAAAAAAATAAAAAACGCAGAGGTGATCAAATACCACCAAAAGAAAGCTCTATTTGTGGGGAAAAAAGGACTTCAATTTTGTTTGGGAGCCACGCTGCACGACCGCGCAATTGGCAAGTGAAACGACGCAGTGCCGAATCGCAAAAAGTGCTCTGGTCTTTGGCCAGCCAAATGGTCCAGGGCTTAAGTAGTTAAAGTCACACTTTATACCGGGGGGGGGTTTAAAAAAAAAAAAGCCTTCCTGCTCCTATGTGATCACATTTCGTAAAGGCTTTAAAGATTTTAAATATCATCATTTCTGATATTTAGCCTGCGTCATTAGTTCTTGAAGCTCTCTAAAGACGCAGGTGGGGTTTACTACACTACCTTGCTGATATAAGTGATTGTAAGCTCTGTCTTTGATTGGCAGACAGATAAAATCTGATTAAGGTGATTCCAGTAACCATTCTGGCCCTGATTCATCAAGATTCCAAGTAGCACTTTGGGTGCTTTGAGGTGCACTAAAACCCTGCAAAGCAGGGATAAGAAACATAGAGATCATTAGTAAAAAAAAAAAAAAGCAGCACATAATACACACACACATTGTTAGGCACATATTTAACCACTTCAGCCCCGGAAGGATTTGCCCCCTTAATGACCAGGTCATTTTTTTTGCGATACGGCACTGCGTTGCTTTAACTGACAATGGCGCGGTCGTGCGGCGTTGTACCCAAACAAAATTTAGGTCCTTTTTTTTCCCCCCACAAATAGAGCTTTCTTTTGGTGGTATTTGATCACCTCTGCGGTTTTTATTTTTTGCGCTTTAAACAAAAAAAAGACCGACAATTTAAAATTTAAAAAAAAACAATATCTTTTACTTTTTGCTATAATAAATATCCCCAAAAATTAAAAAAAAAAACCCACAAATTTCTTCATCAGTTTAGGCCGATATGTATTCTTCTACATATTTTTGGTAAAAAAATAAATAAATCGCAATAAGCGTATATTAATTTTTTTGCGCAAAAGTTATAGCGCCTACAAAATAGGGGATAGATTTATGGCATTTTTATTATATATTTTTTTTTTTTTTTACTAGTAATGGCGGCAATCAGCGATCTATAGCGGGACATTGCGGCGGACAGATCGGACACTTTTGACACTTTTTTTGGGACCAGTGACATTATTACAGCGATCAGAGCTAAAAAAAAAAAAAAGCCACTTATCACTGTATAAATGACACTGGCAGGGAAGGGGTTAACACTAGGGAGTGATCAAGGGGTTAAGTGTGTCCTAGGGAGGTGTTTCTAACTGTGGGAGGGGGGGAGGGCACTGACTGGGAGTACAGAGAGAGATCACTGTTCCTGATCACTAGGAACAGCAGATCTCTCTCTGCTTGCCTGTCAGAATGGGGATCTGTTTGTTTACATATAAACAAAGGGGAGGGGTCTCCTTGGTGATGTTATTGACCCCGCCCCATTGTTTATACTTAGTTGCCATTCACCAGAGCTGTCATTCAGGATGTTGTTCATGGTGGTTGATGTGAATGTGCACCATTAGACATCAGATGCAGCTTGTCACGTGCCGCGTCGCTAAAAATAGCGCCTGTAAAGTGCCTAAAAATCGCCTCTCATGCCTCCCTAGTGTGAAAGCCTGAGTGCTTTCACACTTAGGCGATGCGCTTGCAGGATGAAAAAAAAAAAAGTCCTGCAAGTACCATCTTTAGGGCGCTTTAGGAGCGGCTCTAAAGGAGGTGGGTGGAGCTAATTGACTAGACGCGGAATAGGAAGAAGTTCCCCCTCCGCTCTGAATGCTGGGGCGGCCGCAGCCTCTGACGTCACTGGTTGCCAGATGCCGGGCGGCAGGCGAGTCTAGCAACCAGTGTGGCGTGCAGCAGAGGCCAGGCAGCAAGGGCGGACGGTGCCACAAAAGGGTCTTGGGGTGGCACCGTTGCTGCCTGAATGTAACAATAGGTAAGTGTGCCACAGCTTCGGCGACCCCCCCCCCTCTGCAGCAGCTTGCGGCACCTGGGCGCAGGGCACCCCGTACACCCGCCCAGGATCGGCCCTGCACATGTCTACTCCCCACAATCACCAAGAAGCAACTATCATGGAAGGAGGCAGATCAAAGGGTCACCAAAGGATGACAGTGAAAGGCCTGAATTGAGAGACAGGGACAGAGTGTTGTTGCCCCATAACAAGAAGTGCCTGAACAAGGACCATCATGGCAGGATCATCAAGGATTATTATGATAACAACAGTTGTAATAAGTTTGAAAATAACTCTTTAAAATTAACTTCCAGATACTGATAAGCCCCCCCATCCGCCCGCAGACCCCCACAACCACCAAGCCAAGGTTGTGGGGAAGAGGCCCTTGTCCTCGTCAACATGGGGACAAAGTGCTGTTCAAGGGGGATCCCACCTCAATATCAAATAGCAAGCATCATAGAGGGAGGCAGACCAAAAGGTCACCAGAGGGAAGAAGTTATTGAAGTCTCAGCACAGCCAATTGGAGTCTTCACCAGAGTCATGTGTGGTAGGGAGACAATGTAAGAGTCAAACTGAGAGACAGGGCGAAAGTGCTGTCACCCCATAACAGGAACCCTCATGGCAGGGCTGGGACGGGGGCAGGAGGGGAAGCTGCCCTGGGCACAGCCAAGCAAGGTGGTAGAGAATAGACACAATCCAGTAAATCTTTTCTACGGAATGCATTAACAGTGCTGGTGGGGGATGCAGTTCTGCATCCTTGCCCTGGGCGCTGGACGAGCCTGTCCCAGTACTGCACTGGGGATTATTATAATGATAGCAGAAGTTGTAATAAGATTGAAAAGAACTCTTTAAATTGGCTTCCAGATACTGATAAGCCCTCAGACCCCCACAACTGCCAAGCCAGGGTTGTGGTGAAGAGGCCCTTGTCCTCCTCGACATGCAGCAATTTTAATGAGATTGAAAATATTTTTTTTTTCATTTTGAACTTTTTCATTTAGAATAGAAGAGCTTTTTAAATTAATGTAACAAGTTAAAGTTTCTATTTACATGTATTTTCATTTTTGATAGAATTTACTATTTTGTTATCGGTCTAACACCGCACCTTCTCACACATTACTTACTGCAAATCCTCGGTGTTGATCGAAATCTGATTTCTAACTTTCAGTACAGGTTGTATATTTTTGACTCGGGTATTTTACTTTACTGTGAAAAATATAGATTGTGGCAATGAAGATTGTCACCCAAAGCCATATAAACGGCTTGGAACAAGACACAGGATAACACGGACTCCCTGTAGAGATGATGGAAAATTTCTAGCCGCCCCCCCCAATTCAAAAAGAGAAAAAATATCTTCCTTCTAAGTAGAGAACGCTGTAATTTTACACATGGGTGGTGCGCTCTGAAATTGAGCTTGGAATGGAGCCGGAGACTTGGGGAATTTTCAGCTCACATTAAATGAAGCGTGCCTGAAGATGGACCGAGCTCCCGCCTGGCCGTTTACAGACGGAGCGTCTGCCATATTCAATCATTTCTCCTACACTGCGTCCTGTTCACCGTATGCTGCGGCATCCGCTATTCCTCCACCGCCGGCTTCCAAGAACCTCCAATGGAAACTGAAACCAAAAAAAAAAAAAAAAGAGGCGATTAAGCGGGAACTCCAGGCGTCAAGTCGCTTTCTGGGAGACGCTGCAGATGTGCTGAGAAAATCCGTTCGGTTCGGTTTAAATCATCCCTCCGGCCCACCCTTCAGTCCCTTCAGTTGTACCGGCTCCTCTCCTCCACTGAAATGGTTTCCTCTGATTTCACTGCACACTGTGAGCTTCTCACAACGTGCATTAGAAGCGGCAGCAAGCCAGAGAGGGCCTTGCTGCCAGATAGAGGCCTGCTCATTTCCTGGCTGGAGGATGTACTTTCCACCCCAGCCTGAGTGTCCCTGGCCCCGTCCCTTCCAATCATTGAATTTAAGCTCTTTCAATCATGATAGCTCAGCATCACATGTGGGTGTTACCTAGATAATTGCAGCCTGCCCAGGAATGCCCACTCTTCCAGACTGACACCCACCCATCATCCATTTGCATAACTCCTCCCACTGCTTGCACTGAGACTGAGGGCTCTGGAGAGAAGTACTAGGGCAGGGTGCTGTGATGTTTTCAGGAAGCTATGTACAGGACCCTGCTGACCCCTCCCACCAGCCGTGAGCCGCCTGCAATGCATAGGGCAGTGATCGCCAACTACAACAGGTAGATCTGTGTGTGCCCGTGGGGCTATCAATCCGTGTAGTGGTCTCCGCAGCTGGCACCAGAGCTGCAGCTGCTGCCAAACACTGTCCTGTCCCCTCCCCAATGCGTGTCGACACAGGCATTCCCCCTGAGGAAGACACGTGATTCTCCAAATCACCCAAGAAGAGTTTGGTGAATGCCTTTTCCAGCATGATGGAGCACCACCACAAATTTTGACAAACTCCAAGTATTGATTATGCTAGAATGGGCTGCCATCAGTCAGGATGTGGCCCAGAAGTTGATTGACAGCAAGCCGGGGCGAATCGCAGAGGTCTTGAAAAAAGAAGGGTCAACACTGCAAATATTGCCTCTTTCCATAAACTTAAAGTGGTGTTCCGGCCGAAATTATACTTTTTAAATAAAAATACCCCTATAATACACAAGCTTAATGTATTCTAGTAAAGTTAGTCTGTAAACTATGGTCTGTTTTGTTAGTTTATAGCAGTAGTTTGTTATTTTATAAACTTCCAGCAGGCCGTGGCCATCTTAAGTGTGGGCATCTGAAGCCAGACTGTATTTCTTCCTGGATCTCATCCTTGCAGATCTCGCACATGCTCAGTGTAGCACAAGCAGTGTAATAGGTTTCAGGTCAGGTTTCCATAGCAGCGACAGTTTCAGAGGAAGTTGCCGCCCCTTCCCAGAAGGCATTGCAAACAGGAAATGATGCGATGGGCCGCGGCCAGGGAGGAGGAAGTGAAAAATGAATACAGCAGATACACAGTAGGTGCTGAGAAAAAAAAAAATAAAAATATCCAATTTGTTTACAGTGCACAGTTTAGTGAGGGATGCTGAAGAGTTGTAAAAGTGGGTGGAACTCCACTTTAATGTAATTGTCAATAAAAGCCTTTGACACATAGTTACATAGTTAGTAAGGTTGAATAAAGACACCAGTCCATCCAGTTCAACCGGAGTGAGTGTGGGTGCGTGTCTACAATTGTCCCTATCCCTGTACATTGTGTCTCATTAAGATGCTCATCTATTATATTGTTATTTTATTTAAGGTACCCATATAGCGCCGCCAGTTTATGCAGCGCTCCACACTCACATTGGTCCCTACCCTCAAGGAGCCCACCATCCAAGGTCCCCAACTCACATTCATATACCATGGCCAATTTTTGGACGGAAGCCAATTAACCTACCAGCATGTCTTTGGAGTGTGGGAGTAAACCCGAGTACCCAGAGGAAACCCACGCAGGCACAGGGAGAACATGCAAACTCCAGGCAGGTAGTAGTGTGGTTGGGATTCGAACCAGCGACCCTTTTTTACCGCTAGGCGAGAGTGCTACCCGCTACACCACTGTGCCACCCATCATGTATGAAATGCTTGTAATTATACTGTAATTATAATTCAGTATAACATCTGACAAAAAGATCTAAAAACACAGCAGCGGACTTTGTGACAATAATAATTGTGTTATTCTCAAAACTTTTGGAAACGGCTGTAGGCTGTACGGGGCCCCATGAGTTCTAACAGCAGCCCTGTGTGGGGTCATCTTCATTTTACACCGAGATTATCAGTTGATGGACTTTTACCAACTTGAAAGAACATTCAGGGAGAGGACATGACGAATCTTCATTAAAATAGGAATTTGGTTTTCAGTTCACAATTTAGTCCTCTACAGGAAATTGGCCACCTCACCAAAGACTCTGTTCTGAGGAGCAGCTTAGTGGCCTCTGTGAAGGTAATGGCCCTCTTCCGGGATCTGAGAACTCAATCAGGACTTGAAGGAATGACATATTATACAAAGTATCACAAAAGGTAACAAAGGAAAAAAAAAACAGCGCAAATCAGATGTTTTTGTCCATAATCATTTCACTTCTCATTTCTTATTTTCTGTAAGTGCGTTCGCTCAAGGTCACGCTGGCCCGAGCTGAAGCACTTAATCAGGGAAAATTGATTTTACAATGGCGGCTGAAGTTGGGCGGCTGTTGAAATGAAGACGTCTTGAAACAATGTCACACCCTCGCCCGCCACAATGGGCCCTTCAATCACCGCAGGCACTTCAGCGCTATTTCAGGCCAATGTAAACATGGCCGCCATTCTGCTATCAGTCAAGTGTCCCGTCCAGTCCTGTAGACGTTAGAGAACGGCTGGATTGTTCGCTTTATGTTATCGGCAATGTGGAAACAGGTACTCTGAAAAACATTAAGAGAAGCTATTTTTTTTAATTTAAACTCCGACTTGTAATTTACTAAAGCTCTGCGCATCAGAAACAACTGCATCTTGTGCCGCTGATCTCCTGCAACTTCTTTTTTTAGTTACTTCATACATGCACTCCAACAATAACTGCATGGCCTTTCCTGATGATGACAGCAGCAGACCATGCTTGCCTATTATGTGTTGAAACGGCCACCAGTCTCTAGGAATGAGCTGCCAGTTTGTTCCAAATCCATATGTAGACCGTATTTCGGCTGTTCGGAGGTTCGGCAAACGGCGGAAAGAAACGGGTGTTTGGAAATGTCAAACCCCCAGCTGCAGTGGGAAGTGATGCCTTTAGCAGCAGTATTACTACCACCTGGGCCACTGATAAGGCAGTACAACCGGTCCTGTTGTACTGGGCCCATGCCTCATCAGCTAAACGGGGGGGGGGGCCTCATCAGCTAAACAGGGGGGCCAGGCCTCATCAACTAAACAGAGGGGGCCAGGCCTCATCAGCTAAACAGGGGGGCCAGGCCTCATCAGCTAAAACAGCTAAACAGGGGGGGCAGGCCTCATCAGCTAAACGGGGGGGGGGGCAGGCCTCATCAGTTAAACAGGGGGGGGCAAACCTCATCAGCTAAACAGGGGGGGCCAGGCCCCATCAGCTAAACGGGGGGAACAGGCCTCATCAGCTAAACAGGGGGGCCCAGGCCTCATCAGCTAAACAGGGGGGGCCCAGGCCTCATCAGCTAAACAGGGGGGGCCCAGGCCTCATCAGCTAAACAGGGGGGGCCCAGGCCTCATCAGCTAAACAGGGGGGCCAGGTCTTCTCAGCTAAACAGGGGGGCCCAGGGCAGCTTTAGTGTTCATTTCTGTCTAAATAAATAAATTGATTTTACTAGACCACACCCCCCCCCGCTCTTACTTACTTACCAGGACTTAAATAGCATTTCCTTGGGCCCCATCATGTCAACAGAGGGGCCCGGGAGGTGGGAGCAGAAAAGAGACTTTTTTTCTTTCTGGGCATAGGAGGATTAAGTCTGTGCCGCTGTTCCACTGCACCTTTAATGGGGGGTGGGGGTGGGGGGTGCTTTGGTTGAGACTGAGAGCCCCTTTAGGAAGGCTGTATGGGGCGCCTTCATTTCTAACAGCAGCCCTGACTACCACTGCTAAAAACAAACACTATATTTCTTTCTCGTACATCACGGGACACAGAGCAGTCATATACATTACTACCTGGGTTATGCGCCACCTATAGGTGAATGGACACTGGTAGAATAACCAAAAACAGGAAGCGATCCCCTATATAACCCCTCACATACAGGAAGTACTCCAGTTTTTTCGTCAGTGTGTAAAATGGTGGATGGTCATTTGTTGAGCTCTTTGTGAGTTTCCATGCTGTAATCCCGCACAGGTGCCTCCAAGGGGGTTTTCTCTGTTATATCCTATGGAAGAAAGCTTTACAAAGAAGTGGAGCGTACCGGTTGTGGATGCAGCGGTTTCCTCCCTGAGCGGGACCTTAACTTGTCCAGTGGATAATGCACAGGTCTTTAAGGATCCTGCACATGAGAAGCTGGAAGCCTTGTTAAGGGCATCCTTGGCCCTGGCAGGTTCCGCTATTCAGCCCACAGTAGCAGCAATTGGGGTCTGTCAAGCCTTGAAGGATCAGGCTAGAAGGCCCAATAGACCGGAGGATTCTGTTCAGGATGGAGCAGATCTGCCTCAGGCTTTTTGCTTTGCTATAGAAGCCCTTAAAGACTCCATGCAGCAGATCTCCCGCGTGGCTCTTTTGTCTGTGCACATGCACAGAATTTTATGGCTAAAAAGCTGGTCAGCAGAGCTCCCTTATAAGAGGATGCTAGCTGGTTTTTCTTTTCATGGAGAACGTTTATTTGGGGATGATCTTGATAAGTACATCCAAAAGATATCTGGAGGAAAGAGTTCCCTCCTTCCCGTGAAAAAGGTAGCTACATGGCCCTCTTTTAAGGTGCCACGCGCTAATTCCTCAGGCTTTTCAGGCCCTAGGCTGTTCCGACGGCACCAGGGATCTGCTGCCAAAGGTATACAGCAGGGCCAGGGCCAAAAGAGGCTGTGGGTTCAAAAGTCCGCTAATACTGACACTAAACCTTCCTTGTGAAGGGACGCCCCCACTCCTGCGGGTGGGGGGAAGGTTGCTGCACTTTGCGGGATTGTGGGAAACGCTAATTCAGGACAAGTGGGTCATCTCCATGGTGTCTCAGAGGTACAGGCTGGAATTACACTGTTACCCTCCGCAAAGATTTGTGAGGTCCAGCGTTCCCACGGACCTTTCAAGAAAGGGCTCACTACTCAAAACACTAGCCTATTTAAGGCGGCAGGGGGTGATCATGGAGGTCCCAGTCCCTGAAAGGGGAACAGGGTTTTATTCGAATCTGTTCACGGTTCCAAAGCCAAATGGCGACATAAGACCAATTCTGGATCTAAGAGCACTGAACCATTATCTCTCAGTGCGGCCCTTTCGAATGGAATCAGTCCGCTCAGTCATGACCTCTCCCCAAGAAGGAGATTTTTTGGCATCCATAGATATCAGGGATGCGCTTTGTCATAGAGGAACAACATTTTCAGTTTGTGGCTTGCCCTTTGGGCTCGCAACCGCACCCGGGGTCTTCACAAAGATCCTAGCACCCATACTGGGTCTTCTAAGATCCATAAGATCTCAAGGGATCTTGATTGCAGGCTACTTAGATGATCTCCTACTCAGGGATCAATCGCTGCAAGTTTTGATAAGAAACGTGACCTTTACCGGTTCAAAGTCTGGAATACTTAGGCCCTATCATGGACACAGTCCAGGCAAGAGTGTTCTTGCCTCCAAGAAGGGTCGATGCCCTAAAGGATCAGGTGCGGCAGGTAAGCCAAAAGAGACGCCCGTCTGTCCGACTGTATGAGTCTTCTGAGGAGGATGGTTTTCTCATTCGAGGCAATTCCGTATGCCCAGTTCCATTCCAGGGCATTGCAGCAGAACATTCTGTCTGCATGGAACAGGAAGATGCAGGCTTTGGATTCCTGTATGATCATAACCCCCAGGGCTCGAGGAAGTCTCGTCTGGTGGTTAGTAGACCAGAATCTGATACAGGGAAGGTTTTTTCTTCCACTGTCGTGGAAGGTAGTGACCACAGATGCCAGTCTTTCCAGCTGGGGCGCAATCATGGAAGGTTCCACAGTCCAGGGGAAATGGACTCTGAACGAACAGGGATTGCCCATCAATGTGCTAGAGTTGCAGGCAATACGCCTTGCGCTGAATTATTGGACGTCAAAGTTACAGGGTCACCCGGTAAGGGTGCAAACCGACAATGCACGGATGTGGCCTATGTCAACCATCAGGGTGGCACCAAGAGTCGTCTGGCCCACATGGAGGTCAGTCATGTGTTATCCTGGGCAGAAAGGCATGTGCCAGTGCTATCTGCCGTCCACATTCCGGGGGTAGAGAACTGGAAAGCGGACTATCTCAGCCCCCAACAGATACACCCAGGAGAATGGTCTTTGCACCCACAGGTGTTTATGCAGATTTGCCAGCAGTGGGGTACACCGGATGTAGACCTGCTGGCATCCAAGTTCAACTGCAAGATTCAGCAGTTTGCATCCAGAGCAAGAGATCCACTTGTGTTCGGGATAGATGCTTTGGTAGTTCCCTGGACTCAGTTCTCTTTGATTTATCATTCCCCCCGATTCCTCTTCTGCCACATCTTTTCCACAGGATCCGAGAGGAGATGACATCAGTCATTCTGGTAGCTCCGGCCTGGACCAGAAGGGCCTGGTACCCGAAGGTAGTGAGATTGGCAGTAGGCAAGCCTTGGGCGCTTCCGCTCTGGCTCAATCTACTGTCACAGGGGCCTATATTCCACCCGAATTTACGCTTGCTGAATTTGACGGCGTGGCTATTGAAGCCAGGGTGCTAGGAGATTGTAGTATCTCAGGGCCAATGGTAACTACATTGGTGAATGCCAAAAACCGGTCACCAGGAAGGTTTATCACAGGGTTTGGAAGGCTTACATTGCGTGGTGTGAGGCCAGAAGTTGGCATCCTCGCAGATATTTGGTAGAGAGAATTCTCTCTTTTCTTCAGTCAGGCTTAGATAAAAGATTAGCCTTGGCAACAATTAAAGGGCAGCCTTATCAGTGTACTTCCAGAAGTCTTTAGCTTCACACTCCCTGGTCCAGACTTTTCTTCAGGGAGTGACTCACTTATTGCCTCCCGTTAAATCACCTCTTTGCCCTTGGGATTTGATTTTGGTTTTGTCTGTGCTACAGGAGCAGCCTATTGAACCAATCAACAAAGTTCTGTTAGTTCTTTTGACATGGAAGTTGGCTTTTCTTTTTGCAATTACTTCGGCTAGAAGGGTTTCCGAATTGGCCCTTTCCTGTAAGGAGCCGTATTTGATTTTGCACCATGATAAAGTGGTGCTACGTCCTGTTCTGTCCTTTTTGCCTCGTTTCTGAATTTAATTTAAATCAGGACATTGTTCTACCTTCTTTTTTTCTCTCAGCCTGGCTCGCCAGAAGAGAAGCAGTTGCACCTTTTGGATGTGGTGCGGGCGGTCAGAGTCTACCTGGAAAGGTCTGCAAGCTTCAGAAGTTCTGATGCGTCTTTTGTTTTGCCGGAAGGCCCCAAGAGGGGTCAGGCGGCCTCTAAGGCATCCATTTCACTTTGGATTCGCCAATTAATCACTCAGGCCTATGGCCTGAAAGGTAAAGCTCCTCCCTCATTGCTCATTCTACCAGGGGTGTTGAAACCTCATTGGCTTTTCGCCATCAGGCGTCAGTGGTGCAGATTTGCAAGGCCGCCACTTGGTCTTCGGTACAAGATTTTATCAGGTGGATGTTAAGGCAGTAGAGGACTCGGCTTTTGGCCGTAGTGTCTTGCGGGCTGCTGTATGAATCTGATGGTGTTTTCATACACTGTCTCCCTCCCCTCAAGGCTATTGCTCTGGGACGTCCCAGGTAGTAATGTATATGGCTGCTCTGTGTCCCGCGATGTACGAGAAAGAAAATTGGATTTTTTCTTCATACCTGTATAATCCATTTCTTTGAGTACATCACGGAACACAGAGGCCCCTCCCCTCTCTTTTTGGGAATTCATTGCTTGCTACAAATCTGGAGTACTTCCTGTATGTGGGGGGTTATATAGGGGATCACCTCCTGTTTTTGGTTATTCTACCAGTGTCCATTCACCTATAGTTGGTGCATAACTCATGTATATGGCTGCTCTGTGTCCCGTGATGTATCCAATGTACCCAATTTTTTTACGTTCTGCTATAAAACATATCCAATAAAAAGAAAAAAAAATTAAAAATCTAGTTTCTTTATCTAGTTTAGGCCAATATGTATTCAACTACATCTTTTTGTTAAAAAATGTATAGTGTCTACAAAATATGGGATTTTTTTTTTTTTATACTAGTAATGACGGCAATCAGCAACTTATAGCGGGACTGCGATATTGGGGCGGACAGTCGGGACACTAACTGACACTATTTGGGGAACAGTGACACTAATACACTGATCAGTGCTAAAAATATACACTGTCACTGTACTAATGACACTATCTGGGAAGGGGTTAACATCAGGGGCGATCAAAGGGTTAACTGTGTGCCTAACCAGTGCTTATGTGTACTATGGGGGAGGTGCTTTTACTAGGGGAAAAGATGGAATTTGTTCCTTGCTTTGCAGGAATACAGGGTCCATGCCTTCCCCCCTGTCAGAACGGCGCTCTGCCTTGTTTACATAGGCAGACTGCCATTCTGCCTCTCTGCTCGAAGATCAGTGGGTTCCGGCGGACATCGAGTCTGCGGGTACCCGTCGCTGGGCTCCCGCTGTGTTTGATCACAGCGGGAGCGGGCAGCCAGCTGCACGCGTGCGCTCCCCCTCCCCGGAAGATATGTACAGTATATACGTGATCCAGTGCAGAGGTACCACCCTGTAGCAGGAAAACTATAGGGCAGTGGCGGCCCATCCATTAGGGCCCCCCCCATCAATGTGTCCGGCCCCTAAACCACATGCAGGGTGCTGGACGCATGGATTCCAATGGGGGTTTATTTTTTTGAAGCATGTGATTAGAGCCGGAGGCTCTAATAGGCTTCAAAAAAGGGTGGGCTCGGGGCGCAGAGCACTGAGCCCCAAGCACACCCACTTGTGTGACAATAGTGAAAGAATATTCGCTATTGTCTGCCTCATTCTCCTCGCGGCCAATCAGGAAGCCCCTATTGGCCAGGGAGTCTTAGGACTCTCTAGCCAATCGTGTCTCAGAACACACTTCCTGTTCCTGTTTCTCAATTGGAGAAACCCTAGAAATAACTTTCCGGACTCAAGGAACCCCTGCTAAAAATGACTATATCTACAGCCCATGATACATTAGAGTGATGGTCAGTGGGAAGAATGTTTCTTATACTTGTGGTCACTTGGAAGAATGACCCCCTTACAGATAGCTAAAAAGATCAATGGTGTCAGTGGGAACTTATCTAAGAGGCAGAAGTTGCTTATTGCTCAAGGAACCCCTAGCAACCGCTGGAGGAACCCTACGTTTCATTGGAACCCTGGTTGAGAAATCCTGCCCTAGGGTAACCTTTGCATTGGGGAGGGAAACCCATTGTAAGTTTAGAGATTTTTCATCTGAGGAGTTCAGCTTTACTCGCCTGTATCTAGAGTGCAATATTCTCCTCCGATCTCCCAGAGCCGGTGTTTAATATCCTCCCGCTACCCATATCACATTATACCCTAATAATTGCCGACTCCCCACCGTAATCGCTTTGCCACCTCTGCTGGGAGTAAGTTCCACAAAGCCACGACAATCAGCGCCCTAATTCCACCTAATGATCCGGCAGCCGCCTCTCCCCAAAGCCTCGAGTCCAGTGCCGCTCTCCCTTGGAATCGCCTTCCGCCGCGGCGCGGGAAGAATGAAAGGAGGAGGATTTTCATCCCTCCGGGAGCCAGACCAGAATAATTAATGGGCTGAGACGGGATCAGGGGCTGCTTAAATTGGCTGGTAACAGCTCACAAGTAATTCTTGGCATTAATGGCCGTGTCTGCTGGAAGCATTTATTTCCTAATGGAGCTAATGCAGCCAGAACAGCTCTGGCGAGATGATGAATGGCGTAAAGGAGGGGCGTCGGGACGATGGAGGCCGTGAAATTGGAGGAGGAAAGTCGGGACACCTCGCTACAACTCTCAGAAGTTGTACCTTTCAGTACCTTAAAGCGGAACTTCAGTCATTTTTTCAATTTTCCATCTATTAAATCTCATGCCCTTGTTGTTGTTTTAACTTTGGATAGTAAAACATTTTTTTTTTTTTGCCAGTAAATACCTTATACAGCCCACTTCCTGTTTCTTGTCTGGTTAGGCTTCGGCTTATGACATCACGCACATCTCTCTCTCTCTCACTCTCCTGAGAGTTTGCCAGGAAGGGAGGGGGGATGAGTCATAAGAGGGCCAATGAGAGCTGCAGGGCTGCAGAGCTGGAGGTGTGCCTCTGTGTGTCTGTCTAAATCCAGGAAGTGAACAGGCAGCAGCTTCAGCTGCCCACAGTTAAAATGGTTGCAGCCAGCCTCAGCGGAGGGAGATTTCCGCAGCAATTTTTGGCAAGTACAGGCAGTATATATAAAATAATATGCAAAGTGGTTGGAGGGAAGCTTCAGAATGGCAAAGATGTTTTTATTACAAATTATGTGAGCAGACTGCAGTTCCTCTTTAATGAGGGAGGGGGGAGGGTTTAGTCAATGCAGGGATAGGGAATTGGGGATAATAGTGAGAAACTGGAAGTCTGGGAGTGACCAGGAAATACTTGCAGTAAGATAATATAAGAAGAAACAATCAGTGCCACAAGTAAAAAATATTGTGATGTTTAAATAAGATAACCTAATAATAAACCTGCACAGCTGCTAAACATTCCAAGTGGTACACCACACTAATTTCAAAATGGATAGTAAATAAATAAACGTAGCGCTGTGCTTAAAATTATAAATATAAAGTGCAAATTTCTCAAATAAATAAATCCTACATATAAATGAATAGTCCATAAAATGAAAAAATGAAGAAATAAAACATGAAAAACTCTTGTGATCATGTATCCACACAATTCCCCCACAGTGATTGTTCGTCCTCAAAAGGAGGGCACACCACCACCAGTAAAAATGCGCTCTCACCTCCCAGATGAGTCAAAACTCATATGCGGATCTCCCCACGAGCTCTTTGCTCTCACTTCCTCTTCCCAATCAATGGTGGGTAATCCAGATGGCTCTTTTCTTAATGGTAACTAAGCTCATTAATATCCAAAGAAGCGGATCATCTTCCAGCTTGGCTCAAGATTCCATGAGTTCAGGACATGTAAATAATAAGTATAGAGACCATAGTGTTCTCCGTATACAAATTTATTCAAAGCCCCCAAACAGACAAGTTGCACTTACAAGATAAACATTTTTAAAATCACATAAAAACCTCCAGAGTAGCACCACCGTGTCCATATACACAGTGTCTGGCTGAAGGTGACTATCAGCTCCTCCCTTCTAGACGCGTATCGCCCAATCACCGGCCTTCCTCAGTAGTGAGGAAGGCCGGTGATTGGCCGATACGCGTCTAGAAGGGAGGAGCTGATGGATATTAATGAGCTGAGTTACCATTAACAAAAGAGCCATCTGGATTACCCACCAATGATTGGGAAGAGGAAGTGAGAGCAAAGAGCTCGTGGGGAGATCCGCATATGAGTTTTGACTCATCTGGGAGGTGAGCGCGCATTTTTACTGGTGGTGTGCACTCCTTTTGAGGACGAACAATCACTGTGGTGGAATTGTGTGGATACACTGATCACAAGAAGAGTTTTTCATGTTTTATTTCTTCATTTTTTTATTTTTGGAATATTCATTTATATGTAGGATTTATTTATTTTAGAGATTTGCACTTTATATTTATAATTTTACACATAGCGCTACATTTATTTATTTACTATCCAACTCGCAGTAAGACACAAAAAAAATCATGTAGGCCTGAAGATTACTTATAACCCCCAAAGTAGAGACCCTAGAGAATAAAATAATAAAAATATTAGTATTATTACTGCTACTACTATAATATAATTTATTATATATTATATTATCATTTTATATATATTATGATATATCATGTGACATATTATATTATATCATATTATTATAATATGTATATATCTACATAAACTGCCCCCTGTCTTTATTTATTTTTGACACTTTTTTGGTGAATGAGTAGGGGTACAATGTGCCCCCTGCCCCAAAGCACTCCCCCCATGTGTCAGAAACCATGAACCAGACAGAGACAGATGTACAGTTAAATCACACTTGTTTATTAATAAAAAATAAAAATGTAAATAGAGTAAGCGTAATCAAAGCATAGCCAGAGTTCAGTAACCAGATCGGGTAATCAGCCAAGCCAGAAGTCAGGGATCCAAGTAGAGGAACAGCAAGCAGGATAAGGAGCCAGAAGGGATGTCAGCATAGCCAGTCTTTAAACAGGAAGGCAGGAGATGGTTTCTTGTGACGTGACCAAGGAGAAGGCAGGAATGAAGTGAGCTGGAGATCTTTAAGTAGGCGGGACTAACGAGCAGATCCACAACAGCTGAGTAACTGTGGAGAAAGATAGGAGCTGGCAATTAGCCGACAGCTGAGAGTCCAGCTCAGAGAAGGAAGGGCTGAGCCAGCCCTGACAATGTGGCCTGGTAAGGTTCGGGGGCCGCTTGCTCATCCTCCCCTTTTCTGACCTTCTGGGCTCCATGCTTGGATAAGGGTTTGGTATGGATTTTGGGGGGGACCCCACGCCATTTTTCAAAAATTTTGGCTTAAAAATCCATACCAGACCAGAAGGGCCTAGTATGGATTAGGGAGGGGGGGACATCCCTCCATTTTTTGTTTATTTTTTTCACTTTTTTTCTATTGCCGCTAGCGCTTAGTCGTCTCCCCCCCCCCGGTGCCATATTTGCCACATTTGAAGAGGGAGGGGGTAACGGGAACCTGTTTTGACTGGGCCGCAGCCAAGTGCATCAGCAGCTTGGCCCCCCTCCTCCTTCCTCCTCGCTCTCCTCCTGCTGGGCCAGTGAGAAAGCGCAGCGCGCTTCACGCATGCGCAGGAGGGACCCTGCCACAAAGCAGAAAGGCTATACTGCCGAGTTCCCTTACCAGCAATGGCGGAAGCAGCACCCGACCGGGCGATGTGAACATCAGCTGCGGTGCCGACATCGCTGGACTCCAGGACAGGTAAGGGTCCTAATGTTAAAAGTCAGCAGCTTTGGTTTTTTCTTTTTTTTTTCTTTTCTCTCTTTTTTTGGGTTATGTTTGGTTTAATATGATTTTGTTTGGATAACCTGTGTGTATTGTCTTAATGTTTGCTTAAAAAAAAAAAGATCTGATCTGATTGAAATATATATATATTGATTGGTTTGTGCAAAAGTTATAGCGTCTACAAAATAGGGGTAGATTTATAGCATTTTTATTATTTTTTTTTTTTTACTAGTAATGGCGGCGATCTGCGATTTTTATCATGACTGCGACATTATGGCAGACACGTCGGACACTTTTGACACATTTTAGGGACCATTGGCATTAATACAGTGATCAGTGCGATTAAAAATGCATTGTAAAAATGTCACTGGCAGTGAAGGGGTTAACATTAGAGGGCAGTGAAGGGGTTAATGTGTGTCCTAGTTTGTGTTCTAACTGAAGGGGGATGTGGACTGTGCAGGGAAGCTAACTGACAGATCCTCTGTATGAACAAAGGATCTGGCAGTTCTCCCTTTAGAGAACCGGAAACTGTGTGTTTACACACACAGTTCTGGGTACTCTGTGTGCCCGAGTGATTGCGGGAGACCGCCGGGCACTCGCATCGGCTCGGGGGGCGAGCAGGGGGCGCGCGCCCCCTAGTGGCCACAGGGCGAAGCGACGTTACATAACGTCATTTCGCCCAGCCGTGCCATTCTGCCGCAGTACAAATGCGGCGGCTGGTCAGCATATGGTTGACAACCAGCTATGCACGATGCAGCGTGCAGTGCTTTTCGGGGCGCTCAGCGGGCAAACATTCCGCCAAGCGGCCCAAAAATGTGGGTGTTCACCAAACGAACGAACAGGCGATGTTTGGGCCAAACTTTTGCTTGGCTTTAACTGTTCAACCAACTCTAGTCAGGAGCCAATCAGTGGCAGAGAAGCAAATGGAGCAGGCGGAAGCGGAGGTCGAGGACATGCCAGGGTCGGTGCAGGCGAAGTTCAGAGAGTGGTCAGACAAGCCAGGTCTGCAACTGGAATCAGGATACAGAATAAAAGGGTCATAAGATACAGGGGAGGCTGAAAGACAAAGCAGCATTGATCCTGACCGCTGACACAGTTTAAATAGCCCATTTGGTGGCCAGCATCTGTCACCTGTGCACGTGAGCACGCTGAAGCGCACGTGTATGCGCACCTCTGCCTGTGCCCATATGCATGCGCACATCCGCATAAGTATTAATTTGCCAAATTCCTACGTGTACAAGAGGAAGTAGGAAATAGCATGTGAAGAGGCACAGAAGTCTGTCTAGAGGAACCATGTTGTCTACTGGCATGCCCTTTCTGGCACTACCTCTCTGAAGTCGCACAGTTGTTCCCTTTCAAACGTCCATCAGGCATAGGTGACCACTACGCTATAATTAGCAGATAAGGTTCCAGAGTTGTTTTTAGTTCCCGTTGTGTTGGCGTTCTATCTCTGCGTTTTATATGTCATACCCTACAAGTCTGATTTCGGGTGGCACAGTCAGGTAAGGACAGTGAAGGAGCCAGAATGTGACTTGGTGAACTTTTCCTATTTAATGATTCACTAAATGCGGAGGAGGAAGAGGCACTGAATAGAGCGAGATGAGGCTGACGTGTAAAGCAAGAGAAGAGAAGAAGAGAATACCAAACCCTATCATTACTACATAGAGAACGGTAAGGGGTCAGGCAAGAAGTGTGAGATTTAAATACTACGCAACCATCGCCGGGATACGGGAACGGCTAATCCGCCTTCTACCTTAATAAAAGCATTTGTAGGAAATTGGTGCATTGGCTTGGAGAAATTCAGAGCAACCAGTTAAAGGTTAACGTCTGATATCCTTCCCGCAAAGGTGCAACATTTTAATTGGCTGCCATGTTTTATTGTGTAGCTCAGACCCCAAGCCGGTCTCGCTGTTTTTCCCAGGTTTTATTTCCTATTGGGTCAGGACCGCTGATAAGGCAGTACAGCCAGCCCTCCTGCAGTGGGCTCGGGGCCCCATCAGTTTAAAAGGGGGGCCTGGCACCTGTACTGTACTGCCTTATTGCTGGCTCACCATGTAGTGCTGCCGGCTTCTCCTCCTTTTGCTCCCTCTGGCTGTGCTGAGGGGGATATGAGCGCCCCCCCCCCCCCCCCATGTGCCCACCCTCCTTCAGAGAGGATTTGACAGGCGGGAAAGGAAGCATATTGCCTCCTCACCGCACTGCAACCGTGTGCTTTGTGCTTAGCGTTTACAGTGCGGTGCTCAAGGATAAAGCTGAGACGAGGGGTGGGCAGGAGGGACAGCTGCCCTGGGCGCAGTGGTTTACTGTATGAATGGGGGCATCTTCCTTCTGTTACAAGGCTAAGGTAAACAAGTGGCTGAAGAGCTGGTGTAGTAAGGAGGGTTTGGGTTCCTGGAGGACTGGGCCGACTTCTCAGTCGATAACCGGTACTATAGAAGGGATGGACTGCACCTAAATGAGGAGGGTGTCAGCGCGGAAGATATTCCAGAGGGTAGTATTGGGGGCATTAAGGGTAGGTTGACCAAAGCACATAAACCCAAGGTAAGTATAGTAGCAAGTCCTAGTTGCAATCTCGGAACACCCAATAAGAGGATAATATGCAACAGGTCTAAACTACGTGGCATGTTCACCAATGCCAGGAGCCTGGCGTACAAGATGGGTGAACTAGAGATACTGTTGTACGAGGAGGATTTGGATTTTGTGGGAATTTCAGAGACTTGGTTCAACAGCTTTCATGATTGGCTGGCAAACATTCAAGGGTATACCCTTTATCGCAGGGATAGAGAGGGTAAAAAAGGGGGAGGGGTATGCCTATATATCAAGAATAATGTACAAGTGAATGTGAGAGATGACATCACTGAGGGAGCTAGGGAGGAGGTGGAATCCTTTTGGGTGGAGCTCCAAAGGGATGAAGCTAAGGGGAAAATAATACTGGGAGTATGCTATAGGCCCCCTAACCTGAGGGAGGAGGGGGAGACAGATCTCCTATCACAATTTGGATTAGCAGCAAGGATGGGAAGTGTTATCATAATGAGGGATTTTAACTATCCAGACATAGACTGGGCGGAGGGAACCGCGCATTGATCTAAGGCTCGCCAGTTCCTAAATGTCTTGCAGGAAAATTTTATGGGTCGGATGGTAGACGCACCAACTAGAAATAAAGTGTTACTGGATCTACTGATTACCAACAATACAGACCTGATCACGGATGTGGAAATACGGGCAATTTAGGTAACAGCGATCACAGGTCAATTGGCTTCAGTATAAATCACACAAATAGGAAACATGAAGGGAACACAAAGACACTGAATTTCAAAATAGCCAACTTCCCTAAACTACGAGCCTTGCTAGAAGGCATAAATTGGGATAAAATCTTAGGAACAAAGAACACGGAGGAGAGATGGGTTTGCTTTAAGAGCATATTAAATAAGGGCATTAGCCAATGTATCCCATTGGGTAATAAATTTAAAAGAGCGAACAAAAGTCCTGGATGGTTTAACTCCAATGTAAAAATGCATATAAAAGCAAAGGAGAAAGCCTTCAAAAAATACAAGGTTGAGGGATCATCCTCAGCATTCAGACTTTATAAAGAATGCAATAAGCAATGTAAGGGTGCAATTAGGACGGCTAAGATAGAACAAGAAAGACACATAGCGGAGGAGAGCAAAAAAAATCCCAAGAAATTCTTTAAGTATGTAAACAGTAAAATAGGGAGGACAGACCATATTGGCCCCATAAAGAATGAGGAAGGACATCTGGTTACAATGGATGCGGAGATGGCGAAGGTATTGAATTTATTCTTCTTTTTAATCTTCACGAGGGAATCGGGGGGCTTCAGTAACCAAAACTGCAGTGTTTATCCTCATTAAACATCACAGAAGCACCTGTGATGTTAACAGAGGACAGAATTAAAATTAGACTTGAGAAACTTAACATGAATAAATCACCGGGACCGGGTGGCTTGCACACGAGGGTACTTAGGGAACTCAGTCAAGTAATTGCCAGACTATTGTTCCTAATTTTTACAGATAGTCTACTGACTGGAATGGTACCAGCTGATTGGAGAAAAGCCAATGTAGCACCAATATTTAAAAAGGGCCCAAAATACATCTCTGGGAATTACAGACCAGTTAGCCTAACATCAATAGTATGTAAACTCTTGGAGGGGATGATAAGGGACTACATACAAGATTTTAGTAATAAGAACGGTATCATTAGCAGTAATCAGCATGGATTCATGAAGAATCGTTCTTGCCAAACCAATCTATTAACCTTCTATGAGGAGGTGAGTTGCCATCTAGATAAAGGAAGGCCCGTAGACGTAGTGTATCTGGATTTTGCAACAGCATTTGACACAGTTCCCCATAAATGTTTACTGTACAAAATAAGGTCAGTTGGCATGGACCATAGGGTGAGTACATGGATTGAAAACTGGCTACCGTTCAGAGGGTGGTGATAAATGGGGAGTACTCGAAATGGTCAGGGGTGGGTAGTGGGGTCCCCCAGGGTTCTGTGCTGGGACCAATCCTATTTAATTTGTTCATAAATGACCTGGAGGATGGGGTAAACAGTTCAATCTCTGTATTTGCGGACGATACTAAGCTAAGCAGGGCAATAACTTCTCCGCAGGATGTGGAAACCTTGCAAAAAGATCTGAACCAATTAATGGGGTGGGCAACTACATGGCAAATGAGGTTCAATGTAAAATAATGCATTTGGGTGGCAAAAATATGAATGCAATCTATACACTGGGGGGAGAACCACTGGGGGAATCTAGGATGGAAAAGGACCTGGGGGTCCTAGTAGATGATAGGCTCAGCAATGTCATGCAATGCCAAGCTGCTGCCAACAAAGCAAACAGAATAATGGCATTAAAAAGGGGATCAACTCCAGAGATAAAACGATAATTCTCCCGCTCTACAAGACTCTGGTCCGGCCGCACCTGGAGTATGCTGTCCAGTTCTGGGCACCAGTCCTCAGGAAGGATGTACTGGAAATGGAGCGAGTACAAAGAAGGGCAACAAAGCTAATAAAGGGTCTGGAGGATCTTAGTTATGAGGAAAGGTTGGGAGCACTGAACTTATTCTCTCTGGAGAAGAGACGCTTGAGAGGGGATATGATTTCAATATACAAATACCGTACTGGTGACCCCACAATAGGGATAAAACTTTTTCGCAGAAGGGAGTTTAACAAGACTCGTGGCCACTCATTAAAATTAGAAGAAAAGAGGTTTAACCTTAAACTACGTAGAGGGTTCTTTACTGTAAGAGCGGCAAGGATGTGGAATTCCCTTCCACAGGCGGGGGTCTCAGCGGGGGGCATCGATCGTTTCAAGAAACTATTAGATAAGCACCTGAACGACCGCAACATGCAGGGATAGACAATGTAATACTGACAAATAATCACACACATAGGTTGGACTTGATGGACTTGTGTCTTTTTTCAACCTCACCTACTATGTAACTATAAATAGCAATGGACATATCTGTTCTCTGCATTGGTTACTCTGGGCTGCATTCAAACTGATCCGCAGGTGCAGTGCACCTGCAGCCTACCTGCACTGAGCCATAGACTTTTTTGTTATTACCTGCGGGTTTAGTGCACCACATCTGTAGAATATTATAGAAGTCTATGGCAAAGTGCAGCTAACCTGCAGGAAAACCACCATTTTATCCAGGATCATGCTGTTAATTGGCTCCCGCTGTGTCCAATCACAGCAGGAGCGGGGCTCTGGCGGCGGGCGTTCTCGCACAAGAGTAGATCTTGAGAATCACGTACAGGTGCGTGATTTCGCGCTAAAGGGCCGCCCTGCTACAGTATTTGTACGTGGGACGGTCCTTAAGCGGTTAATTTAAGCAAAAAAGAAAAACGTGATTCTCATTTTATCCAGAATCATGCAGCTCTAATATATAAGTATTGCAATTGGTAAGTGGTTAAAAAAAACTACTAGTGTATGGCTAGCTTTATACCAATCGCAGGAGGCATCTGCCACTAGTCTCATGGTTGGGTGACATCCCGCGCTCTCTCCGTTTCCTGCCCGTGTACGCGGCGGAGTCCACAGGAAGTCCATTTGTTTACGGAGAAGAGACTTCAAAGACGTAACTGCTTCATTAAGTGTCACTTCCAGTTTGTACAAGCGGCCGCGGAAGTCAGAAGGTCACCTCATAACAAATGAAAATTGTAAAGGGAAAAAAAAAAAAGAAGTTCTGAAGAGCGCGGAGAAGCCGCCTCCCACCGATAATATGAAAAAGCTCTTCCCGGGGGAGTATCGCCGCAGTAATGATGAAAGTCCTCAGTGCAACGCTATCAATGATTTTGAAAAACAAATACGGCAAGAAAACAAAAAAAAAAATGAAAATATAATCAGGGAAAATAGAAGAGCTCTACAAACCGAGGCGCGAGGTTTCACGCAGGAAATGAACGCGGCAATTATTTCCTTCTAATGGGGGACAAATGTTAAACGAATTATTTGTATATTTTAGAACACAAATCCAATTACTACGATGTAGGCAAGAGGAGATCTGTATGAATCTGCTGTTTTCTTCTGATTAAATGTTTCCAATTTGCTCTGCGGGTTGGTGTTGTGTTTTCTGGATGCACGGTTTGGGTTGGTAAAGCCCCTAGTTAACCCCTTGAAGTAGATGTGAATTGTAACTAAATGGTATTTAGTTTGCTAAAATTCTGTGTATCCAGGGCCGCAGATAAGGGGATACCACCGGTCCTCCAAGCCCCATCAGTTCAGCAGGGGGGCCCAGGTCCCATCAGTTCAGCAGGGGGGCCCAGGTCCCATCAGTTCAGCAGGGGGGGCCCAGGCTCCATTAGTTCAGCAGGGGGGGGCCCATGCCCCATCAGTTCAGCAGGGGGGGCACAGGCCCCATCAGTTCAGCAGGGGGGGCACAGGCCCCATCAGTTCAGCAGGGGGGGCACAGGCCCCATCAGTTCAGCAGGGGGGCCCAGGCCCCATCAGTTCAGCCGGAGGTCCCAGGCCCCATCAGTTCAGTAGGGGGGCCCAGGTCCCATCAGTTCATCAGGGGGACCTGGACAGCAGGAGGGATCAGATCATGGAAAGGAGGGTGTGACCAGTGCGGTGGGACAATTACAGGAACCGATCCCCTGTATGGATATCCCTGTAGAAACAGAAATCTTCTCCTCCTTTTCCTCACGCTGGCTTTCAGCTGTTGCAGGGAGAAGCATACCGGTTATTGCCCCCCCCCAACCCCCGCACTCATCATCCCTCCTTTCCATGATCAGATTTCCCATTTGTCCTACTGTATGCACCCCCCTTCTTCCTCGCAACGCTGCCGGCTTCATCTCCTCTCACTCCCACCAGTTTTTAGTTGCTGCAGGGGGGGAACTACAGGGGATCTGTCCTAGTAAATGACCCCCTTTGCACCAATCCTGTAGATAACCTTCTTCATCCTGCTGCCCTATGTTCCCTTCCAGCAGCTCTGATGGCTTCTTCTCCTCTTCCTCCCACCAGCTTTCAGTTGTTGCAGGGGGGAACTACAGGGGATCTGTTCTGCTCCCCTCCTCACCAATCCTGTAGATAACCTCCTTCATTCCTGCTGCCCTATGTTCCCCTCCAACATCTCTGATGGCTTCTTCTCCTCTTCCTCCCACCAGCTTTTAGTTGTTGCAGGGGGGGGGGACTACAGGGGATCTGTTTTAGTAAATGCCCCCTCTGCACTAATCCAATGTTGCCACCATCAGGAAACCCATTTTGTGACTCTCTGGAGTCCATGTAGGTAGGAAGTGGCTGCAGGAAATCAACAGTATGGAGCTATATTAAGAAATAAAGTAAACTGCTTATGATACATTCAGGGGTGCTATTAGAAATTATGGGGCCCAATACAGCCTACCTGACCCGCTCTCCATCCCGAAGCTATCCCTGGTGCCCTGCAGCAGCCAGCGGGAGGAAGAGGAGAAGAAGCCATCAGTGTTTTACCGGAATGTGCGCCATCCTCTTCCCATAGTGCCCTATGTGCCCATCGCAGGTAGGAATCAAGCAGAAGCGTAGTCAGTAAACAAGTCAAAGGTTGGTAGCAAGTGGTCACAGGTTGGGATCAAGCAAAAGCACAGTCCAGGAACAAGCCAAAGGTCAGTGAAGAGTAGTAGTGGAGAGATGGATGACAGCAGGAGTGACAAGAGCAAGATATTAGCTGGAGAGAGTACAATAATCTGGCAAACAGTGCACGGGCGTGGCTTAAATAGGAAGTTTATGGGAGGAGCAAAGGGTTCAAGGTTCACCAGAAACAAGACACAAGGCAAGATTGTGCAAAGAATCAGGCATGGAGCTGTCCAGCATCTCCAGTGGCTCATCTAGAAGAGATACTGCCAGACGCAGCAGAGGTTGCAGGTTCAGGTCCAGGTCCTAAATAAGCAAAAGGGATGATCGGCACTCAGGAGGACATCCAAAAAATGGTATATCTTTATTGAAAAGACACGTACAGTGCTGTGAAAACAATCTACGTGTTTTAGACGTTGGTCCATAGTCATGGCACAGATCCGGGCCCTGTCAGGTGGGCCCTAACGCCCAGCCGCTGCATATATGTGTCGCTGCCTTGTTATGGGGTGCACGCCACTCTCCTTCTACAAAGTTACAATACATAGTCTGATCTCTGGGGGAGGGGAGACTGAGGAAATGCTTCCTCCTCCTTCTACAAAGTTACAATGTACAGTCTGATCACTGGGGGAGGGGAGACTGAAGAAATGCTTCCTCCTCTTTCTACAAAGTTATAATGCACAGTTGGATCACTGGGGGAGCGGAGACTGAGGAAATGCTTCCTCCTCCTTCTACAAAGTTACAATGTACAGTCTGATCACTGGGGGGAAGGGATACTGAGGAAATGCTTCCCATTCCTTCTACAAAGTTACAATGCACAGTCTGATCACTGGGGGGAGGGGAGACTGAGGAAATGCTTCCCATTCCTTCTACAAAGTTACAACGTACAGTCTGATCACTGGGGGAGGGGAGACTGAAGAAATGCTTCCTCCTCTTTCTACAAAGTTACAATGCACAGTTGGATCACTGGGGGAGCAGAGACTGAGGAAATGCTTCCTCCTCCTTCTACAAAGTTACAATGCACAGTCTGATCACTGGGGGAGGGGAGACTGAGGAAATGCCTCCTCCTCCTTTTACAAAGTTACAATGTACAGTCTGATCACTGGGGGAGGGGAGACTGGGGAAATGCTTCCCATTCCTTCTACAAAGTTACAATGTACAGTCTGATCACTGGGGGGAGGGGAGACTGAGGAAATGCTTCCCATTCCTTCTACAAAGTTACAATGTACAGTCTGATCACTGGGGGAGGGGAGACTGGGGAAATGTCTCCTCCTCCTTCTACATTGGAAGCCCTGTCCCTGGTCTGGATGGTGTAAAGGGGTTAAAGGTCATCAACCAAAGTATGTGATTCACACATTAGGAAGGTGAATATTGTTTCCTGTTTATATTTGGAGTTCCGCTTTAAATATAACCGGCGATTATCCGTTCGGCTTTTACAGATCCGTGCAACTTCTCTAATTGGGAAAACAACTTGTAAAAAGTAAATTACATGGTTTGATCGCCCAGAGATCAGCCGCTCGTTACGGCTCCGTATATGGCACATAAATATGTACGTCGGCCCCGGGAGGACGCCGCGCGGCGCGCTCTGTAAACAGCAGGAATTTGTGACTAATGCGTAGGACAAAATCTACCTGAGGGCTGAAGACCAATTAGCAGCTTTGGATGTGAAGAAGGGCAAAAGGAAAGAGTTTGCTGGAGTTTCCGGGAAGAGATTTAGGCTTCATTGCTCCGTCCTATGAGGGCCATCTGCTCCCTCCTGATGGACCTATAAGCTGGCACAGCCAACGCGTGCCAGCGACGGAGGACGTCCGCCAAGAGGGGCAGCGAAACTCATCCATCGTACATTCTCGCACCTGATTAGTGATGCTGCATGTCATCAGCTGAGAGCAAATATTGGCCTTTACGTAACCACTTGCCGACCATCTCATGGCGATATACGTCGGCAGAATGGCACAGCTGCGCAAAAAGACGTATGGGTACGTTAGTTCCCTTTAACCACTTCAGCCCCGGAAGAATTTACCCCTCTTCCTGACCAGAGCACTTTTTTGCGATTCGGCACTGCGCCGCTTTAACTGACAATTGCGCGCGTCGTGCGACGTTGTACCCAAACAAAATTGACGTCCTTTTCTTTTTCCCACAAATAGAGCTTTCTTTTGGTGGTATTTCTGCGGTTTTTATTTTTTGCGCTATAAACAAAAAAAGAGCGCCAATCTTGAAAAAAACGCATTGTTTTTCCCCCAAAAATATATAAAAAAACTATTTTTTTCCTCGGTTCAGGCCGATACGTATTCTTCTACATATTTTTGGTTAAAAAAAAAAACAAAAAAAAACCTAATAAGAGTATATTGATTAGTTTGCGCAAAAGTTATAGCGTCTACAAAATAGGGGATAGATTTATAGCATTTTTATTATTATTTTATTTTTTTTACTAGTAATGGCGGCGATCTGCCATTTTTATTATGACTGCGACATTATGGCAGACACATCGGACAATTTTGACACATTTTGAACCGTTGGCATTAATACAGCGATCAGTGCAATTAAAAATGCATTGATTACTGTAAAAATGTCGCTGGCAGTGAAGGGGTTAACACCAGGGGGCGGTGAAGAGGTCAACTGTGTTCCCTGGGAGGTGATTCTAACTGAAGAGGGAGGGACTAACTACAGGAAGTGACAGATCGGGGTTTCCTAGCTAATAGGAACACACGATCTGTCACTCCTGTCAGAACAGAACAGGGAAGTGTGTGTTTACACACACTCGTCCCTGTTCTGTGTCTCTCTGGTCACGATCGCTCTTGGCCGGCGGTCATCGCGACCGTCAGCAACGAGCATCGGCAGCCCCCGCTGTGCAGCGGGCGTGCACTGGCGCCTGCTATCTGGACCCCGCGAGATCACGTGCAGTAAAGTGATTTTGCGCAGGGGAGCCAACCAGTAAAAAAGCGGCTGGTCCGGAAGCGGATAAGAGCCGCCGGAAATGCTTCTTCCCCCTTCTACAAAAGTTACTATGTACAGTCTGATCACTGGGGGAGGGGAGACTGAGGAAATGCTTCCTCCTCCTTCTACAATGTTACAATGTACAGTCTGATCACTGGGGGAAAGGGGACTAAGGAAATGCTTCCTCCTCCTTCTACAACGTTACAATGTACAGTCTGATCACTGGGGGAAAGGGGACTGAGGAAATGCTTCCTCCTCCTTCTACAATGTTACAATGTACAGTCTGATCACAGGGAAAGGGGAAACTGAGGAAATGCTTCCTCCTGTCTACTACACAGTTATGTCCTGTACACACGGTCGGACTTTCCGACGAAATATGTGCGATCAGAGCTTGTTGTCGGAAATTTGAGAGCAGGCTATAAAATTTTCCCACAGCAAAATCCATTCGCGTAAATTCTGACCGTATGTGGACAATTCCGACGCACAAAGTGCCACGCATGCTCAGAATAAATTAAGAGACGAAAGCTTATTGGCTACTGCCCCGTTTATAGTCCCGACGTACGTGTTTTACGTCACCGCGTTCAGAACGAACGGATTTTCCGACAACTTTGTGTGACCGTGTGTATGCAAGACAAGTTTGAGCCAACATCCGTCGGAAAAAAATCCATGGATTTTGTTGTCGGAATGTCCAATCAATGTCCGGCCGTGTGTACAGGGCATTGCAATGCTGCAGTCTGGATTTAGATTTCCCTTAAAATTCTTCGGTGCTGGTCGCACATTGGAGAGTCAGACTCCTGCTCTCACAGCACAGGAGTTTAGCTCCACCCCTTCCTGAACACATCTCCAATCAAGAGTTCTCTAGTTCCATAAGCAGCCCTGTTCATTGGAGCAGTGTGCAGGAAGGCGTGTCAGGTGGATGGAAAACCAGGCTATTGCATTGTGTGTGAGTGCAGTGGTCTGACTCTCCTACATGCTGCCAGCACAGGGTATTTTAACCCTTTGCTATGCCACATAGCAACAAAAAAAAACAAAAAAAGCAGTTTATTTAGTATTGTATAGACACCCTGACTGCATCCCTGTAATAAATTATGTTTTCCACTAGCAGCACAGACCTCGAATGCGCAGAAACCTGGATTCTCAGTGCTCGGAGCAAAGTCCAACAGCCCATCCCATCGCCATGTTGCAATCTTCCATGTTGCAATTACCCTTTCCGTGGCTCCATGTCTGATTGAGTACCAGAGCCAGATTAGCCACTTGACAAAGTGTTGCCAGGGTCTGCAGTTGGGATTTTTTGACCTGCACACATACTGGGACACATTTAGACAGGAGCCAATTAAATGAACAGCTTTGGGATGCAGAAGGACACCCACACATGCACAGGGAGAACATGCAAACTCCATGCAGGTAGTGTCCTGGATCTCAAACAAGTGCTACAAGGCATATGTGCCAACCGCTGAGCCACGCTGCTGCCCCGTAGCCCGTACCAAGCTAAAAGAGTTCTCTTTGCAGTTGAATTCTGACTGATGGTTGTATCGGCACGATGCTCCTCACATTGTTGTATTAATTATGACCAGGCCTGTCAGGAAACTCGAAGACCTGGCAGTGCCTGTTTATCCCTCACAAATTAATGTTTTCCACATACATATTATATAGATTACTAATAAATAAGCAATAGGTTATGCTGTGTGATAAGGCTCTGCAGGGTTACTTCCATAAACTATTTATAGCATCTCATTATAAAGAGATCAGCATAAAACAGAATCACAGCACAAGGTTGTGGCTTTAAGCCACGTACGCGGCGCGACCGAGTAAATAATTAAGGTGCAGATACGGCTTCAGTATTTTGATCGTTCTGAGAAATGGAAGCATGGTGTGGCCACCGGGTACCATGACCCTTCTGCAGGACCCCCAGGCTTTTCCAATGTGAGGGTGCAAAGTTATTAATGTCAGTTTACTGAGACAGGTAAGGGAATAGAGATGAGCAATACTTATCAGTCCTTAGATGACCGCAGCTGGCCTCGGGGTTCCACGTTGGCTGTGGCAGCAGGATCCACATTAAGGAAAAGCCTAATGGACTTAGTGGCAAACAGGAATGACTTAAAGCCCAACTCCAGGCTCTGTGCTTGACCCCCAGAGGACCCTTTCCCCCTCCCTAAGGCCCCACCCCAGAGGTCTCCCCTTGGAAGGGACCTTCGTGGCAGAATCATCAGACATTACATTAGGACTAAAAATATGGAAACAAGTTTTTGAAATGGCCTGGTAAGGCTTACATATATTGGGTTTAGATCTTTTTTAAGTGAGGAGTTGTGTTTTCAAAAGACAATCTTCTCCTTCAGTAAACATGAGTGTTGGACGTCTACACCAATGTTTTTCAACCAGGAACAATGCAATCCTAGGGTTCCTCCAGAGCAGAGTTCCTCAACCAGGGTTCCATGGAATCCTAGGGTTTCTCAAGAGCAGGGTTTTTATAACCAGGGTTCCACAGAATCCCAAGGTTCCTTCAAAGCAGGGTTTCTCAACCACGGTTCCATGGAATCTTGGGTTCCTTAAGAGCAGGGTTCCTCAACCAGGGTTTCATGGAATTCTAGAGTTCCTCTAGAGGTTGCTGGGAGTTCCTTGAGCAACTTCTGCCTATGTTCACACTGACACCATTGATCTTTTTAGCTATCTGTAAGGGGGAATTCTTCCCAATGACCACACGTGTAAGGAACATTCTTTCCACTGACTAATGTTTCATGAGTTGTAGATATAGTCATTTTTAGCAGGGGTTCCCTGAGACCGGAAAATTATTTCAGGGGTACCTCTGTGCTGAAAAGGTAAAGGCTGTGGTCTAGACCAGGCATGTCCAAAGTCCAGCCCGCGGGCCAATATAGGGCCACCCCCCCAGGGCCACAAAAGATATATACCGTATTTGTCTGCGCTGCCTCAGAGGGGACAGGGAGGGGGCGGGACGAGCGCCATCAGATTACATACAGGAGAATCTCCTATTTACTCTGCGGCGTTTGTAATAGGAAGTCCCGTCTCCTGGGCTGCCATTGGATGACTGTTCTGTCTATCATAGGAAGCGGGACTTTGTATTAAAGAGGCCGCCGAGTAAACAGGAGATTCTCCTATATGTTCATGGCCCATGTAAGGCTGCATTTATGGCACATGTGAGGCTGCATTCATGGCACAGGTGAGGCTGCTTTCATGGCACATGTGAGGCTGATTTCAAGGCAATGGTAATCCTGCATTTATGGCAATGGTGGGGCTGCATTCATGGCAATGGTGAGGCTGCATTCATGGCACATGTGAGGCTGCAGATGGGCACTAATTAGGTTGCATTGATGGGCACTGACCCTTATTTTGCTTCTTTATTTAAAATGTAAGTTTTTTGCTGAAACTTCCCTTTTAAAGTGAAGGTGCGTGTTATACGCCGATAAATACGGTATATCCAAAAAACACGCCCAAACTCAACCTTAGTCCTGAGCGGCACTCTGGGATTTGTTGGGGCCACAAAAGATATATATTTATATCCAAATAACAGGTCTGAGCTCATCTCTTCACTACACACAGCCACAAAGGCAAGAGAATTCTTGTTGGTCAGTGTGTAAGTGCTCGGACGAACACACTTAGACCGAATTTTAATGGTTCAAAGAATGTCAGGCAAAATCTTTGGCCCTCACGCATGTTCACTTCATCAAATCTGGCCCTCTTTGAAAAAGGTTTGGACACCCCTGGTCTAGACCCTCACAGCTGGGGACCATGAGGCACGTTTCTGAGCCATCTAAGGCCTCACAGCTGAAGACCATTGGGTCTCTTTGGGATCTGGTTATCTTGTGCTGATGCACAACTGCCAGTAACCAGTGCAGTTACTAGAGCACTTCACTCACAGAGGTAAGTTTGGGTCTTTGCTTATGAGTCCCAAGGACAGCTGCCACCTTCCTGCTTCCCTTGAACAGGGTCCATTGAGTGAGATGTCACCTCCCCAGACCAGATGCCCTGTGGTGAGGTTTTACGTGTGAGGAGGTGCAGCGTGGTGTGGCAGTAAACACTCAGAGTCCAATTGCAGAAAACAGAACTTGTCTTAAAGTTAGAGTTCGCAATTCACAACAAGGCCCGTGGGAGGACACCTGACCGGGAACACTGGTCAGGTGGAGATGTAGGATGTAACAGTGATGTGTATCAGAACAGGTCCCGGAAGTGCTGACAGGGTGGGCAGAATGCGGCCCGACTGGTCCATGCCCAAACAATGAAGCTTCCAGGAAGGCTGGTGCGTCCCTATGCTTTCCTTACTCGTCTACCTGCCTCTGTTCACTGTCCCTGCCAGACGTGTGACTTGTTTCTACACTAGCCACATGCTAAATACGCACAAGCCTGGGAGCCAGGGCCTTAAATAGGTTCTGCCTGATCCAAGATGACCACCAGAGTCACACGGGGCAGCATCATCTAGTCAGATAGCTCTGCCAGTGACCCAGAAAACCATACAGGAACCATGTTCTTCTTGTCTTCACCCACCATCTGCAATGCCACCTGCAGTGAAGAAAATAGACTGCACCTGCCTACAATCAAGTCCAAGCAAAGTCCATTCAGACACTCAGCCCTGACACTGCTGAGGCCACTAGAGAAGCTGTACGGTCCATGGGCTGCCCGAGGACAGCAGCCCCTCAGTCTCTGAAACCCTGCTGGGGAGAAGGAACTCAGTTCTCAGGTGCCTCAGATTCGACATGGTGAAATACACATATTGGACACATTATGGGTTTTTTTTTTAATAGGTCCCTATATATCACACACTGCATGGATTTTTTGCAAAAGAATTGGAGAGAAAGACTTAGTCTACTAGCTGACTTGAGCACATTTGCAGTATTAGCTGGACAGCACGACCAGTTTCCTGACTTTATGTGTTACCTGCAGACGCTCAATAATTTCCACCTGGGATCAGAAGGGTTACACGGATTCTTGGTGCACTCTTTGCATGACGCTAATGCGAATCCCCCACTCGCCTAACCTCTAACACGGCACAATCTCTGCAGCAGCCATTTGCACTTAGTAAAAGGCCACGGACCTATTGATTTGTGGAAGATTGTGACTGCTGCCGTGATCCAACCTTCCACAGCTCCTGTACTGAAATCCATCACGTAGCGTTCCCCAGGGCCTCCCGGACAAGGCCGAGAATTATGGAGACACTTCTTCTGTTACTTTATATCTGCGGAGAATCGCTTTCATGTTACCAGCGCTGCCTCTGACGTGGAGGAAAATGAGCTCCTAATACCGTCATCGATTGCGATGTCTCACAGATCACTTCTCAGTGAGGATCCGAAACTGGAAACTTAATGAACCTCTGCTTCTATTAGGACATTCTCTAAACTTTTTTTCTGCTGCTGTGCTCCTTTCTTTTCTTTTTCTTAAAGCTAAAACTTATTATTTGGCTAGAGTGGCGGGGGGAGTCAAAACCTCAGTCTGGTTTTATTGCAAGGAAAGTGGAAAAATAGCGCTGGACCTGTAAGGTCATCTTATTAGTATTGCTATCTTCAGGAAGTATCTCCACCAGGTTTCCACGGCATCTGGGTTACCCCGGGGTGCCGCAGCAACGGGACCCAGTTTGCTTTGGATCAGCATTTTGAGTTGCTATTGTGTGGGTAGGTAAGCTGGCAGAACCATAACATCCAATGACACTCTACAGCCAGGACACAGGGCATTGTTCATTGCCATGGGGACGGCAGCCTGCTTGTACACACCATGGCAATTCATGATCCTGTTCAGGGCAGGTGGCATCCAGAGCCACCCCCAGCATTCAGGAAAAGATGTAAGTCCACCTCCCGCCCTCTACTACGCTGCTGGAGCCAAAAGGCAGGGCTCTGATTGGAAGAAGGGACCGTGTGATTGGGAGGCTCTGGGATGAAGGAAATGGGTGATTAGTGGGCTTTGTGATAGGGGAATTTTTTGATTAGGGGGCTTTCTGATGGGGGTACTCTGATGTGATGGGAGAACTCATGTATAGGGGACCTTGGATGTATAGGGGTAAGTGACTCAGATGAGATGGGAGGCTCTTGTGCATAGAGGGGCCTCTGATGCGAAGCTGTGACTCTATTGTGAAGGTTGGATTCTAATGTGATGGGGGTCGCTGATGTGCAGGGAGGGACTCTAATGTGATGGAGGGACCTCTGATGTCTTAGAAAGCCTTTAATGTGAAGGGGGGACTCCAATGTGAAGGGGGCCTCTAATGTGATGGGGGGTTCTGATGTGAAGAGGGGCCTCTAATGCAATGGAAACCCTCTAATGTTGGGGGGGGGGACTCTGATGTGATGGGGGACCTCTGATGGGAAGTTGATATTTTCATAAAGGGAGGCTCAGGTTTCCCATTGATAAGCAATGTTTATGTTTTGTACGTGGGGGGGGGCTCCAGATTTTGCATACTTTTAAAGGGTGCCGCAACTGAAAAAGTATTTGAGAGGCATTTCATGAGCTTGAGTAAACTAATTGTAAAGGTTCTTCTCATTGGTCATCTACCAGAGCACCAACATTGGTCTCCCAATACTGTAATTTAATTAACTCTAGGTATGCCATCATCAGACCATGCCCCTAAAAGTCAGACTGTACCCCAAGTTTGCCAAGGCATGCCACTTGTGCCACTTGGCCTGCACCCCCCTCTGGAAAGTCTCAGGTTAATGAGGATATAGGCATGATCATGGGGGGGTGTGACTTCTAGTCGGAAGCCCCAATGAAGCATAAGAGCTTGGTGATGGCATGTGTGAGTGTGGAACCAGCGCTGAGTGCTTTGAGGCCCATACTACTATAATTTAATTAACTGTAGGTATGCCATCATCAGACCATGTCAACTAAAAGTATTGATGGGAAATATGATCCACCAGTATTTAATCTAAATGACCTTTAAAAAAGGACTGATTAATTGTTAGTCCAGATGAGATAGGATTTATTAAAGGGAGGCAGATCCCAGATGGTACAGTGAAGATATTAAATAATATTCACTTTCTGGAAACCAAGCAGATCTCAACATTGACGTTAGTATTAGGTACTGAAAAAGCAAGTCCGCCATGGCCAGTCCCAAGAACATGCTGCGAAAGGAGGAAGGTTAGGTGCTGAGACAGCAAACCAATTGTCAAAAACCATGAAATCAGACCAAGACAGAAGTACAGTTAAATCACACTTGTTTAATAATAAAAGTAAAATAGAACAAATGTAGTCAAAACATTGCCAAAGTTCAGTAACCGGAATGGATAGTCAGCCAAGCCAGAAGGTCAGGGATCAGTGTAGTGGAACAGCAAGCAGGATCTGGAGCCAGAAGGGATGTCAGCCAAGCAAGTCTTTAAACAGGAACGCAGGAGATAGTCTCTGTGATGTTGACCAAGGTGAAGGCAGAGATCCTCTGGGCTGGACGGCTTAAGTAGGCAGAACTGACGAGCAGGATATCATCAACAGGTGAGTAACTGTGGAGAGATAGGGGCTGGCAATTAGCTGACAGTTGAGCGGCCAGCTCAGAGAAGGAAGGGCTGAGCCCAGCCCTGACACCAGCCTTGTAAAAACCATTTTGAAGTAAAAGCAAAAAAATACAATTGACAGGATCCACTGGGGATATACATTGATTAGCCATAACTTTATAACCACCCACCTAATATTTGGGCTTGCAAAGTCCCAGGCAATGGGGTATACAGGGCCATCTTTAACGCGGGGCAAATGAGGAAGCTGCCTCGGGCCCATTCATTGTTGTGGGGCCCAAAGAAGCTGTCCCTTTGAGCCCGCACTGCCCACAAATATTTTTCCTGGCTTTTGCTTTCCAGGGAGCACTTTCCAGAATGTTCGGACACACAACACATGTAGCCTTCACCCTGGAAGTCTATAGCGTCATGCCCAGTCAGCAGCAGCAGCTCAATGGTAGATGGACAGCACAAAGGGCTAATGAGAGCAGTGGCCTGGCTCTGATAGTAGGGTGGCTGCAGTGAGTGTTGGTGGAGCATAGGGTGGGGCTCCGGAGTGTTGCTGTACCTGGCTGGGACCGAAGGAAGGTTGCAACGGAGGAGAAAGAGAGGTGCTGGCTGCCTCTAGACACCCAACAATGAGCTGCACCCGGTGGGCAGGCAGTGACGAGATGATGTGCTGTAACCTTCAGCAACCAATCAGGGAGCCGTAATGATGTGCTGTAACCTCTAGCAACCAGTCACTGAGCTGTAATGATGTGCTCTAACCTCTAGCAATCAATAAATTTGTGGTAATGATGCACAGTAACATATAGCAACCAATTGGTGAATGGTAATAATGTACAGTAACCTCTGGCAACCAATCAGTGAGTGTTAATGATGTGCAGTAACCTCTGGCAACCAATCAGTGAGCGGTAATGGTGTGTTGTAACCTCTAGCAACCAATCAGTGAACAGTAGTGATATGCTGTAATCTCTAGCAACCAATCAGTAAGCAATAATGATGTACAGTAACCTCTAGTAAATAATTAGTTAGCAGTAATGATGTGCAGTAACCTCTAGGAAGCTATCGGTGAGCGGTAAAAATGTGCAGTAACCTCTAGCAACCAATCAACCAAAACCAATGTTTTTTCGGATGTTGGGGTGGAGAGCAAAATTGTATGGGGTGGGCAATAAAATGTTTGCCCAGGGTCCAATCAATATTAAAAGACAGACCTGGGGTTATAGCTATGATCATGGGGAAGGGGGTGTGGCATCTAGTTGGAGTCCCAGAAAAGCATAAGAGCTGGGGGATGCTATGTGTAAGTGTGGAACCAGCGCTGTGTGCTTTGAGGACCATACTACTATAATTTAATTAACTGTAGGTATGTCATGATCAGACCATGCCCCTAAAAGCCAGACCATGCTCGGAATTTGCCATGGAATGCTCTATGTGCCCCTTGGGCCAACATCCACCTCTGGAAAGTCTCGGGTTAATGTTGTAACAGCTAAGATCTGTGGGGAACAGAGGTGTGACCTTCAGTTTGGATTCCCGAAGAAGCATAAGAGCTTTGTAATTCAACTTGCTAGACTCTGCCCATATCTAAATATTAGTTTCAGCGTGCTGATTGTTTTTTGTTTTTTTTTCACATGTAATTGATCCTATTGGCTTGACATCCTGCGATGATTCTGTCACAATTCAGAAGGGAGACCATTAGTCTACTTCATCAACGCCTATTCCCCAACAAGCCATAACGTTTACAGCAACCGTAACCATGCATTGTTCTCTTTACACTCTAACAAAACATGCTCGTTCCATCCATTAAATTGCTATTTTACAGCTGGAAAACCCATTTAAAAAAAAAAAAAAAAAATCAGAGTGCCATAAACCGCGCCTACCGCAATCGTAGCATAGCAGCTGCTGTACGGCTTAGCAGATTGCTCCTCTGCCACATCAAGTATTTATGTTTACACGCTTGATTAATGACGACGTCAAGATCGCTTTCCAGAAAAGGAACCCAGAGCAACGAGTCATCTATCTGCTGAGTGACAAAATGTCTGATCGGCGCTTAATAACAAAACGTCAGTCTGCTTCCTTCTCTGTGTTAACTGGTGTGTCTCTAAATCCGGCTACACGAGTTATGGTGGCCATAGTGATTGGGAAACGTTCTAGTGATCGGAAACAAGCGATACTTCATCAAATAAAATATCAAACATTACAATACAGTCAACTGAAAGTATTGATTGAAAATGTGAACCACCAGTATTAAATCAAAGATGACTGATTAATTGTTAGTCCAGATGAGGTGGGATTTATTAAATGGAGGCAGGTCCCCGATGGTACAGTGAGGATATTTAATAATATTAACTTTCTGGAAAACAAACAGATCCCAACACTGATGTTAGCATTAGATACTGAAAAAGCAACTCCGCCATGGCCGGTCCCAAGCCCGTGCTGCGAAAGGAGGGAGGTTGGGTGCTGGGACAGCAAACCAGCCTTGTAAAAACCATTCAGAAGTAAAAAAAAAGATACTGAACAAACATTTGATGTTTGGGGATATACACTGATTAGCCATAACTTTATGACCACCCACCGTCGTGGCATGGCCTCCACTAGACCTCTGAAGATATGCTGTGGTATCTGGCACCAAGCTGTTACTAGCAGATCTTTAAGTCCTGTAAGTTGCAAGGTGGGGGCTTAATTTTTCCAGCACATCCCACAGATGGTCGTTTCTATTGAGTTCTGGAGAATTTAGATGCCAAGTCAACACCTCAAACTTGTTGTTGTGTTCCTCAAACCACTCTTGAACCATCTTTACAGGCTTGATAAAGGGGATGGAGCCCTTAAAACATGGTGCCTCCTTTCCCTTATGACAGCTGTGTTGTGCCAAGTATAGAGAGATAGGCTGTGCATACCACCAGCTAGCATCCTCCTTGGCGGGTTCTCCTTAAAGGTCTCCTTTTCTTCCCCATGTGTTTGTGGGGGTTAGAAGAAAGTACAATGCATGTTCTCTATTTAAGGGATGGTGCCTTAAAAGAAATCAGGCACGGTCCACTGAGAATATTTTGGAGATTTTTTTCAGGGGTTCCCCAAGACCTGAACATTTTTTCAGGTGTTCCTCAAGACCTAAACATTTTTTCAGGTGTTTCCCAAGACCTGAATTTTTTTTAAGGGTTCCCAAAGGCCTGACATTTTTTTAAGGGTTCCCCAAGACATTAACTTTTTAAGAGGTTCCCCAAGACCTGAGCATTTTTTTTCAGGGGTCCCCAGAGACCTGGACATTTTTTCAGGGATTCCCAAAGACCTAAACTTTTCTTAAGTGGATCCCCAAAGCCTAAACATTTTTTCAGGGGTTCCCCAAGGCCTGAACTTTTTTTTTTCATGGGTTCCCTGAGACCTGAACTTTTTTTAGGGGTTCCCCAAAATCTGAACATTTTTTCAGGGGTTCCTTGAGACCTGAACATTTTCTCAGTGGTTCCCCAAGACCTGAACATTTTTTTCAGTGATCCCCCAGACCTGAATATTTTTCAGGGGTTCCCTGAATCCTAAACATTTTTCAGGGGTTCCACAAGGCCTGGACATTTTTTCAGGGGTTCTCCAAGACCTGAACATTTTTTTCAGAGGTTCCCCAAGACCTGAACATTTTTACAGGGCTTCCCCAAGATGTGAACATTTTTTCAGGGGTTCCCCCGAGACTTGAACATTTTTTTTCAGAGGTTTCCCCAAGACCTGAACATTTATACAGGGCTTCCCCAAGATGTGAACATTTTTTCAAGGGTTCCCTGAGACCTGAACATTTTTTTCAAGAGTCCCTCAAGTGTACAAAGGTTGAGAGAGTCTGATACAATGTATCCATTCCCTTTCCTTTTTAATTTCCAGAGTGCGATAATGAAATTTCACTTTAGCACGACAGTTCTCTGGTTTTATTGGCCCTCGAATGACAGTTTGTGGCAGTCAACACAGGCTGGGTTATTTGCCACGCTGCTCTAATCCAGAAAAGATTAAATGGAATCTGCCCCTGAACGGATGCGCTTTTCTCTCGGTAGTTCAAAAACGCATCTATTTAATTAACTTGACATGTTGTTAATTGAATTAGCCCAGAGTTAATCAGTCCAAATGTGCTTCCACATGGAATGCCGCTTACGACTTTGCACTTTAAAACGCAGAGGAAGGGAGGGGACGGGTTAACCCCTTTTGGAATCGTGAACAGCAGCCAGGCACTGACGGGGGAGCGTCCCTGCTGACGCACTTTGAATATAACATGGAGCCTTGTAGCTGCAATCGCACTTCAGAGTGGAGCTTTGAACATAACAGGGCATATCAGTCAAACATGAGGATTTTTTTTGTTCCATTTTAAATCATTGAACCAGAACAGCTCGCCTGCTGAATGGCTTCCATTGTCTGGCGCTTAGACTGGTTCCCAGGCCGTAAAGCTTAAGCTGTTCAGATTCAATGATGTCACCGGCTCAGAGCTACTGTGCAGTTCTGTAGGTGAAGAACGGCAGCTTCAGGCAAAGATTTTCTTTAAAGGACTAAAAACCAGAGATTGGCATTAGTAAAAAAAAAAAAAAAACCTTTATTCCAGAGCTGTCCAATAATATCTTTCTGCCACTAGATGTCACCAGTCTTATGGGTTAGATGACAGCCAGCATCATTGCAGAAATTTCCTCTGAACCAAGGCGGTCATGGACCCGCCCCCTGAAACTTGCGTCATCATGCCGGCCTCAGAATACTGCTGTTCTGCTGTGCCAGTAGTAGATAAAAATGCTGTCATGAATCTGCAGTAATGTTTCATGCCCTGTCTGTCTGCTTACCTCTCTGGTCTGTGTATCAGCTTAGGGACCGCACTCTAGCACCTGCGTGTTAAAGCGGAGGTCCGCCCACCGCTGCAAAAATTAAAAGCCATGACTTAATAATCGGACACTTACCTGTCCTGGAGTCCAGCAATGTCGGCACCGCAGCTGATAATTTCATCAGCTGTCGGGTGCATGCCGCCTCCATTGCGAGTAAGGGAACCCAGCAGTGTAGCCTTTTGGCTTTACGCTGGGAACCCTTCTGCGCAGTAGGGTTCCCAGCAGGAGGAGGGAGCCCCAGCTGTAACGTCAATACCCGCGGCTGAAGCTCCCGGAAGTGGGGAAAGCATACCTGTAAAAGACAGGTATGCTGTCCCCCCGAAAGGTGCCAAATGTGGCACCGGAGGGAGGGAGGAGTACAATGAGCAAAAGTTCCACTTTTGGGTGGAACTCTGCTTTAAGTAATCTTCTCTCAGCATGGCTCCACACTAGCTGCTAACAGGAAACACTATTTAACTCAGTGCACTGCAAGCCAGATTGGCCCGAGCAACAGTTGTGTTTAGGCTTCTGGTTTAGCGTCCTGCTGTATGTTTTCCCTGACTTCCGTGTGCCGACCTTGGCGTGGCCGTTTCTGTCTGCTAGTAACCCCGACCTTGGCTTGTTCTCCTGACTATCCTGTGTTTAACCCTGAACTTCTGCTTCCACTCTGTCCAGCAGAGCCAGTCCGTGAGCATAAGCTGACCCCGGGGGCCACGACCTGAGTCAGCTGCAGCCAAATCCATCCTCACCACTAGAGGCTCTGGTGAATACCTGCTGGCTCTTAGACTCGGGAATCTTACACTCTAGCTCCCTGCTTGGTCTGTGTCAGTGTTCAGGTGGAGCTGCTTTCCTGAACCACCCAGAGCTCCATCCGCAGCAATCAGCCGTTGGGTCCACAACCGTAGCGGTGCGCTCCTAACCCCGGCGGTGTGCATCTGTCACCTGGACTCGGGTGACCTGACAGTTTGCTCAGGACACGGACCCGGCTGTTGTGCCTCTACCTGCCCATGATCAGCTGCAGGGAATAGTCCGCAGACTCGAGACCCAGGACTGCTGTCACTGCGAGAGGAAGCCAGGCGGCTTATTGCTGTTTTACTTTGGTGTTTGAAGTGATGGTGGAAATACCTATGAGGGTAACCTTTGTTTTCCTTGGAACTTTTACTTCTTCTTTGAATAAAAGTGGGCCAAGAAGCCCAAAATCAGTATTTCCTGGCTGGACTAAGCTCATTGGAAAGCACTTCACCTTGACTGAAACCCCTAACGAATGATGACAACCTCTTGGAGTACTGTAAGCCCAACCTGCATGATGATGTGCCCCCTGGAGGTATAAACGAAAGGCTGGGCTCATAGGAAAATGGCAGAATGACAGACCAAGGACCTAGGAGAAGTCATGTGTCATTGTGGGATTATCCTTGTGACCCAAGGATTTCCTTCAAAATGTGGGACAGTAGCAGCAAACCAGGATTGATGGGAGAAATACCCAACTCTATCAGTCACGTAACTTGTTGGGGGCCGTAGTGACAAGAGGGCTTCCCTTTTGTGGCTTTGGCTCTAGTACCTCTAAGTATGGGAACAGGTGCACAGGGCACAAAGAAGCATGTATGCTGGTATTCAGGTAGCAGGTAGCGGTAGTCTCTGGACTGCAGTCAGTGGCATCGCAGGCAATCCAGAGGAGGACCAAGGATGGCAGCCCGCAGGAAGGCACCCAAGAACTGGACCTTGGAACCTAGGTACAGAGACACACAGTCAGAGGTAGATGCAGGTATCCATTGAGATCAACGATGTAGTCGGTAGCCAAGCCAGGGTCAGCACTGATGGACACCAAGGACGCAGTCAGTAGCCAAGCCAGGGTTAGCACGGGTGGACACCAAGGACGTAGTCAGTAACCAAGCCGGAGTCATACACGAGGAACAGAAGTAAGCATAGCCAAGCCGAGCTTTATACCAGGAAGAGAGCAGAGTTTGGTCAGAGTTAAGTCAAGGTCAGAGTCCAGAATCCACAAAGCAAGGTCAGGAGCTGGCCAGGTCATCAACGAGAGATCAGATAACAAGAGCAGCAACGCAGGAACCAGGGCCGTAGATAATTTTTTGTTCTGGGAGGTGGTTCAGCAGCAGGTACTAAGTAAAAGTCTTTTTAACCACTTCAGCCCCGAAGAATTTACCGCCTTCCTGACCAGTGCGTTTTTTGCGATTCGGCACTGTGTCGCTTTAACTGACAATTGCGCTGTCGTGCGACGTGGCTCCCAAACAAAATTGACGTCCTTTTTTTTCCCACAAATAGAGCTTTCTTTTGGTGGTATTTGATCACCTCTGTGGTTTTTATTTTTTGCGCTATAAACAAAAAAATAGCGACAATTTTGAAAAAAACGCATTATTTTTTACTTTTTGCTATAATAAATATCCCCAAAAAATATTTAAAAAACATTTTTTTCCTCAGTTTGGGCCGATACATATTCTTCTACATATTTTTGGTAAAAAAAAAGTCGCAATAAGCGTTTATTGATTGGTTTGCACAAAAGTCATAGCGTTTACAAAATGGCGTTTTAATTATTATTTTTTTTTTTTACTAGTAATGGCGGCAATCAGCGATTTTTATCGTGACTGTGACATTATGGCGGACACATCGGACATTTTTGACACATTTTTGGGACCATTGTCATTTATACAGCAATCAGTGCTATACAAATGCACTGATTCCTGTGTAAATGACACTGGCAGTGAAGGGGTTAACCACTAGGGGGCTAGGGAAGGGTTAAGTATGTCCTGGGGAGTGTTACTAACTGTGGGGGGGCGTGGCTACATGTGACACGTCACTGATCTCTGCTCCCGATCACAGGGAGCAGAGATCAGTGACACTGTCACTAGGCAGAACGGGGAGATGCTTGTTTACGTCCTCTCCGTGAGGCGATCGCGGGTATCCCCGCGGCGATCAAGTCCGCGGGACCCGTGACCCGACTCACGGAGCTCCCGGGCCGGCGCGCACGCAATGGCACGGCGGCAAATTCTAAGGGACGTACGGGTACACCCATTTGCCCAGCTGTGCCATTCTGCCGATGTACATCGGCTGGCGCCGGTCGGGAAACGGTTAAATAAAATAAATTGCACTAAAATTATAAAGACTGGAAAAATGGAAAAACGGTATGTGTTGCCCCTAGTAAGCAATCACACCCTTAATTGTATTTTATCAGGCCCTTTAGTAAATCTAACCTGATTTCATTTTTTTCCTTCTTCCAGTTTTTATTAATGCTGTTGGCTATCGTCCAGTATTAGTGTCCAAAGTGAATAGGTGCAAAGTGAGTGTGCTGCCTACCTACAAGGAGATGGTGCCCTTTGCACCTCCTTAGTAAGGTTGGCTATTATGGTGCAAAGTGCGCCATGTTGTGTCAGACAGAGCACTCACCGACTTTAACTTTTACAGATTAAAAAAAAAGGGGCGAATGCACTGCCTACCACAGGATGGTGCATTGTAATAGCCAATCTTACCGGGCAGCTACAAAGGGCACCATCTTGTGGAAGACGGCACACTCACTGTGTTCACATTAGCTTAATTTTCAATTAATCACAGAATAAAAAAATAAAAAAAATTCATCTGAAAAATTACCAGCCTTGAATACACTGACTTTTCTTAATGCCGCGTACACACGATCGGAAATTCAGCCAGCAAAAGACCGGTGAAAGCTTTTGGTCGGAAAATGCGACCGCGTGTACGCTCCATCGGACTTTTGCTGGCCGAATTCCAGCCAGCAAAAGATTGAGAGCGGGTTCTCAATTTTTCGGTCGGAAAAAGTTCCTATCCGAAAATGCGATCGTCTGGAGCAACTCCGCCTCAATGCTACATTTTGAAACAAGTGTAAACGAGGCCTTAAAGAAAAGCACTTTTATCTCTTCCCATCACTTCCTGTTTTGATAAAACGCGTCGCCAGCACAGGAAGTGAGGGGAAAACTCTCTAGCAAAGCCAAGTAAAGCAGTAAAAACCCAACAGGAATTATATTTTTACCTGCTCTTTTTCTACCAAAACTAAGAAGAAAGTTGTTTTTTTTTTTACGGCCACACACTTTAAAAGAGATTGTCTCTCCTCTCTAAATGGGCTTCGATTTCCCGTACTTATTTTATTTGCTGCTGAATTTGAGTTGATACTTTTACAGACAGATAATTTACTATGCACTTGATCTATTCAAATGTTTTCCTGGTTTGTTAAATATTACAGCGGAAAACGCGTTCAAAGTGGACATTTCCTCTGGGCTCATAATTTTCTGACGACCAGATTGATCAAATGTCTCGGCTAGTTTTCTTTTTTTTTCTTTTAATGTACTTTTAATGATTAAAGTTGTGACTCATTAAAAACAACATTTTCTTCGTTTAACTCCAAGTAAATTACTAACCACATCAAAGAACTCCAGAACGCATCCATGTTAATGAAATGAAGCGGAAGTCTTATCTCTTCTTTCACGTTTTCATTTATTGCCACTGTCTGAAAATATAAAGGGTGGGCAGAAATTCAAAAAAACACATTTAAAGGGACATTTTTAATTTGATATGTTTGAGGTGTTTTTGCAGTTTGTTTGTTTTTTTTTTTTTGCATTACTTAAAGTGGACATATCATCACATATATAATTTTCACATTAAAGTCCATCTACAACCACTCCCATCCCTTTTGCCAACCAACAACCTTAAAAAAAAAATCTCAAGCTTAATTTTTTTTTATTTGACTTGTTTGGGATGTTTTACTGTTTTTTTTTTTTTTTTTGCATATACAGTATCATCAAATATATTTTTTTAAAGTCCATCTACAACCCCTTCCCCCCTATCCAATAAAAAATAAATAAAAAAAATATCAATTTTTTTTTTTTTTTTTTTGACATTTCATTTTTTTTTTGGCCATATCAGCAAATATATTTTTTAATTTCCATCAACGATCACTCCCTCCCCCACCCCCATCCCATTCACCAACCCACAACCTTAAAAAAAAAAATTAAAATGGTTTTTCTTTTCCTTTGGAATGTTTAACTTTTTTTTTTTTTTTTGCATTCCTTAAAGTGAACATGCAATAAAATATTTTTTTCACATTCATTTCCATCTACAACCACTAAGGCCCCCCCCCCATCCCATTCACCAACCCACAACCTTAAAAGAAACAAACAAATTTCAAATGGCTTTTTTTTTTTTCATTTGACCTGTTTGGGATGTTTGGCTTCTTTTTTTTTGCATTCCTTAGTGGACATATCATCAAATATATTTTTTCACATTAATTTCCATCTACAACCACTAAGCCCCCCCCCCCCCCCCACCACCACCACCACCACCATCCCATTCACCAACCCACAACCTTAAAAGAAACAAACAAATTTCAAATGGCTTTTTTTTTTTTCATTTGACATGTTTGGGATGTTTGGCTTTTTTTTTTTTGCATTCCTTAGTGGACATATCATCAAATATATTTTTTCACATTAAAGTCCATCTACAACCACCTTCTCCCACATCCCTTTCAACAACCCACAAACGAAGTTAGAAAAAATTTTTTTTTTTAAATTAGAGCGGCTTTTTTTTATTTGACATGTTTGGGATGTTTTGCTGTGTTTTCTTTGCATTCATTCAAGTGGACATATCGTCAAATATATTTTTTTACATTAATTTCCAACTACAACTCCATTCTCTCCCCCCCCCCCCCATATTCCTTCCACCAACCCACAACCTTAAAAAAAAAAAAATCAAATGTTTTTTTTTTTAATTGACATGTTTGGAAAGTTTGACCTTTTTTTTTGCATTCCTTAATGTGGACATATCATCCAATATATTTTTTCACATTAAAGTCTATCTACAACCCCCTTCTCACCCCCCCCCCCCCTTTTCCCCCCATCCCTTTCACCAACCCACAACTTTTAAAAAATAAAAACTTTAAGGGCCCTTTTTTTTTTAACTTGGCATGTTTGGAGTTTGTTGCTGTTCTTTTTTTTTTTTTATTGCATTCCTTAATATTTTTTTCACATTAAAGTCCATTTTACAACTGCCTCATTCCTCTCATTAGCCCACAACCGTAAAAAACAAACTTAAAAGGGAATATTTTTTTCATTTGATATGTTTGAGATGTTTTACTGTTTTTCTTTCGTTTTTTGTTTTTTTTGCATCCCTTAAAATAGACCCACCATCAAATATATTTATTTTACATTAAAGCCCAACTACAACCCTCTGCCCCCCCCCCCCCCCCCATTCCTCTCACTAACCCACAACCTTTAAAAAAAAAAAGCTTAAAGGGAAACTTTATTTCATATGTTTTGCTTTTCTTTTTTGCTTTCCTTAAAGTGCACATATCATCAAATATATATTCTATTACAGGACGTCTTCGGAGATTGGACTAAACATGTTGGGTGGAGTCTGTTGTGCACATTGATGTCTATGGCTGCTGTCACCTAGGGAGCAGCAGTTTGTAAATGAGAGGACCGGGGAAGTCGTAGTCAAGATCTGCTGATGCTTGTGAGATCCACTCATTAGATGCTATTCATCCATCTGTGTCCTGGTTGGCAAAGGGAGAGAAGTACCATGATATGGCCCCAGGCTAATACATGTGGCGTGTAATATACTTCTGTATGTGACCTGTTTACTCTGGTCAGCTTTCTACTTGTCAGTGATGGGCTTGCACCGGAAGATTTTGCTGCATGGTGTTGAAGCACATGGGTGGTATACTTGGACTTCACTAGACAAGTTAGAGTCACTTGGACATTTATTAGTTTTGCACAATTAGATTTTATGGTGTTGATAACATTTGTGGAAGTGCTGCATTTTTATTTATTGCTGATGTTTTGTGGATTTATATATATCAATCCTGAATGCCAAAATGTTTCGATTTTATCACCGTGGGCTTCCTTTGTATACTGTACATCCATGATAGCGATGGGGTAAAAGGGTTTTGTTATATTTGTCCAATAAGTACAAAAAATACCCGTTCATCCTGCTGAAAATCCAGTGAGATGATAACTGCTTTTGCTCCCTGCTTGTGCTCCCTGCCTGTGCTCCCAGCCTGTACTCTCTGCCTGTGCTCCCTGCCTGTGCTCTCTGCCTGTGCTCCCTGCCTGTGCTCTCTGCCTGTGCTCCCTACCTGTGCTCTCTGCCTGTGCTCCTGGCCTGTACTCTCTGCCTTTGCTCCCTGCCTGTGCTCTCTGCCTGTGCTCTCTGCCTGTGCTCCCTACCTGTGCTTTCTGCCTGTGCTCCCTACCTGTGCTCTCTGCCTGTGCTCCCTACCTGTGCTCCCTACCTGTGCTCTCTGCCTGTGCTCCCTGCCTGTGCTCCCTGCCTGCACTCCCTGCCTGCGCTCCCTGCCTGCACTCCCTGCCTGCGCTCCCTGCCTGCACTCCCTGCCTGCGCTCTCTGCCTGTGCTCCCTGCCTGTGCTCTCTGCCTGCGCTGTATTGATATTAGTTAGTAGATGTAGAGAAGGGAATAGAATGTTAAGAAAAGGAAAGGCAAAGGTAAATCAAAGGAAAGGGGATGGGAAGACGAAGGGAAGGGAAGATGAAGAGAAGGGAAAGGAAAGTTAAGAAAAGGAAAGCTAAGGGAAGGGAAGGAAAGGGAAGGGAAGCCGAAGGAAAGGTAATGGGAAAATGAAAGGGAAGACACAGAGAAGGAAAAGGAAAGTTAAGAAAATTAAAGCTAAGGGAAGGGAAAGGAAAAGAGAAAGGGAAGGGAAGGGAAAGGAAAAGAGAAAGGGAAGGGAAGACAAAGGGAAGGGAAGACGAAAGGAAGACAAAGTGAAGACGAAGGGAAGGGAAGATAAAGGGGAAGGGAAGGGAAAGGAACAGGGAAGATGAAGGGAAGGGAAAGGAAAGTTAAGAAAAGGAAAGTTAAGGAAAGGGAAAGCGAAAGGAAGGAAAGGGAAAGGAAAGGAGAGAGGGAGGGGTAAAGGGAAGGAAAGGAAGGGGAGGATGAAGGTAAGATGAGGGGGAAGGTTAAGGAAAGGAGAAGGGAAAGGAAAGGAAAATAAAGGAACGGAAAGTGTAAGGGATGGCGAAGGTAAACATAAAAGGAAGAGAGCCTGAAAAAATAAAAATCATTAATTGATCCCCTGCAGACTGTGTAAGTTTGCCCACTTACAAAGAAATGAAAGGTCTATAAATTGAGTTGCAGTTGAGTGAGCAAAATAAGTATTTGATCCCCAAAAACATAACTTAGTACTTGGTGGAGAAACCCGTGTTGGCAAGCACAGAGGTAAGATGTTTCTTGTAGTTGGTGACCAAGTTTGCACACATCTCAGGAGTAGGGATGAGCCGAACATCCCCCGGTTTGGTTCGCATCCAGAACATGCGAACAGGCAAAAAATATGTTCAATCCTCTTGAACATACTCTCCCATCTTACACACATGTGACATAGGCTTGTAATCACCCCAGTCAACCTGCCTTCCCCAACACTCGTCTGCAGCGAACCAGGTCACTCAGTGGAACCAATTCATAACCCACATTGCTCATTAGTCAATGGTCCCACTTATCTAACAACTTTCTTTCCCGACCCATTCACAGAGATGATCCCTTTAGGGGTGAATGGAATCGGGGTCTCTTCACTTACCATTTCCTGATGTGACCGTTGCCTCCCTACAGACCTCCCCTTCTAGATGCAACATCTCTGCACAACTCTACTGCTTTAGGTTCAGGAATTCTAATTATTAGTTATTGAACTACATATTCTCTCATTAAAGTTGCTTACTTAACGTCCGTCTGTGAACGGACTATTATGAACACTGCATATATGCTATATATGTAAATTCCCGGATTGAGATGTATGTTACATATACTTTGTAAAGCTGTAAAACTCAATAAAAATCTTCTTGAAAAAAAAAAAAAATATGTTCGAAAACACGAACACCGTTAAAGTCTATGGGACACGAACACGCAAAAGTGCTCATTTTAAAGGCTTATATGAAAGTTATTGTCATAAAAAGTGTTTGGGGACCCGGGTCCTGCCCCAGGGGACATGTATCAATGCAAAAAGAAGTTTTAAAAACGGCCGTTTTTTCTGGAGCAGTGATTTTAATAATGCTTAAAGTGAAACAATAAAAGTGTAATATTCCTTTAAATTTCGTACCTGGGTGGTGTCTATAGTATGCCTGTAAAGTGGTGCATGTTTCCCGTGTTTAGAACAGTCTGACAGCAAAATGACATTTCTAAAGGAAAAAAAGTCATGTAAAACTACTATCGCTACTATCACTACTAACTACTATAAAACTACTATCGCTAGCGCCGGCTATAATGAATTGTCGGTCCAGCAATACACATAAAAGTTCATTGATAAAAACTGCATGGGATTCCCCCACAGGGGAACCCCGAACCAAAATGTAAAAAAAAAAATGGGTGGGGCTCCCCCTAAATTCCATACACGGCCTTCAGGTCTGGTATGGATATTAAGGGGAACCCCGCGCCAAAATTAAAAAAAAAATGGTGTGGGGGTCCCCCCAAAAATCCATACCAGACCCTTATCCGAGCATGCAACCTGACAGGCCGCAGGAAAAGAGGGGGGGATGAGAGAGTGCGCCCCCCTCCTGAACCATACCAGGCCACATGCCCTCAACATTGGAGGGGGCTTTGGGGTAGCCCCCCAAAGCACCTTGTCGATGGGGAGAAGGGCCTCATCACCACAACCCTTGCCCGGTGGTTGTGGGGGTCTGCAGGCGGGGGGCTTATCGGAATCTGGAAGCCCCCTTTAACAAGGGGACCCCCAGATCCCACCCCCGTGTGAATTGGTAATGGGGTACCCCTACCATTTCACAAAAAAAGTGTCAAAAAGGTTAAAAAACACAAGAGACAGTTTTTGACAAGTCCTTTATTAATTTCTTCTTCTTCCAACTTCTTTCTTCTGGTCTTCCTTTGGTGTTCTTCTTCTTCCTCCATCTTCTTCTCCATCTTCTTCTTCTCCATCTTCTTCTTCTTCCTCCGCTCTTCTCATCCCGCATCTTCCTCTGGCTTCTTCTCTGCTCCGTCTGCACGATCCGCCTCAGTGGGAGGCTTCCTCCGTGTGACGCTTCAGTTCTTCTGACACTTCTTATATAACGGAGGGTGGGGCCACCCGGTGACCCCGCCCTCCTCTGACACACAGAGACTTCACGGGGACTTCCCTGTGGCTTTCCCCGTGTTGTCAGAGGGGGGCGGGGTCACGCTTGTTAAAGGGGGCTTCCAGAATCCAATAAGCCCCCCGCCCGCAGACCTGAAGGATCTGGTATGGATTTTGAGGGGGACCCCCACGCATTTTTTTAAAATTTTGGTTCGGGGTTCCCCTGTGGGGGAGTCCCATGCCGTTTTTATCAATGAACTTTTATGTGTATTGCCGGACCAACAATTCATTATAGCTGGCGCTAGCGATAGTAGTTTTACAGTAGTTAGTAGTGATAGTAGCGATAGTAGTTTTACATGACTGTTTTTCCTTTAGAAATGTCATTTTGCTGTCAGACTGTTCTAAACACGGGAAACATGCGCCCCTTTACAGGCATACTATAGACACCCCCCAGGTACGAAATTTAAAGGAATATTACACTTTTATTGTTTCACTTTAAGCCAGTGATGGGAGTAAGTCACACATGTGCAAGTCACAAGCAAGTCTCAAGTCTTAACCTTCAAGTCATAAGCAAGTCCCAAGTTACTGTGGCAAAAAGCAAGCAAGTCAAGACGAGTCCCTGCTAGAAGTCAAGCAAGTCAAGTCATTTATTTTGGTCAAGTCACAAATTAAGTCAAAATACTGATCTACCCCGAAGCCGGGACTCGGGGGGAGCTTTCTTTTGTGGGGGGGGGGGGGGGGCGGCTTTTGCCTAGGCCAAGACACAGCACTGGTGGTGCCAAGTCATTGCAAGTCATTGCAAGTCAAATAGCCCAAGTCAAAGTCAAGTCGCAAGTCATTAGTGACAAGTCAAAGTCAAGTCGAGTCATTTATTTAATTTTGTCAAGCAAGTCGCAAGTCCTCAAACAGGTGACTCGAGTCTGACTCGAGTCAAGTCATGTGACTCGAGTCCCCCACCTCTGCTTTAAGCATTATTAAAATCACTGCTCCCAAAAAAACGGACGTTTTTAAAACTTTTTTTTGCATTGATACATGTCCCCTGGGGCAGGACCCAGGTCCCCAAACACTTTTTATGACAATAACTTGCATGTAAGCCTTTAAAATTAGCACTTTTGATTTCTCCCATAGACTTTTAAAGGGTGTTCCATGGCTTTCGAATTTGCCGAACATAATTTGCCGAACATAAAGCCCATCCCTACTCAGGGGGGATTTTGGTCCACTCTTCTTTACAGATCTTCTCTAAATCCTAAAAGTTTCTTGGCTGTCACTTGGCAACTCAAAGTTTCTGCTGCCTTCATACATTTTCTATAGGATTAAGGTCTGAAGACTGGCTAGGCCACTCCATGATCTTAATGTTCTTCTTCTTGAGCCACATTGCCTTGGTGGTATGTTTTGGCTCATTGTCATGCTGAAAGACCCATCTACAACCCATCTAGTGTTCTGGCTGAGGGAAGAAGGTTCTCATCCAAAATTTTACAACACATGGCCCCGTCCATTGGCCCCTCAATGCGGCAAAGTTGGCCTGTACCTTTAGCAGAGAAACAACCCCAAAGTATCATGTTCCCACCTCCGTGCTTGATTGTAGAGATGGTGTTCTTAGGGTCATAGTCAGCATTTTTCTTCCTCCAAACACGGCGAGTCGAGTTAATGCCAAAGAGCTCAATTTTGGTCTCATCTGACCACAGCACTTTCTCCCAATCCTTCTCTGAATCATTTAGATGTTCATGTACATGTTCCTTCTTGATGAGGGGGACTCGCTGTGTTTGGAGGAAGAAAAATGCTGACTATGACCCTCTATTATTTAAAATAGACCTATGACAAAAAATAAAGACCCTTCATTTCATTGTAAGTGCGAAAACTTACAAAATCTGCTGGGGGTCAAATATTAATTTTCCCCACTGTATGTTACACTGTTTTTGGGTTTGGCACCCAGTACTTAGCAGGAGCTGGCCAATCGTTGGCTCTGACCGAAAAACTATCTACCCCATCGGCAGAGACCATGTGACCAGCCACCGGAGGAGCCGGAGCTTGATTCCATTGCCAATGCCTTTCCATCTGCTCATATTATTCAGCTGAACTAGGAAAGGCTTTGAAGAGGGATAAGCTATGATGGATTGAAGACAGGACAGCAGCGGGTTAATCCAGATTGATAATATCAAAGCGCTATTCGAGAGACGGTCAGGGGCCCGAGGTAGCTGAATTCCAAATATCTAACATTATTAATGCCAGAAAGGTAAATGCCAGGTTTTGCATGCATCGTAAGGATATTGCAAGGGCGTCCATTTAATGCCAAATCCGGAAAGCCCAGAAATCAGATCTGCCAATTCTGTTCAAAGTATGTACATAAGGTTATTGTCACCTTCATAAAGCTCTTTAATGCCAGCCGAGGTATGCGAAACGTGCCGTCTTCAACGCATCTGCGATTCTTTACATCCAGGCTTTGATGATTGCACGTCTCTTTCCATGTAAAGTACCTCGGATTCTGCCAGATGTCTCGTTTAATTAAACAAGGCAAAACATTTAATGCGGTGAATCTAATTCACGCTAATTACCTAAATTGTTTCTATATGTGGAGAAAACAAAACGTTGAGACTCAAAGCAGGGAACGACTAACGCTATCATGGAGACGTTCCATCTGTGGTTGATGCTGCAAGTTCCCATTATGGGTGCAGTTGATGATCTCTTTCACAGAACAGAGCACCTGGGCAAGGATGACAATACCTGACCCCAATGCTGCTTATAACAATAACAAACATGGCTCTGGTGTCCTATATCTCTAGAAGTATATTCAAAGCCAAAAATGTATTATTTTTGTTTTGTTTTTTTAGTCTGTGGCCCCTTTGGAAATTTCCCCTCTTTTCCTATCTTGAAGACACAACAGGAAGTAAGGAGAAATCTCACCAAAGCTGGAGGGAACCTCCTTTTAGATCACCATTCTCTCCCAAGGTTCCACCAGAGTTTGCTAGGGGTTCCTTGAGATGTGCTGATTGACCTTCCATTGGTGTCACCAATGTAGGGGACATTCTTCCCACCAATCACCAATGTAGAGGACATTCCTCCCTCTGACCACCAATGTAAGAAGCATTCTTCCCTTTCGTTTCTCCTCAGCCCAGGAACATGACCTACACTGACCTACATACACTGACCTACCTGATACACACTGACCTACCTGACCCACACTGACCTACCTGACACACACTGACCTACCTGACCCACACTGACCTACCTGACACACACTGACCTACCTGACATGCACTGACCTACCTGTCCCACACTGACCTACCTGACATACACTGACCTACACTGACACACATTGACCTACCTGACACACACTGACCTACCTGACACACACTGACCTACACTGACCTACCTACACTGACCTACCTGACATGCACTGACCCACACTGACCTACACACACTGACCTACCTGACATACACTGACCTACCTGACACACACTGACCTACCTGACACACACTGACCTACATATACTGACCTACCTGACCCACACTGACCTACATACACTGACCTACCTGACATACACTGACCTACCTGACCCACACTGACCTACATACACTGACCTACCTGACATACACTGACCTACCTGACCCACACTGACCTACCTGACCCACACTGACCTACATACACTGACATACCTGACAAACACTGACCTACCTGACATACACTGACCTACCTGACCCACACTGACCTACGTACAATGACCCACACTGACCTACATACACTGACCTACCTGACCCACACTGACCTACCTGACCCACACTGACCTACATACACTGACCTACCTGACAAACACTGACCTACCTGACCCACACTGACCTACATACACTGACCTACCTGACATACACTGACCTACCTGACCCACACTGACCTACCTGACCCACACTGACCTACATACACTGACCTACCTAACAATGACCTACCTGACATACACTGACCTACCTGACTCACACTGACCTACCTGACACACACTGACCTACATATACTGGCTTACCTGACCCACACTGACCTACATACAGTGACCTACACTGACCTACCTGACCAACACTGACCTACATACACTGACCCACACTGACCTACATACACTGACCTACCTGACATACACTGACCTACCTGACCCACACTGACCTACCTGACCTATCTGACAAACACTGACCTACCTGACCCACACTTACCTACTTGACGCACGCTGACCTACATACACTGACCTACCTGACAAACACTGACCTACCTGACCCACACTGACCTACCTGACCCACACTGACCTACATACACTGACCTACCTGACAAACACTGACTTGTAGTTTCACCACAGCTGGAGGGCCGAGGTTGCATACCCCTGTCTTGGCCATTGGTCTGGTAGAAGGATAGTAGAGGTGGTCTTCAGAGAAGTCTTCTATGATGGGTTTCCTCCCAGGCTTTACCTGGGGAGGATTTGTGCATAGATTGGGTTTGCCTGTTCCTCCCAGGCCTGCTGCCTGGGGAGGATGCCTTTGTGGAAAATAGGTCTGTACCTCCTAGGCCATTGGTCTGGTAGGTGGATGGTAGAGATGGTCTTCAGAAGAGTCTTCTAGGAACAGTTTCCTCCCAGGCTTTATCTGAGGAGGATTTGTGCATAGATGGGGCTTGCTCATTCCTCCCAGGCCTGCTGCCTGGGGAGGAAGTCTTTGTGAGATATAGGTCTGTACCTCCTATGCCATTGGTCTGGTAAGTGGATGGTAGAGGTGGTCTTCAGAGGAGTCTTCTAGAATGGGTTTCCTCCCAGGCTTTACCTGGGGAGGATTTGTGCATAGAGGAGGCTTTCCCATTCCTTCCAGGCCTGCTGCCTGGGGAGGAAGTCTTTGTGAGAAATACCTCCTGTACCTCCTATGGCATTGGTTTGGTAGTTGGATGGTAGAGGTGGTCTTCAGAGGAATCTTCTATGGTGAAGAGTGTCTCAGAGAGCTCAGGAAATGCTGATGTTGACGATGTTTAAAAACGTCAGTTTTGCCACGTTTACATGCCACGTTTAGCTGCGTTTGTGTTTAGGAGCGTTTTAAAATTATTATTTTTTGTTTCAAATAGTCAAAAATGTATCTGCATTAAAAACGCCTGTAAACGAAACGTGGCTAAATGCGAGCCAACGTGTTTACACACATTTACAAGCTGTTACAGGCATTTGGTGTTTCAAATGCCTCTGAACATTCGTCCTGAGCGCATTTTTTTGCTTTCCAAAAAATGCTTCCAAACTCAACTGCCTAGAAATCAGTATAAACGACCCTGTGTACATGTACTGATAAGATAACATAAAATAAGAGGAGAGCCCAACTGCTCCTAAACGTCCGTTTATCAGCAGCAGTGTACATGAGGCCTTAGGGGTTTAATATTACCAATGATTACATTTATTTTTGTAAATTCCTGGTTGCATTCTCTAGAGTTGTTGTATTGTATCTCTTGTTACAAAGTATTTCCTATGCTCCCTAGCTCCATCTAGTGGCCATAATGCTGCATTTTACGATTGCCCATAATAAATCAACATTTGTTCTGACTTCTGAAACAAATATAATAGCCTAAAGAACATTTGTTTTTGCCCAATTCACACGGAACAAATGTACATGCAAATTCTCTGCAGGAATGGCTATGCAAATGTTTATATACCGACCACGAAGAGTCCACTTAGAAGACAATACAGAGCAGAGGTATTTTTTTGCTGCTGTTTTGGGGTATCCTGTGCCCCCAACCATCTATCTTCTAGACTAGCCTTTCTCAACCTTTTTACCCAAAAGGAACCCCTAAAATAATGTTCAGGTCTAGTGGAACTGCTACTAAATTAAATTATTTGGGGAGTCTATGTGAAAAACGCCCCTTACATTGGTGGTCAGTAGGAAGAATGCAACCCTTATGCCCCGTACACACGGTCGGATTTTCCGACGGAAAATGTGTGATAGGACCTTGTTGTCGGAAATTCCAACCGTGTGTGGGCTCCATCACACATTTTCCATCGGAATTTCCGACACACAAAGTTTGAGAGCTTGCTATAAAATTTTCCGACAACAAAATCCGTTGTCGGAATTTCCGATCGTGTGTACACAAATCCGACGCACAAAGTGCCACGCATGCTCAGAATAAATAAAGAGATGAAAGCTATTGGCTACTGCCCCGTTTATAGTCCCGACGTACGTGTTTTACGTCACAGCTTTCAGAATGATCGGATTTTCCGACAACTTTGTGTGACCGTGTGTATGCAAGACAAGTTTGAGCCAACATCCGACAGAAAAAATCCTAGGATTTTGTTGTCGGAATGTCCGATCAATGTCCGACCGTGTGTACGGGGCATAACAGTGGTGGTCAGAATGCCACCATTACAGACAGCTAAAAAGATAAATTGTTGTCATGCTGTTGGCTTTGTCAAGTGGTGTTGACCCAGGAACTCTGCAGGCACCATCAGATGGGAGGTCAATCAGCCACAGCTCAAGGAACCCCTAGCAACCTTTGGAGGAACCCTAGAGTTCCATGGAACCCTGGTTGAGAATGGCTGTTCTAGACATTTAAACCAATCAAAAAAGCAGAAAGAAGATTAATGGAGTGGAAGCCTGCCTGTTGGTTGCCATTCATGGATTGGTGAGTGTTTGAGTACAGCTACAGGTCAAATCGGCAAAAAAAACTAGGAGGGCCCATGAATTCCAGCAGCTCCTTAGGGGGTTAGCACCACACTTACCTATTTCCAAAGTCTTCAGACCAGTCATGTGATGAGGAGGATCCTCTTTTTCTTATGATCCTCTCCTGGCTGTGGGCGTTCCTGGATGATGCAGAGAGCACCCCTGAATTATTATAGTGTGAAAGAGGGGTGCCATGATGAGAGGATTGGGCCATAACACTCTGTACTCACCAGCCTTCCACATCGAATGACACTAGGTGAACACCGAGGACATCTTCTGGTGAAAAAAGAAATGCTGTAGGGGACAACTCTGAATTAAAGGCTTGCAGCCTGGGCTTTTTTCTTTATTTTGAATACCTGCTGGTTTGGGCTTTAAATTTTATCTCCAATCAATGAAAAAAATATACAGTGCAATACAATGTAGCGCTGCCTTTTTTTTTTATTGATTGACATTAGCATGGGATTAGCAGGAATCCCCCTTTAAATCTCTCGAGTGTTGGTCCTGAAACAGTCCATATTCCTGACATCTGCTTTGGCTCAACATGGCTCTTCATTTCAGCCTCTCCAAGTAAATACTAATTAGCATAATTACTGCGCCATCATTGGAATATGGCCATATGCCTGGGAAATGAGGAGGCTTAGCGGCATCTCAGGACTACGCCACAAATCATCACATTTGTTTAGAGATGTTTCCCGCTTTGTAGGCCTCAGCTAAGGATTGTGTGTGCAAAATGGACAACGTGTGGAGGACGCATCGAAGGGTTAGAGTTGTTTGCAGAGATCTACGTCTGGTTTGCGCCGGTGATCAGACTGTATATTGTAACTCTGTAGAATGAGGGGGAAGCATTTCCTCAGCCCCCCCCCCCCCCTTCCCCAGCAATCAGACTGTATTTTGTTACTTTGTATGTAGAAAGGTCCCTGGCCTCCTTCACTCCATGGTGGGTTGCAAGGTATAGTGGGTGTAATGCAAGGTAGCTTCATGGGCACCAGACACTTCTTGAATGCAAAGAGATTTTATTTCTCTTAACAGAACTTTGGGAGAAAGGGTTAGGGCCAGGACACCATTAGGTAGTTGCAATGTTAATTGGCAGACTCAGAGACTTCAACAGGAGGACAGCCATGCCGGGAAAGGCATCCAGCAAGACGCCACATCTGCATGTGTAGGAATGCTGTCTCCTATGGCAACAGTCTTTAACAGCTTCTAACACAAAGTGTAACAGTTCCTTCTCTTCCACTAGAATCACCTCTTGTAGTTCTTCAGCCCACTGAGCTCCCAGTCTCTCTCATTAGACTAAATGATTCACTGTCACTGAATCCCTTGAGCTCCTCCAATCTTCCTGGTGGTATCTTCCTCAAGCGTCACCCCCGCTTCTCTGCTGGGTCCCTAGCTTGGCACTCAAGATACTTCTAAAGCTTCACCCCATTGGCCTTCTCGGTCCCTGGCTTGACACACAAGGCTGCTCTGCAAGGATCACCTCCGCTGGCTGGGTCCTTGGCTTGATTCCCACTGAAGTTTTCCGATACTTCACCGTCCCCGGTTGGTGAGATTTCTGCTTCGGTACTTGCTTCAGCTACTCACTGTGGTCCCTGGTAATAAGGTGATTGGTCCCTTAGTGACCTCAGACCACGACAGGTTCTCCGGCCAGCAGAACCGTCACTTCTGGTTGGACTGCAAACCGCAATCCCAACCCTGCGCTGCTCTCTCTTGCTTCTGGATAGGGCCTCAGACAGTCTAGCAGCCAGATGTGCCTGGGTTAGGCCCAAACTCCGGCTTAGCAGTCCGGTCAATACAACACAGACAGCTGTCCAGGTGGCACAGAACACAGATCACCTGACTCCACCCAAATATATAGGTTCTCCCAGCAGGCCAGCAAGGGATTTAAGAAAACCCCTGCCCATTGGCTGAGACACCCCATATACCCATAATCTGACCTTGCAGTGCCCTTGTCTTATTTAATGCCACCAAGTGCCCGGCCACCTAGTGACAAAAGAGAAAAGTGCAGCAATCACAGACTTAGAGTGAAATCAACTGATTCTCAACAATTAGCCAAGGTAGCTACACCTGGCTGGTAAATTTAGGAGCAACCCTGCCTAAACACCAGGGTGCTACATGTAGAAGTAGGAGGAAGCATTTCCTCAGTCTCCCTTCCCCCAGTGATCAGACTGTACGTTGTAACTTTGTAGAAGGAGGAGAACACATTTCCTCAGTCGCCCCTCCCCCAGTGACCAGACTGTATATTGTAACTTGGTAGAAGGAGGAGAACACATTTCCTCAGTCGCCCCTCCCCCAGTGACCAGACTGTACATTGTAACTTTGTAGAAGGAGGAGGAAGCATTTCCTACTTCTTCCTTCCCCCCCAGTGACCAGACTGTACATTGTAACTTTGTAGAAGGAGGAGGGAGCAGTTCTTCAGTCCCCCTCCACCAGTGATTAGACTGTACAGTGTAACTTTGTAGAAGGAGGAGGGAGCATCTATTATCCAACCTTGGTCTCTTGTTCTCTCAAAGATATGATCTAAGGATCAGGTAGGTTGCTCAGAGATCTAAGCAAGTTGGAAAAACTCTTTCAGTGAAAAAAAATAGTTCATTTGGAACCCTATATGTTGGTCAAGAACAAGAAGTCGTCCCATACATTTCCTTATCTTCACCTTATAGACATGAGAATGGGGGGCGGGGGGGAGTGTAACATTCATAACCAACCTTACCAACCCTGCCTCGTCCTCAGTGGTATTCAAAAAAGTGACTGTTCAGAAAGACTTTAAGACCTGCAAAGGCCCCCATCCCCGGGGATATCCGGTAGACCTTTGTTACGGGAGGAGATGGTCACTGATGCAGAAACAGGTTCTGAAGGGTCCTGACATTTGCAAATCACGGTAACTTCATCAAGAAAATAACATAGTCAGACAAGCTGGAGATACGTCAGGTGACCAAAGAGACGAGAAGTCTACAAGCCGAAAGGTCAGAAGACGAAGTTCATATACAGACAGTCCCCGGGTTACAAACAAGATCTGGTTCTGCAGGTTTGTTCTTAAGTCGAATTTGTTTGTAAGTTGGAACAGGTCAATTTTTTAAGTGTAACTCCAGCCAAAAAAAAGTATTTTTACTTTTTTTGGATAGCACAGGAATGGATTAGGGGTAGATTTCCTCTCGCTTCCTGTTGTCTCCTTCCGTTTATAAGTATGAGTCGTATGTCAGATGTTTGTAACTCGGGGACCTGTAGAGGTTCAGGAGTCCGAGGAGAGAAGAACGGGCTGTTATTAAAGGGAATCCATAATCTTTATATGCTGGAGAAAGGGCCCAGGCAACTTTACTATCTAAAAGAACTGTTATCCATATATTGTTACAATGTTTTTTTTTTGTTTGTTTTTTAAACCCGACTTTGGACAACTAAAAAAATATCTCTTGCCTGCATTGCAAGAGATAATTGCTCGCTTAGATCTGGGGGAACAAATAAAGAAAAAAAAATTGCTTACCCAATCTTCTGCCCCTTCCTGCAGCTAGACCAGACTCCACAGCTTCATCTCCTCCACACTCCAGCGGTCTAAGGTCCAAATGTCATCAAAACTAAAGCAGATCCATAAGGAACAGTCCACCACCGGAGCATGGGGGGGCACCATCTACAGGGGGAGCAGTAGACCAGATAGGTAAAACTCTCCTAGACAAATCAAGCTGTTAAAGTGGAACTGAACCCTTCTATCGTTTTCAGCCAAGGAAGCTGCCATTCTGGCCTCAGTTTAATCTACGACTGCCATGATGCTGCACATGTGATCAGTTTTGACACCGGCCATTGGATGGTTTGACAGTTTGGTTTAGAGCACAACCAATGAGACAGTTAGGGCTAGTTTACTCTTGCTTCAAAACAAGGCTTCGGACACGCTTTGTTAAAGCTCTCTGAACACCAGTCAAAGCCCCTGTCACTAAATAAAATGGTTAGCTTACAGTCCTGTTTACACCTTGCTTTTGCTTGGTGCTTCGATGAGGCTTCGGTGGGGCTTTGATGAGGCTTTGGTGGAGCTTCGTGGGGCTTCAGTGGGGCTTCAAGCGAGCTTTGCCATAGACTTCTATGGAGGCTTTGAAGACGCATTGGCGCACCATTGAAGCTACATGAGGTATCATTTTTGAAGCGAAGCCAAAGCAAAGCAAAAGCAAGGTGTAAACAGGACTGTAAGCGAACCATTTTATTTAGTGACTAGGCTTTGACTAGCGTTCAGAGAGCGTTAACAAAGCCTGTCCGAAGCCTTGTTTTGAAGCAAGTGTAAACTAGCCGTTAATGTGTATTGAAGCCGAAACAAGTGTAAATGAGCCCTTACATTCCCGACACGTGCCAGGAATGTAACTGTTTTTATAAACTGTTAAATGGATGAGTTTACTTCCACTTTAAGCTCCATTTAGTGGCTATAATGCAGTACAGTGGAACCTCGGATTGCGAGTAACGAGGTTAACGAGTGTTTCGCAGTAGGAGCACTGTATTTTTAAAAATCGTAACTCGGTTTGCGAGTGTTGTCTCGCAAAACGAGCATGATTCAGGCCAAAGTGTTGTGCAGTACCACTTTTGGCCTGAGGTGGGGGGGGCGCCGGAGCCGAGCAGAGCCAAACGTCATGTTCGGAAACGCACGGAAGGACCTGAGTACAGCACAGCTGACCTCGGCAAATCTCGGGTAGGAAGTCTTTCCGAGGTTTGCCAAGGTCAGCCGAAGTGTATTCGGGCCTTTTCCGGGGCTTTCCGGCACCTCCCTGCCTCTGGCCGTATGCGGTATTGCATCCCATTGAAGTCAATGCGGAACAAATTATTTTAGTTTCCATTGACTTCAAAGGGAAAACTCGCTTAGATATGCAAGTACTTTGGATTACGAGCATACTCCTGGAACAGATTATGCTCATAATCCGAGGTTCCACTGTATTTTCTTGATTGAGGTATTTCAGAAAAATCCAGTGTTATGGCCACTAGATGGAGCTGATGATCATATTAGACACATTATGAGGATTATTCACAATGGTTGCAAGAATAGAAGTAATGATCCAAGAGAATCAGCATGACAGACAATGGCAATGGATGCCTCCATGTCTCTTTTTGGAAGGGTTTGATCCTCAGCACCATCTAGTGGCTATAATGCTGTATTTTCCTGATTTAAGCTTTTCAGGATAAATCCAGTATTATGGCCACTAGATGGAGCTGATGATCATATTAGACACATTATGAGGATTATTCACAACGGCTGTGCAATTGCAAGAACAGACTCCAAAGTAATGGTGCAAGAAGATCTGCCCGACAGGCATTTGCAATGGCTGCCTTCATGTCTTGTTCTGAAAGGGTTTGATCCTCAGCACCATCTAGTGGCTTATAATGCAGTTTTTACCTAATTGAGGTATTTCAGAAAAATCCAGTTTTATGGCCACTAGGTGGAGCTGATGATTATATTAGACACATTACAGGGTTTATTCACAATGGCTGTGCGATTGCAAGAATGATGCAAGAGAATCAACATGACAGACAATGGCAATGGATGCCTCCATGTCTCTTTCTGGAAGGGTTTGACCCTCAGTACCATCTAGTGGCTATAATGCTGTACTTTCCTGATTTAAGCTTTTCAGGAAAAACCCAGTATTATGGCCACTAGATGGAGCTGATGATTATATTAGACACATTACAGGGTTTAATCACAACGGCTGTGCGATTGCAAGAACAGACCGCAAAGCAATGATGCAAGAGAATCAGCATGGCAGACAATGGCAATGGATGCCTCCATGTCTCTTTTTGGAAGGGTTTGATCCTCAGCACCATCTAGTGGCTATAATGCTGTATTTTTCTGATTGAGGCGTTTATGAAAGATCCAGCATTATGGCCACTAGATGGAGCTGATGACCATAGGAATAAACGTATTAGACACAGTACGGGGATTATTTATGACAGTTGTAAGTATGCAAGACTAGGTCCCAAAGTAATGATGCAAGCGAATGAGCATGACTGGCATTAGCATTAGTCTATTGGATGGGGGTGTGTCATAGTGTCTATGACAGCCTATTGGTGGCCCCGGGACGTGGAGCCCATTTTGATACACAATGGCCCCCAGTCTCCACCGTCCCACCATCCCTCCCCTTGTCATAAACATTCCAAACAAATAATTGTATATTTGATATCTCTGTTGCCATGATTTATCCCCGTTACACCCCATGTCCGCCACCCCCACCCCCACCCCCCCCGTACCCCCGCCTTTAGCAGTGGCATTCCTTTGAAATCTCGCCGCTGTTTTATTTTGCTTTCAGGAATTTAATTGCTTAATTTGCTCAGATCCTCTGTCATACTTCACTGGCTTTTAACTGCACGGGGAGATGAGCAGTTTTTCATCTTTAAGGGGAGCTGGATTGTATAATTAAGACTCTAACCGAATAAATCAATAAGACAGAGAGGCAGATGCCGACCGTTAACCCTCGCCGCGCCGACCGCCGTGCCCGTGCCCGACTTTCCAATTTGGATCTATTTAAACAGAAACTCCACCTGCTGCTTGCATGCTTCTTCCTTGAAGTGGGTCTGTCATCAGAAACCTATTTTTTCATGTTAAGTACACGCATGCCAACTAGAGGTTGCAACAGGGCCTCATCTGTGTCATACATTTGGGGAGGGGGTAAATGGTTTAAAGCAGCCATTTTTTTCTGCACAAAATATCAACTACAGATCACCACCATTGTATCTGTAAATCAGACAGACTCTTTCTACATTGTTCTTGCCTTTTGTTACATAATGAAATACTTTGCAACCTCCCCCTCATGCTGCACCATGTGTGGATGCTGTTCAGATCTAACCACATTCCAGAAAATAGGGATTCTGGCATCCATAGGGATTTGTCTAGAAGGACAGATATGTACATTAGATGTGTGCTAGGATGAAGTATAAAGCTAGAAGTCTATATCCTGTACCCAGTGATTACATGATCTGGAACAAGTATGCAGCTAGTGAAAGTCATCCAAGTGTCCCATACTATGTCCAGGACAGGACATCTCCCATTTTCTGTCTCAAGAGGCTCCCTTTAAATTCTAAGTTTTCTTATTTAGTTTTACGTCCCTTTAATAGACCACAGGCTTCCCTTAGAAGAGCTCCGCCATGGCTGTTCTGGTACAGCGCGGGTTAACCGCGCCCCATGAACCATACAGAAGGCCATGTATCATGTTTGATTTTACAGTAATGCTGATAATAGAGGGAGGAGGAGATGTATGTCTGCAGGTAATAATGTATCAAACCAGATTCCCGTATCAGACGGGTTACAGGCCACTGTAATAGAGAACAATGAGATTGTTACTCAGCATCAGTAATAGAGAATAATACGAGGAATGGAATAGAGAACGATACAAGGAATGGAATAGAGAACGATACAAGGAATGGAATAGAGAACGATACAAGGAATGGAATAGAAAACGATTCAAGGAAGGGAATAGAGAACGATACAAGGAATGGAATAGAGAACGATACAAGGAATGGAATAGAGAACGATACAAGGAATGGAATAGAGAACGATACGAGGAATGGAATAGAGAACGATACAAGGAATGGAATAGAGAACGATTCAAGGAAGGGAATAGAGAACTATACAAAGAATGGAATAGAGAACGATACGAGGAATGGAATAGAGAACGATACAAGGAATGGAATAGAGAACGATTCAAGGAATGGAATAGAGAACGATACGAGGAATGGAATAGAGAACGATACAAGGAATGGAATAGAGAACGATACGAGGAATGGAATAGAGAACGATACAAGGAATGGAATAGAGAACGATACGAGGAAGGGAATAGAGAACGATACAAGGAATGGAATAGAGAACGATTCAAGGAAGGGAATAGAGAACTATACAAAGAATGGAATAGAGAACGATATGAGGAAGGGAATAGAGAACGATACGAGGAAGGGAATAGAGAACGATGCGAGAAAAGGAATAGAGAACGATGCGAGGAAGGGAATAGAGAACGATACAAGGAATGGAATAGAGAACGATTCAAGGAATGGAATAGAGAACGATTCAAGGAAGGGAATAGAGAACTATACAAAGAATGGAATAGAGAACGATACGAGGAAGGGAATAGAGAACGACATGAGGAAGGGAATAGAGAACGACACGAGGAAGGGAATAGAGAACGATACGAGGAAGGGAATAGAGAACGATACAAGGAATGGAATAGAGAACGATTCAAGGAAGGGAATAGAGAACTATACAAAGAATGGAATAGAGAACGATACGAGGAAGGGAATAGAGAACGACATGAGGAAGGGAATAGAGAACGATACGAGGAAGGGAATAGAGAACGATACGAGGAAGGGAATAGAGAACGATACGAGGAAGGGAATAGAGAACGATACGAGGAAGGGAATAGAGAACGATGCGAGAAAAGGAATAGAGAACGATGCGAGGAAGGGAATAGAGAACGATACAAGGAAGGGAATAGAGAACTATAGGAGGAAGGGAATAAAGAAAGATACGAGGAAGGGAATAGAGAACGATACCAGGAAGGGAATAGAGAACTATAGGAGGAAGGGAATAGAGAACGATACAAGGAAGGGAATAGAGAACTATAGGAGGAAGGGAATAAAGAAAGATACGAGGAAGGGAATAGAGAATGATACAAGGAAGGGAATAGAGAACGATGCAAGGAAGGGAATAGATAACGATATGAAGAAGGGAACAGAGAACAATATGAGGAAGGGAATAGAGAACGATACGAGGAAGGGAATAGAGAACGATATGAGGAAGGGAATAGAGAACGATACGAGGAAGGGAATAGAGAACAATACGAGGAAGGGAATAGAGAACGATACGAGGAATGGAATAGAGAACGATACAAGGAATGGAATAGAGAAAGATACAAGGAAGGGAATAGAGAGAGATACAAGGAATGGAATAGAGAACGATACCAGGAAGGGAATAGAGAACTATACGAGGAAGGGAATAGAGAACGATAGCAGGAAGGGAATAGAGAACTATACGAGGAAGGGAATAGAGAACGATACAAGGAAGGGAATGGAGAACGATACGAGGAAGGGAATGGAGAATGATACGAGGAAGGGAATAGAGAATGATATGAGGAAGGGAATAGAGAACGATACAAAGAATGGAATAGAGAACGATACAAGGAAGGGAATAGAGAACGATACGAGGAAGGGAATGGAGAACGATACGAGGAAGGGAATGGAGAACGATACGAGGAAGAGAATGGAGAACGATACGAGGAAGGGAATAGAGAACGATACGAGGAAGGGAACACAGAACGATACGTGGAAGGGAATAGAGAACGATACGAGGAAGGGAATGGAGAACGATACGAGGAAGGGAATGGAGAACGATACGAGGAAGGGAATAGAGAACGATACGAGGAAGGGAATAGAGAACGATATGAGGAAGGGAATAGAGAAAGATACAAGGAATGGAATAGAGAATGATACAAGGAAGAGAATAGCGAAAGATACAAGGAATGGAATAGCGAACGATACCAGGAAGGGAATAGAGAACGAAACGAGGAAGGGAATAGAGAACGATACCAGGAAGGGAATAGAGAACTTTACGAGGAAGGGAATAGAGAAAGATACAAGGAATGGAATAGAGAACGATACAAGGAATGGAATAGATAACGATACAAGGAAGGGAATAGAGAACGATTCAAGGAAGGGAATAGAGAACGATTCAAGGAAGGGAATAGAGAAAGATACAAGGAATGGAATAGAGAACAATACAAAGAATGGAATAGAGAACGATACAAGGAAGGGAATGGGGAACGATACGAGGACGGGAATGGAGAACGATACGAGGAAGGGAATGGAGAACGATACGAGGAAGGGAATGGAGAATGATACGAGGAAGGGAATAGAGAATGATATGAGGAAGGGAATAGAGAACGATACAAAGAATGGAATAGAGAACGATACAAAGAATGGAATAGAGAACGATACGAGGAAGGGAATAGAGAACGATACGAGGAAGGGAATGGAGAACGATACGAGGAAGGGAATGGAGAACGATACGAGGAAGAGAATGGAGAAGGATACAAGGAAGGGAATAGAGAATGATACGAGGAAGGGAATAGAGAACGATACGTGGAAGGGAATAGAGAACGATACGAGGAAGGGAATAGAAAATGATACAAGGAAGGGAATGGAGAACGATACGAGGAAGGGAATAGAGAACGATACGAGGAAGGGAATGGAGAACGATACGAGGAAGGGAATAGAGAACGATACGAGGAAGGGAATGGAGAACTATACGAGGAAGGGAATGGAGAATGATACGAGGAAGGGAATAGAGAATTATATGAGGAATGGAATAGAGAACGATACAAGGAATGGAATAGATAACGATACAAGGAAGGGAATAGAGAACGATTCAAGGAAGGGAATAGAGAAAGATACAAGGAATGGAATAGAGAACAATACAAAGAATGGAATAGAGAACGATACAAGGAAGGGAATGGGGAACGATACGAGGACGGGAATGGAGAACGATACGAGGAAGGGAATGGAGAACGATACGAGGAAGGGAATGGAGAATGATACGAGGAAGGGAATAGAGAATGATATGAGGAAGGGAATAGAGAACGATACAAAGAATGGAATAGAGAACGATACAAAGAATGGAATAGAGAACGATACGAGGAAGGGAATAGAGAACGATACGAGGAAGGGAATGGAGAACGATACGAGGAAGGGAATGGAGAACGATACGAGGAAGAGAATGGAGAAGGATACAAGGAAGGGAATAGAGAATGATACGAGGAAGGGAATAGAGAACGATACGTGGAAGGGAATAGAGAACGATACGAGGAAGGGAATAGAAAATGATACAAGGAAGGGAATGGAGAACGATACGAGGAAGGGAATAGAGAACGATACGAGGAAGGGAATGGAGAACTATACGAGGAAGGGAATGGAGAATGATACGAGGAAGGGAATAGAGAATTATATGAGGAAGGGAATAGAGAACGATACAAAGAATGGAATAAAGAACGATACGAGGAAGGGAATAGAGAACGATACGAGGAAGGGAATGGAGAACGATACGAGGAAGGGAATGGAGAACGATACGAGGAAGAGAATGGAGAACGATACGAGGAAGGGAGAACGATACGAGGAAGAGAATAGAGAACGATACATGGAAGGGAATAGAGAACGATACGAGGAAGGGAATAGAGAACGATACGAGGAAGGGAATGGAGAACGATACGAGGAAGGGAATAGAGAACGATACGAGGAAGGGAATAGAGAACAATATGAGGAAGGGAATAGAGAAAGATACAAGGAATGGAATAGAGAACAATACAAGGAAGAGAATAGCGAAAGATACAAGGAATGGAATAGCGAACGATACCAGGAAGGGAATAGAGAACGAAACGAGGAAGGGAATAGAGAACGATACCAGGAATAGAGAACGTTACAAGCTATCAGCATGATCATTGAGGAGGAAGAGGATAGTCACTCAGCATAACAGGATAGTCACTCAGCATCAGCATAGGGAGTCTTGAAGGAATCTGACATTTCAAAAAAAATTATTCGGTTACATCAGCATCAGGTGCTTAGTATCTGGTAGTGATCCAAGACTGATTCATTTTTATGAAGGTCAGTCGATCGACCGAGTTGGTGGACAGGCGCACCCTGTGATCAATTACAAAGCCTCCAGCAGCACTGAATGTGCGTTCCGAAAGAATGCTGGATGCAGGACAGGCCAGTAGCTCAGTTGCATACCGTGCAAGCTCTGCCAGTGATCCATCCTCAAGACCCAGTAACCCAGAGGATTTTCGGTGGGAAAGGTGTCCAAGTCAGATCTTGCCCCTAGGTATTCCTGCATCATGTAAAACAGACGCTGGTGATGGTTGCTGGAACCGATCATACCTTGGGGCTGCGGACTAGAAAATTGTCTGAACGCATCAGTCAGACGGCCACCTTCTCCACCGCTCCTTCTTTGACTGACCGAAGCCTCAGCAACACGTTGTCCAGGAACAGGAGTTTGTAACCTCCTAGTCTCTGGGAACGCATTGCACAGACCTTTCTGCAAGGCCTTCCGAAGATGTTTCATCCTCTGCTCCCTCTGCGACGGCAGGATAAGGTCCGCAACCTTACTCTTGTAACATGGATCAAGGAGGGTTGCCAGCCAGTAACGATCCCTCTCCTTGATACCACGAATACGAGGATCCTTCCGCAGGCTTTGCAGGATCAGGGAGGCCATGCAGCATAGGTTTGCTGAGGCATTCGGTCCGGAGTCCTCTGGGTCACTAAGGACGACATGATCAACTGCCACCTCCTCCCAGCCACGTACAAGTCCATGGGTTTCTTGGGACTGTAAATGATCCCTTAAAGACTGCTGCTGATGCTGAGTGCCAGGCTCCACCTCCATGCTGACACAATCCTCTTCCTCTTCCTCGTCCTTTTCCTGTGTGATCGGAGGGCACGCAGGAACACTGTCTGGATAAAGGGGGCCTTGAGAGCTAAGGAAGTCCTCCTCTTCCTGCCTCTGTTCTGCCTCAAGTGCCCTGTCCATTATTCCACGCAGCGTGTGCTAGGGGGTAGACAAGGGGGACAGTGTCACTGATGCATGCACTGCCACTGCTCACCATCCTCGTGGCCTTCTCAAATGGTGACAGGACAGTGCATGCATCCCTGATCATGGCCCACTGGCGTTGGGAAAAAAAAACAAGCTCCCCTGACCCTATCCTGGTGCCATAGTTGCACAGGTACTCATTGATGGCCCTCTGCTGCGTGTGCAGCCACTACAGCATGGCCAACGTTGTTCCACCTGGTGAGCATGTCACAGATTAGGCGGTTCTTGGGCAGGTTAAATTCCTCAGCCAGCCGAGCACTGGCATTATACGACCGACGGAAATGCACACAGACTTTCCTGGCCTGCCTCAGGACATCCTGTAAGCCCGGGTACCTGCCCAATGACCACTGCACCACCAAGTTAAGGACGTGAGCCAAACAGGGCACATGGGTCAGTTGTCCCTGTCAGAGGGTGTAGCGGAGGTTGGTGCCATTGTCGCAAACCACCATTCCTGGCTTAAGCTGGCGTGGCGTCAACCACCTCTGAACCTGCCCCTGCAGAGCTGACAGAATCTCTGCCCCAGTGTGGCTCCTGTGCCCCAAGCACACCAGCTCAAGCACCGCATGGCATCTTTTGGCCTGCGTACTTGCATAGCCCCTTGAACGCCTACGGAGCACTGCTGATTCCGAGGACAAAGCAGAGGAAGAGGCCATGGAGGAAGAAGAAGAGGAGGGGGTGGAGGAGAGAGGTGTGTCAGAATCACCAGTAGTAGCATCTCGGAGGCGTGGTGGTGAAACAACCTCCAACAATACAGCACCTTGTCCTGCATCCTTCCCAGCTGCCAGCAGAGTCACCAAATGCGCCGTGAAATTTAGGTAATGTCCCTGTCCATGCCTGCTGGACCATGAGTCAACGGTAATATGCACCTTACCGCTGACCGCCCTGTCCAGCGAGGCCAAGACATTGCTTTCCACATGCCGGTAGAGAGCCGGAATCGGCTTCCGTGAGAAAAAGTGGTGTTTGGGAACCTGCCACTGAGGAACCGCACATTCCACAAACTCACGGAAGGGGGCAGAGTCTACCAACTGAAAAGGTAGCAGTTGAAGAGCTAGCAATTTTGCCAAGCTAGCATTCAACCACTGGGCATGTGGATGGCAGGGAGTGAACTTCTTTCTGTGGTGCAGCAGCTGGGGCAGGGAAATTTGTCTGGTACAATCTGACGTTGGTGTACCGATAGCAGATTGCCCGCAAGTGCTTGGCTGTGACACACCTAATTCTACACCTTCATTCCTCTCAGTGCAGGTGTCAGAGAGGACTGAAGGTATAGTGGGGTTGGAGATCCCAGCTGATGAGGAGCAAGGAGAGGTCTTCTTTGTTCTTTGGTGTGGGTCTTTTAGGTACGCTTGCCAACTAACTGCATGTGCATGGCAGGGCAACATATGTCTGGTCAAGCATGTGGTGCCCAAGCAGGAGATGTTTTGGCCATGCAAGATATGCTTGAGACATATGTTGCAAATTGCAGCGGTGGGATCTGATGCACTTGTCTCAAAAAAGGCCCACACCAAAGAACTTTTGGAATAACGCGCAGAGACAGCAGTGCCCTGCACATGCGGAGCTCTGCGGTGTGATGCAGTCAGTGTGCTGCCCTTAAGCTGGCCCCTGGAGGGCATCCTGCCTCATTGGTGATGTGCCTCCTCCTCTCTGCTATCAGGCACCCACGTGGAGTCAGTGACATCATTATCCACTCCTCATCACTGGCGCAAACCTGGCAGTATGCTGCAGCAGGGGGAACATGACTGCCAGATTGCTGTCCTTCTTGGGCACCCCCTCTGTCTGGGCTCACGTTACTGCCTTCCTCTAGCTGAGTACCATCATCGGTGCCTTCAAAACGCTGGGCATCATCCTGGAGCATGTACCCAACACTGTGGTCAAACAGTTCGGGGGACTCCTCAGGAGGACATGGTGAGGCTAGGGAAGGAGTGACTCATGCCATTGAGCCGAGGGAAGAGGCCGCATTGCCAGACAAAGTACCCTGAGCCTGGGTGAGAGAGGATAAGGACAATGAGGATGGCTTGGTCATCCATTCTACCAAGTCGTCCGCATGTTGCGGCTCAACACGGCCAGCTGCTAAAAGAAAGGCCAAGCATGTCCCACGGCCACGTGCTGATGAGGATGCACCGTGTCCACGACCAGCACTGTTGCCTCTAGACACAGAGCCTGCTTGCCCTCTTTTATTGGCTTGTGACTGTCTGCCTCTTCTTGTTGGCCTTCCAGACATACTAATGGCCTGCAGTGAGATGTAGCTGCACAAAACTGGGATGTATATATGTACACCGATTATACTGCAGATAGCAGAATCAACTGCCTGCCTGTAGTATTATTAGTATGAGAACACCTGCACTTGTCTTCAGGTAGCTATACTTTAGGTGCAACTGTGCAGGGTTACACAGTACACTAACTGTAAATACTTCAAGAGTCTGCCTGTGCTATTAATAGGATCAGAAGAAGCACACAAGCACTTGGCTTCAGGTAGCTATACTGCAGGTGCAACTGTGCAGGGTTACACAGTACACTAAATGTAAATACTTCAAGAGCCTGCCTGTGCTATTAAAAGGATCAGAAGAAGCACACAAGCACCTGGCTTCAGGTAGCTATACTGTAGGTGCAACTGTGCAGGGTACACAGTACACTAACTGGAAATACTTCAAGAGCCTGCCTGTGCTATTAATAGGATCAGAAGAAGCACACAAGCACTTGGCTTCAGGTAGCTATACTGTAGGTGCAACTGTGCAGAGTTACACAGTACACTAACTGTAAATACTTCAAGAGCCTACCTGTGCTATTAATAGGATCAGAAGAAGCACATAAGCACCTGGCTTTAGGTAGCTATACTGTAGGTGTAACTGTGCAGGGTACACAGTACACTAACTGGAAATACTTCAAGAGCCTGCCTGTGCTATTAATAGGATCAGAAGAAGCACACAAGCACTTGGCTTCAGGTAGCTATACTGTAGGTGCAACTGTGCAGGGTTACAAAGTACACTAACTGTAAATACTTCAAGAGCCTGCCTGTGCTATTAATAGGATCAGAAGAAGCACACAAGCACCTGGCTTCAGGTAGCTATACTTATACTGTAGGTGCAACTGTACAGGGTGCATAGTACACTAACTGGAAATACTGTAAAAACACCTGCCTGCCTGTCAGTATATTAGGAAGAAAATAACAGGAACGGATCTAGCTAAACTGAATACAGTATATATATATATATATATATATATATATATATATATATATATACAACACCTGGGATGTATATATATACACAATACACTGTAAGTGCAGCTAACTGACTCAACCTGCCTACTCTATCTAACTTAAATCAAACGCAGGCGGCCTTATATAGTGTGGGGTGTGTACTAAACCCCTGAGCCATAATTGGCCAAAGCCTCCCTGGCTTTGGCCAATTACAGCTCTCTGTACACACGGCGCTGTGATTGGTCATAGTGCATGCTTGGCCAATCATCAGCCAGCAATGCACTGCGATGCCGCAGTGAATTAATGGGCCGTGCTGCGCCACTCAAATTTGGCGCGAACGGCCCATAAGGTTCGTAATTCGGCGAGCGAACCGAACACACAGTGTTCGAGTCGAATATGCGTTCGACTCGAATACGAAGCTCATCCCTAGATACAAGGAACGGAATAGAGAACAATATGAGAAAGGGAATAGAGAAAGATACGTGGAAGGGAATAAATAATGATACAAGGAAGGGAATAGGGAATGATACCAGGAAGAGAACAGAGAACAATACAAGGAAGGCAACATAGAACGATATGAGGAACAGAATAGAGAATGATACAATGAAGGGAATAGAGAATGATACCAGGAAGGGAATAGAGAACAATACCAGGAAGGGAACAAAAAAATGACACGAGGAAGGGAATAGAGAACGATACATGGAAGGGAATAGAGAATGACACGAGGAAGGGAATAGAGAATGACACGAGGAAGCTAATACAGAACAATACAATTAAGGGAATAGAGGATGATACGATGAACCGAATAGAGAACAATATGAGGAACGGAATACAGAAGTATAAAAGGAAGGGAATAGAGAATAATACAAGGAAGTCAACATAGAACTATACGAGGAACGGAATAGAGAACGATACAAGGAAGGGAACAGAGAATGATACAATAAAAGGAATACAGAACTACAGTATCTCACAAAAGTGAGTACACCCCTCACATTTTTTAAAATAATTTTAGATCTTTTCATGTGACAACACTGAAGAAATGACACTTTGCTACAATGTAAAGTAGTAAGTGTACAGCTTGCATAACAGTGTAAATTTGATGTCCCCTCAAAATAACTAAACACACAGCCATTAATGTCTAAACCTCTGGCAACAAAAGTAAGTACACCCCTAAGTGAAAATGTCCAAATTGGCCCCAAAGTGTCAATATTTGGGGGGCCACCATTATTTTCCAGCACTGCCTTAACCCACTTGGGCATTGAGTTCACCAGAGCTTCACAGGTTGCCACTGGAGTCCTCTTCCACTCCTCCATGATGACATCACGGAGCTGGTGGATATTAGAGACCTTGTGCTCCTCCACCTTCCGTTTGAGGATGCCCCACAGATACTCAATAGGGTTTAGGTCTGAAAACATGCTTGACCAGTCCATTAACTTTAACCTCAGCTTTTTTAGCAAGGCAGTGGTCGTGTTGTAGGTGTGTTTGGGGTCATTATCATGTTGGAATACTGCCCTGCAGCCCAGTTTCCGAAAGAAGGGGATCATGCTCTGCTTCAATATGTCACAGTACATGTTGGCATTCATGGTTCCCTCGATGATCTGTAGCTCCCCAGTGCCGGCAGCACTCATGCAGCCCCAGACCATGACACTATCATCACCATGTTTGACTGTAGGCAAGACACACTTGTCTTTGTACTCCTTACCTGGTTGCCCCCACACACGCTTGTCACCATCTGAACCAAATAAGTTTATCTTGGTCTCATCAGACCACAGGACATGGTTCCAGTAATCCATCCATGTCCTTAGTCTGCTTGTCTTCAGCAAACTGTTTGCGGGCTTTCTTGTGCATCATTTTTAGAAGAGGCTTCCTTCTGGGCGACAGCCATGCAGACCAATTTGATGCAGTGTGCGGCGTATGGTCTGAGCACTGACAGGCTGACCCCCCACCCCTTCAACCTCTGCAGCAATGCTGGCAGCACTCAGACAGCTATCTCCTAAAGACAAGCTCTGGATATGACGCTGAGCACGTGCACTCAACTTCTTTAGTCAACCATGGCGAGGCCTGTTCTGAGTGGAACCTGTCCTGTTATACCACTGTATGGTCTTGGCCACCGTGCTGCAGCTCAATTTCAGGGTCTTGGCAATCTTCTTATAGCCTAGGCCATCTTTATGTAGAGCAACAATTGTTTTTTTCAGATCCTCAGAGAGTTCTTTGCCATGAGGTGCCATGTTGAACTTCCAGTGACCAGTATGAGAGAGTGAGAGCAATAACACCAAATTTAACACACCCACTCCCCATTCACACCTGAAACCTTGTAACAACGAATCACATGACATCGGGGAGGGAAAATCGCTAATTGGGCCCTATTTGGACATTTTCACTTAGGGGTGTACTCACTTTTGTTGCCAGCGGTTTAGACATTAGTTGCTGTGTGTTGAGTTATTTTGAGGCGACAGCAAATTTACACTGTTATACAAGCTGTACACTCACTACTTTACATTGTAGCAAAGTGTCATTTCTTCAGTGTTGTCACATGAAAAGATAGAATGAAATATTTACAAAAATGGGAGGGGTGTACTCACTTTTGTGAGATACTATATATGAGGAACGAAATAGAGAACAACATGAGGAACGGAATAGAAAACAATGCAAGAAAGTGATAAGAAGATACAAAGAACAGAATAAAAAATTATATAAGAAATAGAGAACGATACAAGGAACAGAATAGAAAACGATAAAAGGAATGGAATAGAGAACGAGACAAGGAAAAAAATATAGAATGAGAATTACTCCTTCTGTGTCAGGTCCCAGTGCCCCACCGCTTTCCCTTTATTAGTCTTTAGGTTGCAGATATCATAGCCAAGGATTCCAGGTCCTATCAAATTCGGTTTGCTTATCCTGTAGAATGCTGCCCAGTTTCTCATGGAGAATAATCCAAGAAAGTTTGATTTTGGTGGTGGCTATTTGGGTGATTTCCAAACTTTAGCAATCATTATTTTTGTTGCCAGAAAAATAAAAAAATATTTGGGTCTGGGTATGTCTAGGGATATCTACCATCAGTTCGTTCAGGAGTGCTGTCCTGGCATTTTTGGGTATTGTCACTGTCAGGGGTCAGGCTCAGAGATCAGTAGCTACAGCAGTAGAGAGACTCCCATGGACCAGTTGAATAAGGGCAGCAGAAGGTCACCCTGGTAAATGATGCGGGCTCACCCGAGGTGAGGAGTCTAGGCACTAACCCATGTTTACCAGAGCTCCTGATGGTGGAGATTTTGCTATGTGTTAGCACCAGGTTATGGTCCTCAGGATCACACCACCAGGAGGTGAGCAAGCCAGGGTGCAGTAGCAGATATAACAGGTACGGATCAAGCGGAAGCGTAGTCAGTAAACAAGCCAAAGGTCAGTAAGAAGGGGTAGCAGAGATACAGACAGCAGCAGGAATGACAGAGCGAGATATTGGCTGGAGAGAGCATAATTATCTGGCAAACAGGAAGTGCAAAGGTGTGGCTAAAATAGGAAGTTCATGGGAGGAGTAAAGGGTTCAAGGTTCAAAGAGAAACAGGGTTCAAGGCAAAATCATCCAAGCAATTGTCCCAAGAACTGCCCAGTATCCCAGGTGGCTCAGCACAAAGAGATATCGCCAGACGCAGAGGAGGTCGCTGGTTCAGACCCAGGTCCTGACAGGTATATTAATCTGTGTTATGGAGTGTATTGAACATTGAACATTCTGGTCCAGAACCGCTGAACCTTGGGGCAAGTCCACCATATCTGGAACATAGTGCCTTCTTGTCTGCATCCCTGGAAACAAAAAGGGGGAATGCTTTGGGAAAGGTCTTGACAAGCCTGGATGGGACTAGGTACCATCAGGACAGAACTCAATCAAGGTGTTGTTGATGGATACTTTTGTGAATCCTGCCTGTCCATTTAATCCAGTCTCCATCAGTTATTTCAGTTCTTAGGTCCTCTTATTAGGGAGGTTTTTACCGTAATGCAGATAATAAGGTACAATACACTTAGACTTTGTTTCACCACTTTAGCCAAATTAAATAAAACATTTTGATTTTGTCTTTTCCGCCATCCATTGTTGCCAATCGGCAAATGTACGAAATGTTTCTGCCACAAATGTTACACCGATTACTGGAACTCATTAAATCAGAAATTTGCAGATCACTTTGCATTAACTCAGCAAATATGATGAATGTTAATAGAATCTCTTCCAGGTATTTTCTAGTTGTAGAGGATGAAGGATAATTAAGTCCCATTTTAGCCACGAGCTTAAACATTTCTACTTCTAATCTCTTTATTCTTTTTTTTATTTTTATTTTTTACATTTTTTTGTCACTTCAAAGTTTAACTGTCAATTCTTGAAAACACATCAGTGACCCTCACACAGAGTTGTTATTATATGGTTCCTGTGACACACCATCATGGTGCCAGGACAGGTGTCAGGGAGAGGACCCTAAACATACAGCCAGAGCTACAATGGCATGGTTTAGATCAGGGGTCCCCAAACTTTCTAAACAAAGGGCCGGTTTACTGTCCTTCATACTTTAAGGGGGCCAGACTGTGTCCACCAGGAGCACAAAATCCCCCATCACTGGTGTCAGTGGGAGGAATTGTGCCCCATCACTGGGAGGAATTCTGCCCCATCATTGGTATCATTGGGCCCCATCATTGGTGTTATTGGGAGGAATTGTGCCCCATCACTGGGAGGAATTCTGCCCCATCATTGGTATCATTGGGCCCCATCATTGGTGTTATTGGGAGGAATTGTGCCCCATCACTGGGAGGAATTCTGCCCCATCATTGGTATCATTGGGCCCCATCATTGGTGTTATTGGGAGGAATTCTGCCCTTCGATGGTGCCAATGAATAAAATAGCACCGCAAGGGCTGGATAAAAGCAAGCAAAGGGCTGCATCTGGCCACTGGGGCGCAGTTTCGAGAACACCGGTTTAGACAAAAGCATGTTCATGTGTTAGAATGGCCCAGTCAAAGTCCAGACCTAAATCCAATCCGTGGCAAGACTTGAAAATTGCTGATCACAGACGCTCTCCATCCAATCTGACAGAGCTTGAGCTATTTTGCAAAGAAGAATGGGCAGAAATGTCCCTCTCTAGATGTGCAAAGCTGGTAGAGACATCCCCAAAAAGACTTGCAGCTGTAATTGCAGAGAAAGGCGGTTCTACAAGCACCCTCCTTAGGGGGGCACTATACAAATGCCCCCACACACACACACACACACACACTTTTCACATATTTTTTTGTAAAACATTTTGAAAACCATTTATCATTTTCCTTCCACTTCACAATTATGTGCCACTTTGTGTCGTTCTATCACATAAAACCCCAATAAAATACATCTACATTTTGGTTGTAACATGACAAAACGTGGAACATTTCATGGGGTGTGAACACTTTTTCAAGGCACTGTATTTTTCACCATCATAAAAACAATCTGTGTCACTAATATTGGTCATTTCCAAAAATCCATAGCCAATCAGAATTCAGCTGAGTGGCGCCAGTTCTGCTTGCCAGTAAGTTTGCGCGTTGCTCTGCGGTGGTATTCCAGGAGATGGCCGGGGGACTTTCCAAGAACTTGGGATAACGGGGGGGATATCTCTGTATCCCTGCAGAAAATGGAGCAGAGCTAATGGAGTGTACAGCACATAATCGATCGTTTTAGGCTGTCACTTGTGAGGTTCTCACGAAGTACAAGTGACAGGAGTACGAGTATATTACTCAGCAGATCGCTGCAGGGTTCGAAGCCCAACTCCGGCCAAAACCTGTTATTTAAAAAAAATCAGGGGGAAGCTTGAACCTGAACTCTGTGCAAAAGTCTTAGGCAGGTGTGACGCTAATGCTGTAAATGAACAATGCCTCCAGAAATAGAAGTGTTAATAGTTTATTTTTATAAATTAAAAAAATGGAAAGTAAATGAAGAGAAGAGAATTCCAAATCCTATCGATATTTGGGGTGACCGCCCCTTGCCTTCTTCTAGGTAGACTTGCACACAGAAGTTGAAGGATCTCGGCAGGTAGGTTGTTCTATGTACGTCTTGGAGAACTAAGCACAGATCTTCTGTAGATGTCGGCTGCCTCCAATCCTTCTGTCTCTTCAGGTCATCCCAGGCAGATTCCATGATGGTGAGATCAGGGCTCTGTGAGAGTCAAACCATGACTTGCAGGACTCCTTGTTCTTCTTTACACTGAAGATAGATCTTAATGACATTAGCTGTATGTTTGGGGATGTTGTCCTGTTGCGGAATTGTCAGAAACCATTAACCAGACCGAGACAGAAGTACAGCAAAATCACACTTGTTTATTAATAAAAATAAAAAGGTAAATAGAGTAAGCGTAGTCAAAGCATAGCCAGAGTCCATTAACCGGATCAGGTAGTCAGCCAAGCCAGAGTTCAGTAACCGGATCGGGTAGTCTGCCAAGCCAGAGTTCAGTAACCAGATCCGGTAAGCAGCCAGGCCAGAAGTCAGGGATCCAAGTAGAGGAACAGCAAGCAGGATAAGGAGCCAGAAGGGATGTCAGCAAAGCCAGTCTTTAAACAGGAACGCAAGAGATGGTTTCTTGTGATGTGACCAAGGCGAAGGCAGGAATGAAGTGAGCTGGAGATCTTTAAGTAGGTGTGACTGACGAGCAGATCCACAACATCTGGTTAACTGTGGAGAGAGATGAGAGCTGGCAATTAGCCGACAGCTGAGCGGCCAGCTCAGAGAAGGAAGGGCTGAGCCCAGCCCTGACAGGAATAAATTTGGGGCCAATCACACACCTCCCTGATGGTATGGCATGATGGAGAAGTATCTGCCTGTATTTCTCAGCTTTGAGGACACCATTGATCCTGACCACATCTCCAACTCCATTTACAGAAATGCAGCCCCAAACATGCAAGGAACCTCCATCATGCTTCACAGTTGGCTGCAGACACTCATTATTGTAGAGCTCTCCAGCCTTCCCCCCATAAACTCCCTCCTGCTACAGCCAAATATTTCACATTGTGACTCATCAGCCCAGAGCACCTGCCGCCCTTGTTCTGTACCCCAGTTCCTATGGTTTCATGTATTGTTGAGTTGCTTAGCCTTGTTTCCTATCACAAAAACATAGGAACTGGGGTGCAGAATGGTTGCCATCTGATATGCAGGCTCAAGTTCAACTTTAACCAGTCTCTGCCCGGCCTATAGACAAGTGACGGCCGGGCGGGACATTCATCTATCCAGGTAGACGTTATATCACGTCCTCTCGGAACGGGCGTAGCTGCAGCGTGATTTGTGACAGGCTGTTTCCACCGGATGGAAGATCACTGCTCCGGCCCACTGCAAGTACCATGTGATCGCTGTGACCAATCACAGCAGATCACATGACAATTGTAAACAATGGATTGCTTTGATTCCTGCCAATCATTGTGTACAATTGTGTTGCTAGCCGTCCTTGCATTTTCAGGCCTCAAGAAATGAGATTGGCCGTCAGTACATCAGGACTGATCAATTTTCAGATATATACCCCATCGATAGTGGACTCTATAGCTTTGCTACGGCAGTGGTGTATTTAGGTTTTGTGCTGCCCTAGGCCTGACTAAAACCATGCACCCATTTAAATATGACCCACCCCTTCTTGTCAAGGCCACACCCCTTTCAGTTTAAGTCCCGCCCTGTCACCTGTAAACCACACCCCTTCCCTTTTAGGCTCCACCTTTTCATCTTAGAGCTCCACCTCTTCCTCTCTCTACATTAAAATTGGGTACCAAACGTAGCCTCATCACTGCCCTTCAATGCAGCCTCATCAGTACCCATCAATGCAGCCTCACCAGTGCCCATTAATGCAGCCTCATCAGTACCCATCAATGCAGCCTCACCAGTGCCCATTAATGCAGCCTCACCAGTGCCCATCAATGCAGTCTCACTGGTGCCCATCAATGTAGCCTCAACGGTGCCCATGAATGTAGCCTCACCAGTGCCCATCAATGTAGCCTCACCGGTGCCCATCAGTGCAGCCTCACCAGTGCCCATCAATGCAGTCTCACCGATGCCCATCAATGCAGCCTCACCGGTGGCCATCAATGCAGCCTCAACAGTGCCCATCAATGCAGTCTCACCGGTGTCCATCAATGTAGCCTCACCGGTGCCCATCAATGCAGCCTCACCAGTGCCCATCAATGCAGCCTCACCGGTGCCCATCAATGCAGCCTCACCAGTACCCATCAGCACAGCCTCACCAGTGCCCATCAGCGCAGCTTCAACAGTGCACGTCAATGCCTCCTCATCAGTGCCCATCAATGCAGCCTCATTAATGCCTATCAATGCAGCCTCATCAGTGCCCATCAATGCCTCCTCATCAGTGCCCATCAATGCAGCCTCATCAGTGCAGGTTATCAGTGGCCATCAGTGCGCCCTCATCAGTGCCCATCACTGTAGCATATCAGTGCTGCCTTATCAGTGCAGCTTAAGAGTGCCGCCTAATCAGTGGCAAACAGTGCAGCCTTAACCTCTTTAGAGCCCTTTCACACTGAAAGCACCCAGGCGTCGGTGGTAAAGCGGCGCTATTTTTAGCACAGATTTACCGTTGTTTTAGCTGTGCTATTCACCCGCTAGCGGGGCGGTTTTATCCCCCACTAGCGGACGAAAAAGGGTTAAACCTGCCCGCAAAACACCGCTGCAATGGACAATGGGCAGGAGCGGTGTATTCACTGCTCCTCCACCGCTGCAAAGAAGCTACTGGCAAGACTTTTTGTGACGCCCTGCCAGCGCAGCACCCCCAATGTGAAAGCACTCGGGCTTTCACACTAGGTTTGCAGCTGAGGCTTTTTTCAGGCACTTTACAGGTGCTATTTTTAGCGCTGTAGCGCCTGAAAAACGCCTCCAGTGTGAAAGGGGTCTTAATGAGTTTGCATTGATTTCAGCATGCATGGAGCACTTTGCACATGCTAAAATCAATACAAACTTATTAAACAGTCCACATTCAATGAAAGTCATTAATATACAGATCATGAGATTGCAATAAAGTGATCCATGCTACAAACTTAATAAACAGTCCACCTTTACACCCCTTTCACACTGCAGGCGTTTTTCAGGAGCTTTTGGGCTAAAAACAGCGCCCGAAAAACGGCTCCTCTGCAGTCTCAGTGTGAAAGCCCCGAGTGCTTTCACACTGAGGCGATGCGCTGGCAGGACGTTAAAAAAAGCATCTTTGGAGCGGTCAAGGGGCACCGCTCCTAAACCGCTCCTGCCCATTGAAATGAATGGGCAGCAGCACCGGCAAAGCTTTGTCGTTTTAACCTTTTTTTCGGCCGCTAGCGGGGATTAAAAAAACCCCTGCAAAAACATTGGAAAAAGTGCCGCTAAAAAAAGCGTTGCTTTACCGCCGATGCCCCAGTGTGAAAGGGGTCTTAGTGAAAGTTCATGCACTGCAAACTTGGCAGTACACGAACTTTCACTGAAGGTGGACCGTTTAACCACTTGCTTACTTGCTTTTCAGCTTTCAGCGTTGATGCATTTGAATGACAATTGCGCGGTCATACAACGCTGTACCCGAATTAAATTGTTATCATTTTTTTCCCACAAATATAGCTTTTTTTTGGTGGTATTTGATCACCTTTTGTTTTTATTTTTTGTTTACAAAATGTAAAAAGACCGAATTATTAAAAAAAAAAGTTTTTTGTTTTTTTTTATATTTTGTTATAAAAACAGGTAATTTTTCTCCTTCATTGATGTATGCTGATAAGGCGGCACTGATGGGCACCGATAGGTGGCAGTGATGGGCACTGATGGGTGGCAATAATGGGCACTGATTAGTTACACTGATAGGCAGCACTGCTAGGTGGCACTGATTGGCACCACTGGTGGGCATTGATAGATGGCACTTGTGGGCATTGATAGATGGCACTTGTGGGCAATGATAGGTGGCACTGGTGGTCACTGTGGGCACTGTCAGGTGGCACAGATGAGGCATAATTGCCTCTTCCTCTTCGGGACCGATGTCCCTTGCAGATGAGCCGGCTTGAGGAGAAAAAAAAAATGATCACAGAGCTTTTGTTTTGATCATGTGATCAGCTGTCATTGGCTGACAGCTGATCACATGGTAAAGGGCCGGGACCGGCCCCTTACTCGGATCGGAGATCACCCGAGTCTCAGTGACTCGGTGATCACAGTGCGCTCTGCGCGTGCCCTGCACGGCGCGTGCACGGGGGAGGCCGTCCTATGACAGCCTCCCGGAAATTCAGGTCCGCGTTGTGGCCGTCATTCGGCTATAGCGCGGATGTCAAGAGGTTAATGAGTTTGTAGCATGGATCACTTTATTGCAATATCATGATCTGTATATTAATTTCCATATTGAGCACAGATTGGCTGCTTGGCACATGCAGCCAATCTGTGTTCATGATTATGATATTGCAATAAAGTGATCCCATGCATGTGCACATTACAAGAGTAATAGTAATGTACTCTATTTTACCTGCTGTCCTGGCTAGGGGGTTCCCCTCGTGCTTCTCTCTCTCTCTCTCTCTCTCTCTCTCTCTCTCTCTCTCTCTCTCTCTCTCTCCTCTCCCTCTCCCTCTCCCTCTCCCTCTCTCCTCCTGTCATCAGACAGACCCCGCCCCGGGCCGGGGAGACGGGTGATGCAGGAAAGCCGAACGGAGGAGGGTAAAGGGCGGGGCTTTAGGGTCCGCCTCCGCCTGTCCAAATTACATGCAGCCAGTCACCGGCCGCTTATGGGGGCGTGAGTCCCTCCCCCTCCCCACCAAGCGCACCGTCACTCCACAGCAAGCCGGCCGGCGGAGCCTGCATTTGTGCGGGATCCGGGACTAGGGAAGGCGGGTGGGGGGGTTTTTCGCCCCCCCCCCCCCCCACATATTGCTGCCCTAGGCCTGGGCCTTGTCGGCCTAGGCCTAAATACAGCACTGTGCTACGGACTAAATAATATACACTCATTTGGGTTATTTTTACCAAAGAAATGTAGCAGAATACATTTTAGTCTAAATATATATATATATATATATATATATATATATATATATATATATATATAAAAAAAAGATTATTTATTTGCAAACTTTTATAACAAAAATAAAGAAAAAAATTAGTTTTTCAGTCTTTTTTCCTTTATTTAGCAAAAATAAAGAAAAACTCAGTGTTGATTGAATACCACCAAAAGGAAACTCAATTTGTGAGAGGAAAAGAAAAAGTATTAAAATGTTATATGGGTACAGCGTTGCATGACTGATTAAATGTCATTCAAAGCGCGACAGCGCTGAAAGATGAAGAATTGGCTGGAAGGGGGTGAAAGTGCCCGGTATTGAAGGGGTTAAATGAAGGTGGTCGTTGCTTAACCTGGAAGACCGAGGACACCTTGTGGCAGAAAAGAATCACTGCAGGGACACCTCCAGACCGATGGTAACTATTGCAGAAAAAGCTATGATTTTTTTTTTTTTTCGATTTGTCTTTTAATTGGCTGTTTTTGTGGATGGATATCTGTTTAATGCATTCATTTTCAAAAGGTCTATTATGTGCAAGATTTTAAATGGAAGGGCTTTTCTTTTCACAAAGATTTGTAGGTAATGCCCTGAGCAGCAGGAGAATATAGAATGCATGGAATGCTTTTACTATGCAATTATGAGCACGCGTGTCAATCTATAGATCCAGCTGTAATTATTTTCTTGTCACACTTACAATGGGGACGGTGGGGGGGACGCGGCGTGACATACCGAAAGGGCCAGGTGATTAGTAACCTTTTGTACGCCCCTTGCTGGTCAGTTCCGTGCACGTGATTGTGACCGTCTTCATAGGAAAGACATAATGAGCTGGTTTATTCCCCCGCTGGTAGTACACTGCGCACAGGGGCTGAACGTTACATCACTCGGGGGTTGTGACATCGGAGTTTATTACACCCTTTTATCCATTAGAAGCAAGCCGTGCAAGTACCTGAATATGACCCAGGATCAGATTTACAATGGGGCAAAAAAGTATTTAGTCAGCCACCAATTGTGCAAGTTCTCCCACTTAAAAAGATGAGAGAGGCCTGTAATTGTCATCATAGGTATACCTCAACTATGAGAGACAAAATGTGGAAACAAATCCAGACAATCACATTGTCTGATTTTTTGAAAGAATTTATTTGCAAATTATGGTGGAAAATAAGTATTCGGTCAATATCAAAAGTTCATCTCAATACTTTGTTATATATCCTTTTGTTGGCAATGACAGAGGTCAAACGTTTTCTGTAAGTCTTCACAAGGTTGTCACACACTGTTGCTGGTATGTTGGCCCATTCCTCCATGCAGATCTCCTCTAGAGCAGTGATGTTTTGGGGCTGTCGCTGTCGGCAACACGGACTTTCAACTCCCTCCAAAGGTTTTCTATGGGGTTGAGATCTGGAGACTGGCTAGGCCACTCCAGGACCTTGAAATGCTTCTTACAAAGCCACTCCTTCTTTGCCCGGGCGGTGTGTTTGGGATCATTGTCATGCTGAAAGACCCAGCCACGTTTCATCTTCAATTCCCTTGCTGATGGGAGGAGGTTTGCACTCAAAATCTCACGATACATGGCCCCATTCATTCTTTCATGTACACGGATCAGTCGCCCTGTTCCCTTTGCAGAGATACAGCCCCAAAGCATGATGTCGCCACCCCCATGCTTCACAGTAGGTATGGTGTTCTTTGGTTGCAACTCAGCATTCTCTCTCCTCCAAACATGACGAGTTGTGTTTCTACCAAACAGTTCTACTTTGGTTTCATCTGACCATATGACATTCTCCCAATCCTCTTCTGGATCATCCAAATGCTCTCTAGCAAACCTCAGATGGGCCCGGACATGTACTGGCTTAAGCAGGGGGACACGTCTGGCACTGCAGGATCTGAGTCCCTGGCGGCGTAGTGTGTTACTGATGGTAGCCTTTGGTACATTGGTCCCAGCTCTCTGCAGGTCATTCACTAGGTCCCCCCGTGTGGTTCTGGGATTTTTGCTCACTGTTCTTGTGATCACTTTGACCCCACGGGGTGAGATCTTGCGTGGAGCCCCAGATCGAGGGAGATTATCAGTGGTCTTGTATGTCTTACATTTTCTAATTATTGCTCCCACAGTTGATTTCTTCACACCAAGCTGCTTGCCTATTGTAGATTCAGTCTTCCCAGCCTGGTGCAGGTCTACAATTTTGTTTCTGGTGTCCTTTGACAGCTCTTTGGTCTTCACCATAGTGGAGTTTGGGGTGTGACTGTTTGAGGTTGTGGACAGGTGTCTTTTATACTGATAACAAGTTCAAACAGGTGCCATTAATACAGGTAATGAGTGGACAGAGGAGCCTCTTAAAGAAGAAGATACAGGTCTGTGAGAGCCAGACATCTTGCTTGTTTGTAGGAGACCAAATACTTATTTTCCACCATAATTTGCAAATAAATTCTTTCAAAAATCAGACAATGTGATTGTCTGGATTTGTTTCCACATTTTGTCTCTCATAGTTGAGGTATACCTATGATGACATAACAAGGAGGGGGGGGGGGGGGCACAGTTTGGCATCTTTGCACTTGGTGCTAGATTACCTTGTCCCGGCACCATAGGCATGTGCACAGGGTGTGCCAAGTGTACCACACCTTAATCACCCCATGTGGCACAGATTCCCCCTGTTTAGACCCCTGATATTTCAACTTAGCCACCTGACGGGGCTCCTAAAAAAATTGTAACACAATTATAATAAAAAATAAAATTGTAAAAAAATAATAAAAAAATAAAATAATTAAAATAAAAGCTACTGGCACTGTTTACTGCCCTACTGACACCAAGCTGTGCCCTACTGACACCATCAATTGCTCTGCCAACACTGTCAGTATATATACACATGCACACACATGCAAAAGTGTTTGAATTTTGGGGTGTACACCCTAATGCAATAGGCTGTGCACACCCATGCCTGGCACTGAGCTCAACTGCAGTGCTAATGTGCTAACATGGACCATGCTGATAGGGGGAGAGAGCAGAGTGACAGAGAAGTCAGATGTTTCTCTTTTTATTCTTCAGGCGGGGACACAAGACCTGCAAGTATAATTATATTCATTATATATTGTACAGTGGAACCTCGGATTGCGAGTAACGCGCTTAACGCGCGTTTTGCAATACGAGCACTGTATTTTTAAAAATCGCAACTCGGTTTGTGAGTATTGTCTGGCAAAACGAGCACGATTCAGGCCAAAGTGCGTGCAGTACCACGTTTGGCCTGAGGCGGGGGGGGCGCCGGAGCCAAGCGGCGCCGTTCGGAAATGCACGGAAAGGCCCGAGGACAGCCCGGCTGACCTCGGCAAACCTCGGGAACTGAATCTTTCCAAGGTTTGCCGAGTTCAGCCGAGGTGTCCACGGGCCTTTCCAGCCATTTCCGAGGCTCTCCGGCGCCCCCCCCCCCCCCCCCCACCTCTGGCCGCATGCGGTATTGCATCCCATTGAAGTCAATGTGGAACAAATTATTTTCGTTTCCATTGACTTCAATGGGAAAACTCGCTTTGATATGCAAGTACTTTGGATTGCGAGCATTCTCCTGGAACGGATTATGGTCGTAATCCGAGGTTCCACTGTATTATATAAGTGTAGCATTTGTAGTGCTCACCCCGAGAGGGGCTGCTGAGAATAAACCCAGGCCTCCCATAATTAGGGATGCAGCGATACCTTTTTTTTTTAACAGGGAGCACAAATACCGATACCTTTTTTTTTTAGTACTCACCAATACCAATTACCAATAGCTACTGCAACTGTCTTGTTTACACTTCAGCTGTCAGCAATGGTGCAAAGCATTGAAAAGTTATTTACAAATGAAATAAATAAATTTGTTAAAATGTTGTGCTTTTTTCAATGTGAAACGTGTAAATATATGTTAAAGGTGTAAAAAACATGAACAAACAAAGCAAACAAAACAAAAAAGTTTTAATAGTTAAATATTATAAACAAAAAAAAAATCAGCCGGAAAATAATAATAAAATGGAGGAAAATAGGGAGTTAATTATGGCTGATTAGAGTAAATTAAGGGTTAATAAGGGTTTAGACAAAGGGACATTTCATTAAAAAAAAAAAAAAAAAACTTGACAGATTGTTTAAACTGACTTCATCTGCAGATCAAAGTTCATTCCTTTGAGCTGCCGATGAATAAACAGAAAGATACAAAATATAACAATGTTTCTTTTTATCTTTCTGTTTCAATGGCTGAGCAATGTTGTGGCTGCATTTTTTTTACAACTCCAATTGCCATGACATTGTCTACACTTCAGCTGTCAAAGGGGAACCCCACTGACAGCTGACTGAGTCATTGGTTGTTAAAGCAGAGTTCCACCCAAAAGTGGAACTTTCGCATATTTGCTTCCTCCTCCCCTCCGGTGCCACATTTGGAACCTTTCATGAGGAGGGGGGAATGGGTACCTGTTTTTGACAGGTCTCTGTCCCCACTTCTGGGAGACAGTGCCATGGCGCTGTCCCTCGGAAGTTCAGCCCCCCTCCTCCTCCTTCCGCCTCCCAGCCAATTAGAAAGTGCAGCGAGCATCGCACACGCGCAGTAGGGAACCATCTGTGAAGCCAAAAGGCTTCACTGCTGGCTTCTCTTTGTGGAGATGGCGGCCGCAGCATCCGACAGCCGATCCCAAGATCGGCTGAGGTGCCAACATTGCGGGCTCCCTGGACAGGTAAGTGTCCATATATTTAATTATTAATTATTTCATTTTTTTTTTTCCCCCAGGCTCGAACACCTCTTTAACCGCTTCCCGACTGGCGCACGCCAATGTACGTCGGCAGAATGGCACGGCTGGGCAAATGGGCGTAAAGGTACGTCCATTTGAATTTCCCGCCGTGTCATTGCGTGCGCGCCGCCGGCGGCGTGCGCGCCGGCCGGGAGCTCCGAGAGTCGGGTCGCGGGTCCCGCGGACTTGATCGCCGCGGGGATACCCACGATCGTCTCACGGAGAGCAGGAACGGGGAGATGCTGATGTAAACATCATCTCCCCGTTCTGCCTAGTGACAGTGTCACTGGATCTCCGCTCCCTGTCATCGGAGCAGAGATCAGTGTACTGACACACACAGCCCAACCCCCCTACAGTTAGAAACACCTCCCTAGTACTGATTTAACCCCTCCCCGCCCCCTAGTGGTTAACCCCCTCACTGCCAGTGTCATTTACACAGGAATCAATGCATTTTTATAGCACTGATTGCTGTATAAATGACAATGGTCCCAAAAATGTGTCAAAAATGTCCCATGTGTCTGCCATAATGTCGCAGTCACAATAAAAATCGCTGATCGCCGCTATAACTAGTAAAAAAAAATTATTAATAAAAATGCCATAAAACTATCCCCTATTTTGTAAACGCTATAACTTTTGCGCAAACCAATCAATAAATGCTTATTGCGATTTTTTTTTACCAAAAATATGTAGAAGAATACGTATCGGCCTAAACTGAGGAAAAAAAATGGTTTTTTTTTTATATATTTTTGGGGGATATTTATTATAGCAAAAAGTAAAAAAATAATGCGTTTTTTTCAAAATTGTCGCTCTTATTTTGTTTATAGCGCAAAAAATAAAAATTGCAGAGGTGATCAAATACCACCAAAAGAAAGCTCTATTTGTGGGAAAAAAAGGACGTCAATTTTGTTTGAGAGCAACGTCGCACGACCGCGCAATTGTCCGTTAAAGTGACGCAGTACCGAATCGCAAAAAGTGCTCTGGTCAGGAAGGGGGTAAATTCTTCCGGGGCTGAAGCGGTTAAGGATACAGCGGCCCCACTCCTCAATGACCGGTAATTGCCGACTTTTTTTTTTTGTTTACATTTCAGCTGGGAATCCTGATAACAGCTGAAAGAACTGAGCCTGAAGGTATCGGTTTCAGGTATTGGAGCATTTGCACAAGTACTGATACTCATGCAAATGCTTATTATTGCTACCGATACCAGTATCAGTGCAACCCTGCTCACAATAGTACAGAGCCTGCCAGTAAAAAGCACAGTTCCTGCACACCGACAATTCAGGCTCAGTCTAAGGCAGGGTTTCTCCACCAGGGTTCCTCCAGAGGTTGCTAGGGGTTCCTTGAGCAATGAGCAATTTCTGCGTCTCAGATAAGTTCCCACTGACACATAATGGTCTATGGGCAGCTGAAATTGATAATAGGGTCTGGCTACCCAGTAAGATGCGGACTCAAGAATGGATTCTTCATCCCAATCAAAGCTCTACAAATTCTTCGGACTCAAGGAGCCAGTGCAGAACTTCAATCTAGCTTTTCTTCAGGGATAGAGTGATAAACATTTAGAGCAGGTTTTCTCAACCAGGGTTCCTCCAGAGGTTGCTAAGGGTTCCTTGAGCAATGAGCAATCTCTATCTCTCAGATAAGTTCCCACTGACACATAATGGTCTATGGACAGCTGAAACTAATAATAAGGTCTAGCTACCCAGTAAGATGCAGACCCAGGAATGGAGGACTCATCTCACTCAAAGCTCTACAAAGTCTCCGGACTCAAGGAGCCAGTGCAGGACTTCAATCTAGCTCTTCTTCAGACAATAAACATTTAGCAGGGTCTCTCAACCAGCGTTCCGAGGAACCCTAGAGGTTCCTAGAGGTTGTTAGGGTTTTCTTGAGCATTGATCAATTTCTGCCTCTCAGATCCCACTGACACCACTGATATTTTTATCTGTAGGGGGGGGGAAATCTTCCCAATGAGCAGAAGTCTAAGGAGCATTCTTCCCACTGACCATCACACACAGCAATCAATGGAAGGACAAACCTTTTAGTAAAAATTCCTTCCAGATCCTAATTTAGGTTTTACTTACTATGTCCCAGAAGGTGTCTGCCACCCATTATCCTCAGGTAGATCCTCAGTGAAGGAGATATAAGATCCTCCAGACTAGGACTTCAAGACAGTGCCTTCCAGTAAAAACTCCATTACCAATCTCCTCCTGCAGGCCCTCAGCTCAGCTCTTGCTGAGGCCCAGACTGCAATATCTTGTCTCAGTAGCTCTCTCCTAGTGGTAGCAGCCCCAAGGGAACTGGAACCATGCCTGGAGAGGAAAGAACACTCTGCTTGGGCTTCCTGCACATTTTTCACCTCCCCAGCCACCTTCTGAGTGTCTCCTTCCAGGGATTGCCTGGGGCATGATAAATATTCAACTGATCATTTGACTCACCCTGCCCTATGCTCTAGAAACTTCTTCCAGAGGCAGGTGGGAGAAATCAAACTCTTAGCTCAGGAAACTCTGAACAGACCAACATAATCAATCACTGTACCATTCTCTACAGTGCAGCCAAAAACTAAATGTAATCCTAGTAGTCGAGAGGGCACTCGATATTTCTAAGATTTTGATACATTTTTTGAACCTGGAACAGTACAAGATCTACAGAGGAAAGAGCAGAACATTATCCCAGTTTCAATACAAAAGCCAGAAGGCACAGGAGGACCCTAACAGTGGCGGCCTGTCCATAGGGGCGCACGGCCGCCGGTCCCACAAGCTGGTCACCAAAAAAAAGGCCCATTAAAAAAAAAAGAAAGAAAACAAGGTCCTTTAAGTGCACTGTGTGCCTGTGTACGGGGGGGCCGGATGCAGTGCATTATGGGTAGCGTGACGTCTATGCAATCACGTGATTGCAGGCGACACGCTTAATTTGCCTGGTTTTGGGAGTCCTTGTGGCGCAAAGCAGTCCGCCACAACACTCCCATCTTACAGCCAGTCCCCTTTCTGTGGGGGTTTTCTATTGGCACCACCGTAAGACATGGGCGGTGCTTTACCCGGAGGCGCGTCGTCACTTCCGGTTTCCCCTCGCCCAGCGTCTGCACTGTGGAGGAGAGTTTAGATACAGGAGGATCCACAGCTTGGTAAGTGCCGATGTCTTGCCGAGAATGTTCCCTCGGCGGATAAGTTCCCCCCCTGTACTGCGCAGGCGCAGCGCCTGCGCAGTACATACTACTCTCAGCCGCCGGAGATAGCCGAAGCTCAAATGCTTCAATCAGCTGTACACGGCGCCTGCGCTCTGGGTCCAGGTTCCTTCCCCATCATCCAGGTGGACCTAGAGGGGGAATCTAAAAGTGCCGAGTGCAGCGAGGCCGTGCCCGAATCGTGGCGAGCGAAGCGTGGCGAGCGAAGCGAGCCCGCGAGGGGCCCTCTTACAGGCGCCGTGTACAGCTGATTTTCAGCTGTTCTGCTTCGGCTATTTCCGCCGATACCTACTGCGCAGGCGCAGTAGAGGGGGAACTTATACGCCGAGCGGAACTTTCTCGGCAGAACACCAGACCTCCTGCGGGGGAGGGGTATTGTTATCAGTGCTGCGAGCCCTGCATTGCTGTCAGTGTGCACGGGGGGGAGCTGTCAGTGCCGTGAGTCCGCATAGAGAGGGGGGGTGCTGTCAGTCCTGTGAGCCCCGCACGGGGGGGGGGAACTGTCAGTGCCGCGAGTCCTGCATGGGGGGATATACACCTATCTGTAATGCTGAACTAATCCTGACCTATATACACCTATCTGTAATGCTGAACTAATCCTGACCTATATACACCTATCTGTAATGCTGACCTATATACACTGTGACCTATCTGTAATGCTGACCTAATGCTGACCTATATACACCTATCTGTAATGCTGACCTAATGCTGACCTATATACAATTATCTGTAATGCTGACCTATATACAATATCTGGGGGCAGCACAGTGGTGTAGTGAATAGCACTTTCGCCTAGCAGTAAGAAGGGTCGCTGGTTCGAATCCCAACACTACCTGCCTGGAGTTTGCATGTTCTCCCTTTGCCTGTGTGGGTTTCCTCCCACACTCCAAAGACATGCTGGTAGGTTAATTGGATCCTGTCTAAAATTGTCCCTAGTATGTATGAATGTGAGTTAGGGACCTTAGATTGTAAGCTTCTTGAGGGTAGGGACTGATGTGAATGTACAATGTATATGTAAAGCGCTGCGTAAATTGACAGCGCTATATAAGTACCATAAATAAATAATATAAAATAAAAATATACACTATATGTAAAGCTGACCTATATACACCTATCTGTAATGCAGATCTACATATATCTATCTGTAATGCTGACCTATATACACTATCTGTCTAGTTGACCTACAGTTGTGCTCATAAGTTTACATACCCTGGCAGAATTTATGATTTCTTGGCCATTTTTCAGAGAATATGAATGATAACACAAAAACATTTCTTTCACTCATGGTTAGTGTTTGGCTGAAGTAATTTATTATCAATCAACTGTATTTACTCTTTTTAAATCATAATGACAACAGAAACTACCTAAATGACCCTGAAAGTTTACATACCCCAGTTCTTAATAGCGCTTATTGCCCCCTTTAACATCAATGACAGCTTGAAGTCCTTTGTGGCATTTGTGGGTGAGGCTCTTTATCTTCTCAGATTGTAAAGCTGCCCATTCCTCTTGGCAAAAAGCCTCCAGTTCCTGTAAATTTTTGGGCTGTATACTCTGTCCTGTGATGCTAAGCTGTATACTCTGTCTTGTGATGCTGAGCTGTATACTCTGTCCTGTGATGCTGGGGCTGTATACTGTATCCTGTGATGCTGAGCTGTATACTCTGTCCTGTGATGCTGGGGCTGTATACTGTATCCTGTGATGCTGAGCTGTATACTCCTGACACTATGGGTGTAGGCAAGTGAAATAGAGGGGACAGAGTCAGTGGATTCTATAATGGGTGTGGCTTATGAGAAGTAGGAGGGGTCAAAAAGGAAGGGGCGGGGTCTGGCTCCCCCCCATCCTAAAACTTTACCAGCTGCAACTGGACCCTAACAAATTTTCAGGGATCACCACAGAGAAAGTACATCTTTGTATTAAAACAGAACAAAACAATATAGCTGGGCCGCAGACAACAAAAAAAAGAAAGACGAGTGCGTGAAGAACGGTCCCACAATCTTAAAGCCTGGTACTGTGAATGACAAGCTACCAATCTAATGAGCTTCAAATGGTAACAAGAGCACCCATTCACTCCGAGGGTCAAATTAAGCAATTATATGATAGAATTGGAGAGCAGTAACATAAAACAAGAGACAAAAGTCAATAGAGAGACAGGCAGAAAGCAGCTTGGGTGGGCAGGCAAGGGAGGGGGGAGGAGAAACATGTGGGGGCAGTCCAAGCTGCAAGCCAAGTTCTAGGATAGTCTAAGGGATAGCTACAGCCTTGTGAGTGAGGCTCCATCCATGGGTGTAAGGCCTTAAGTAACCCAAGGGGCTTAAATCTTAAGAAAATTGTCATAGGTGTCTGATAGAATGCTAGAAACCTTCTCATTATTTAAAAAAAAAACATGAAGTTGGTTCTTGACATCATACAATCTGAGAAGTTGGGATCTTCACACTGAGGCTATAGTTTTTTTGAAAAGCTACCATGGGTTGCTGTACAGTCGCCCATGGAATAAGGTATGTATGAGCCAGACCAGGATGCTGTAACAAAAGGAATGTCCACCAAAGAGGTTTAATATTGCAAAACCGATTGTAACAACTGGCAACTTTATTTGATGCACATGAGCTGCCTTAGATGTGACCAAAACCTCCTGGAAAGTAATATTGGAGGAGGTTTTAGAAATGTTCAACCATATCAGAGTCCGGACCTCTACAGGCAGGGAAATCCAAGAGCCATTTATTGACATAAGAATGGACTTTCAGGGAACTGGGAGCATTAAAATGGGCATAGAGAGTAGTAATTAGCTTTGTGGAGCAAGGGTCATCTGAATAAATGAGATCGGCTTTGTTGGGTTTTTAAGCTAATGACTGGGTCACCATAATCAGAAAGGGGCACAGAAGAAGCATTTCTGGATAGCAATTCTAATAATAGATATCTACATTGTTTGCTTTTAGGCAGGACTTTTAAGAGTTTCAAAATGGAGCATAGGGTCCTCCTCTTCATCCTTCACATGTATGCCATGGTCCAGAGGTGTAGCTTGAAGTTTGTGGGCCGCCGATGCAAAAGTTGACCTGCCCCCCCCCCCCACCAATGTGCAGATACATCCACCGCATGCCAAGATACTCAAAGTGGCTTAAGAGTTTTGAGTTCTCAGAGTTCCTCTTTACATCAAAGGACAGGAATCACCGCTGGAGAATCAGAGGACAGGGACCCCTGGCAGGTCACTTGGCAGAGCTCCTTTCCCATCCTAGCACTGTATACAGCACCCCCCCCCCCCCCCCCCCACTAAACAGGGCTGAAATCACATTCCTTTACACACAATCTGTCAGTCTTCACAGGGTGTATCTGGCTTTTATGTTGCCCTTCTGACCTGCAAAATTCTCTGGTCAGAACGGCAGTGTAGTTTCAGTAGGCAGATACACCCTGTGCAGATCGTGGCTGTTTTCACAATTTCTGAAGGTTTCTCTGTCAGTGCTGGCAGGTGTTGGGGGAAGGTCACCTCCTGGAGGTGTGTGTCTTTTCCCCAGTGGTCAGGGAAGTGGGGTAAGTAGACATCCCCGGGTGGAGGAGTACAGAGAATCCTAGCTGGTGACTAGGAGACACTGAGCAGTGTCATACCTCACCAGTGACATTGGTCCCATCGTGGCTACAGGATGGCACTCTCCTCCTCTTACCTCGCTGAGCTTGGTTACTATTCCATGTTGCCAGCACACAGCACAGGCACTTTCCCATCCTGGGCTGTTCTCACCCTGTGCTCCTCTCCATTCAGGAAATGGCTCACAGCTTCTCCCCAGCCAATGGGAACAGAGGGGTGTGGACTGTGGAAGGCAAAGTAGAAGCCCAGTACTGGAGTGTGGCTGTGGGGCCCTAGGGCAGACCGGAGCTGGATTTTGTGGAGGAGATGACAGGGAGGCTGCAGGGGCCCCCTAGAGGTAGAGGCGGGGTTGTGATTGTGACCCGTGCAACCCCTTATGCTACGCCCATGCATGGCCCTACTGAGTCCTATGTGCAGCTGTACTAATGGTGGCCTTTGGTGGTGGGGTATGGCTTTCTATAGGATGAATGGAACTGGTGATGATGCCTTTGGGAAGAAAGGTGAAGATCACTGTAATGGGAACAGACCTCATATTGGACCATGTGGACTACACTCAGGGGTGTGGGGTTTGGCTCCTTATAGGATGAATGCAGCCTTAGGATGAAAAAGACCTGACGAGGACGCTTTCAGAATAAAGATGAAGATCACCGTAATGAGAACAGACCACATATTGGACCATGTGGACCACACTCAGGGGTGTGGGTTTGTGGCTTTCTATAGTATGAATGGTGCCTCAGGATGAAAAGGACCTGGTCAGGATGCTTTTGAAAGAAAGATGAAGATTACTGTAATGGAAACAGACCTCATACTGGACCATGTGGACCACACTCAAGGTCATAGGGTTATGGTTCCCTATAAAGATGAATGGGGCCTCAGGATGAAAAGGACCTGGTGAGGATGCTTTCAGAAGAAAGGTGAAGATTACTGTAATTGGAATAGACCTAATACTGGACCATGTGGACCTCACTCAGAGGCGTGGGGGTATTGCTCCCCATAAAGATGAATGGAGCCTCAGGATAAAAAGGACCTGGTGAGGATGCTTTTGGAAGGAAGGTGAAGTTTACCATAATGGGAACAGACATTTAGGGATGTGGGTGTATGGTGTATGAATGGGGCCTCAGGATGAAAAGAACCTGATGAGGATGCTTTCAGAGGAAAGATGAAGATCGCCGTAATGGGAACAGACCGCATATTGGACCATGTGGACCACACTCAAAGGTTTGGGAGTATGGCTCCCTATAGGATGAATGGGGCCTCAAGATGAATTGGACCTGGTGAGGATGCTTTCGGAAGAAAGGTAAAGATCAGTGTAATGGGGACAGACCTCATATTGGACCATGTGGACCATACTCAGGGGCATGGGGATATAGCTCCCAAAAAGATGAATAGAGCCTCAGGATGAAAATGACCTGGTGAGGACGCTTTCAGAAGAAAGCTGAAGACCACCGTAATGGGAACAGACCGTATATTGGACCATGTGGACCAAACTCAAAGGTTTGGGAGTATGGCTCTCTATATGATGAATAGGGTCGCAGGATGAAAAGCACCTGGTGAGGATGCTTTCAGAAGGAAGGTGAAGATCACCATAATAGGAAATGGTGATATTCAATGGTGGACTACACTCGGGGGTGTGGGGGTACCCTATAAGGTGAAAAGAGCCTTAGAATGAAAAGGACCTGACAAGGACATTTTCAGAAGAAAGATGAAGATCACCCTAATAGGAACAGACTGCACATTGGACCATGTGGACCACACTCAAGGGTTTGGGGGTATGGCTCCCTGTAGGATGCATGGGGCCTCAGGATGAAAATGATTGTTGAGAATGCTTTAGAAAGAAAGGTGAAGATCACCGTAATGAGAACAGACCTCATATTGGACCATGTGGACTACACTCGGGGGTGTGGATTTATGGTACCCTGTAGGACAATTGGAGTCTCAGGATGAAAAGGACCTGGTGAGTATGCTTTCAGAAGAAAGGTGAAGATCACAATAAGGGGGACAGAACTCATATTGAACCATGTGGACCACACTTAGGGGTGTGGGGACATGTCTTAAGGGATAACTTGTTCCAAAAGTATAGTTAAGATGCCTTTAAAAAGTGGTGAGGTCACAAAAACAGATTTAGGTTGATTCCTGTTTCAATATACCCGAGTCTCAAAGGTAACCTTTAAAAAATGACTTTTCTCATATGTCTGAAATCAGGTGATCTATCTTGGTGGAACAAGGAAACATTCATCTCCCATAACCATGTTTATCACACAAGGGGATGGTGAGAGGAATCTTCTCCTCTTTGAGGGGGGGCTGCTTGCTGTTTGAATATTCCACCACTCGGCTGAGGCAATAACAGCCTTGCATGATTCTGCATATAGAAAGTCAATATCGGGAAGCCATACGCTGCAACAATGGTGCGCATATACATGCGTCCTGGAGGGAAAACACGTTTTTCCCTCCCTTCGGAAAACATTCCATCTTCCTGCTGACATTCTGATGGATGGTTCTCGTAGCGTGCTCGCTAAAGCTCTCATTTGTGAATTCCAAATAAAATCATCTCCACTAAAAAAAAAAAAAAGAAAAGAAAAAAGAGATAGAGAGATAGGGAACAATACACTAATTATTTTCTCATAACGGCGCTCCAGAGCCTTCCATTTCGATTAACAAAGCTTTCCGTAAGCCTGATGCCAAAAAGGGCGCTCGCACGTTCATTCCCCCCCCCCCCCCCCCCCCCATCGCTGAACGCCGCTAATTTTTTATTTATTTTTTACGCCTGCGCAAATAGAATATCCCAGCGAACTGAAATGAAAGTTTTATGCAGTTAATACCGGGCTGTGATGTAGCGGCTAAATAAAAACATGTTCGGAGCCAATAAAAAATTCATACGTGTTTTCACATATTCTGTCCCTTTTCTTTGCCATTGAGCAAATAACCTGAAAAATGGATGGAAGTCGGCCGCTTTGCTGGGTGAATGGCTGAGAGTTTAAGTGTAACAGCCATCGCAGCTTATTCCGGCCGTCCAGAAAGGCCCGTGTTCTAGTTTAAAATAGAACGCAAGCCAAAACGTTTTTTTTTTTTATGTTAAAAAAGTTACAAGTGTTTTATTATTTTTTTAAAGTCTTTAAAAGTTACAGATTGGTTGTACAGGTATGACCTTTTTTCTTTTTTTTTGTTTTTATACATGAGTAACCAGGAGTACTATGTACCCCTTGCTCATTTATGTAAGGGGTGGTCCAGAAATATAAAAAAGTGAATAAGTGTGGCGCTAGACAATACATGTGCGTTATTGGGCAAAGCCTGACGGAATAGATATCTGAAAGGATGACAGCCCAATAAAGTGTATTTAATGAAACACAAAACAAATCGTGTATAATAATTAATGAAATACGAAATTACTCATGTGAGCACTACACATTCATCCAAATATATAGTGTAAAGGTGGTAGTAGGGGTGACAAAATGTATAAAAGCCTGACAATAAACAGGATATGTGAACACTGGTGGCTGATGTTAACAAGATCAGGCCACCGTAAGTCCAGGTGGTGGTAGAAAAGATAAAGAGAGTGAGTGTACACTATAAATCCCTAATTCCTTAGGAAAAAATATAAGAAAATAAAAATGACAAGGACATCATAAAAAACTATAAGTACATAAAACAATGTACAGCATGAACTGCTGTCAAGACCAAAAAAAATTCAACATAAACTTATAAGTGACTAGTATGACTGAAAGTCCAACATCAGTGGATGGGTAGACATCTAAGGATGTGGCTAGAAGGTCTCCAATAGGATCAATGGTGTAAAGCCCTTAGATCCGGGGATGGCATCCACAGGATAAGGTATCCAATATGTGTGTAAAGGGGATAGGCAAATATACCCTTACCAGCAGTGATGGACTCCTCCGCCAGCGGCTTAGGAGTCAGACAGGCTTGAAATAGAGATGGAAGGTGATTCCACGGCAGCTGGAGATGTTGAAGGGAAACAGCGGCACTCACTAACCGAGCCTCTCTGGTCACAGCGACCCACGGTATCCAGGATATGAATGGGGAACTGCTTGCCAGGATGTTGCCTTCATAGAATGGGAGTAGGCCCTCAAGTGAAAAAGGGGGATCAAAAGGAAGACTTCCCCATAGTGTGAATCCGCCTATTGAAAAGCATTTATTTAAAATAAAACAATACAATGCACCCTGACTTAAAAATTAAAGTCAGGTATAAAACGATAAAAAGCGCTTAGATCGAGAATAGTGGCAAAACAGGCACAAAAACCCTACGCGTTTCGTCCGATAGGACATCAACTGGGGTACATGTACATATCCTGGATACCGTGGGTCGCTGTGACCAGAGAGGCTCGGTTAGTGAGTGCCGCTGTTTCCCTTCAACATCTCCAGCTGCCGTGGAATCACCTTCCATCTCTATTTCAAGCCTGTCTGACTCCTAAGCCGCTGGCGGAGGAGTCCATCACTGCTGGTAAGGGTATATTTGCCTATCCCCTTTACACACATATTAGATACCTTATCCTGTGGATGCCATCCCCGGATCTAAGGGCTTTACACCATTGATCCTATTGGAGACCTTCTAGCCACATCCTTAGATGTCTACCCATCCATTGATGTTGGACTTTCAGTCATACTAGTCACTTATAAGTTTATGTTGAATTTTTTTTGGTCTTGACAGCAGTTCATGCTGTACATTGTTTTATGTACTTATAGTTTTTTATGATGTCCTTGTCATTTTTATTTTCTTATATTTTTTCCTAAGGAATTAGGGATTTATAGTGTACACTCACTCTCTTTATCTTTTCTACCACCACCTGGACTTACGGTGGCCTGATCTTGTTAACATCAGCCACCAGTGTTCACATATCCTGTTTATTGTCAGGCTTTTATACATTTTGTCACCCCTACTACCACCTTTACACTATATATTTGGATGAATGTGTAGTGCTCACATGAGTAATTTCGTATCTCATTAATTATTATACACGATTTGTTTTGTGTTTCATTAAATACACTTTATTGGGCTGTCATCCTTTCAGATATCTATTCCGTCAGGCTTTGCCCAATAACGCACATGTATTGTCTAGCGCCACACTTATTCACTTTTTTCACCTTCGTTACAATTAGTCTGATTGTCGTGTTGGCTGCTTCTCCTATTTTTGTTTTGGCTAGCGCACTATTATTTTGTATTTTTTAGCTGGTCCAGAAATATGGGGGTCGCCTACTGTAAAGAAAGATTCCAATTTTTTGATAATTACCCCCCCCCACATCCCTCCCTCATCAACATGGGGACAAGGTGCTTTGCCGCGGAGTCACCTCTTGGCAAGGTACCCTCCGCATTTCGAAGGCACTTGACCTAGCATGGCTGGCTTTGCCTGTTGGCCTTAAAAATGGAGAGAAATGATTTTCAGGATTCTTTTCCCATTGACTTTTGATGGGGGTTCACACAATTTGTGAAACGTGCCCACAAATCAAACTCTGGCAGATCCACCCATTACTTTTCCGCAGCAATGAGAAGCAAAAAAAGATGAAAAGATTATGAAAAGGGGAGTTTAAAGAGGAACTGCGGTCTGCTCACATAATTTGTAATAAAAACATCTTTGCCATTTTGAAGCTTCCCTCCAACCACTTTGCATATTATTTTATATATACAGTAGAACCTTGGATTACTAGCATAATCCGTTCCAGGAGAATGCTTGTAATCCAAAGCGAGTTTCCCCATAGAAGTCAATGGAAATTAACATAATTCGTTCCGCATTGACTTCTATTGCATGTAATATCGTATGTAGCCAGAGGTGGGGGGGGCACCAGAGAGCCTCGGAAATACTCGTGGACAGTTTGGCTGAACTCGGAAAGGCTTGGAAACACTTGGGAAAGGCTTATATATAAATTTCTGAGTATTTCCGAACGGCTCCGAACCGTTCCGAGTATCACCTAGGACCCCAAACCTCTGGCCAAATGCGGTACTGCACATCCCATTAGCTTGAATTTTGCCAGTTTTGCGAGACAACACTCGCAAACCGAGTCAGAATTTAAAAAAAACTTTTTCGCAGAAGAGAGTTTAATAAGACTCGTGGCCACTCATTACAATTAGAAGAAAAGAGGTTTAACCTTAAACTATGTAGAGGGTTCTTTACTGTAAGAGCGGCAAGGATGTGGAATTCCCTTCCACAGGCGGTGGTCTCAGCGTGGAGCATTGATAGCTTCAAGAAACTATTAGATAATCACCTGAATGACCGCAACATACAGGGATATATAATGTAATACTGACACATAATCACACACATAGGTTGGACTTGATGGACTTGTGTCTTTTTTCAACCTCACCTACTATGTAACTATGTAACTATGTAAAACACACACTGTGTAATCTACATCCTCCCTTCTATTTCTGTATGTGGATGACGGCTCTGTAATTATTTTAATTTAAAAAAAATCCTTTTTCCTAATGGATATCCAGCTGTCACATGATCCGGCTCTCTCCCAGCCTGTCTCCACGGAAACATAAGCAGGAGGAGCTTCTGATCCTCTGCTGCTGGTCACATGTTCAAAATTTATTTAAAAAAATAGTAAAAATAAGTAATTAATATCAATAAACTGTTTTAAATCGCTATACAAATACATTTTTTAAATGAAATCTTTATTATTTTTTGGCAATAATATGGTGAGGGCGGATTTCTGCCAGTCACAGGCTGTGTCACGCCCCCCCCCCAACCTGTGTCTTAGAATAAGAGGAAGGTGAAGCCTCCACTAATCCACATGTAATATACTGCCCCCATTGTACAGTATTTAGCTGATTAGTGGGTATGGAGGAGGAGGGAAGGAGGGAGTGGGCGGTCATTTACCATTGTGTATACGTCCACATGTGTGACTCTATAGTCACATGGGCTGCTCAAATGTGATAGAGAGAAAATGCTTAGCTGAGTAGGGGACATGGACAGGAGGCGGATTTCTGCCAGTCACAGGCTGTGTCATGCCCCTCCGACCTGTGTCTTAAAATAAGAGGGTGGTGAAGCCTTCACTAATAGCAACTCACTGAAAACTGAGCATGTGCAGTGTTGCCACCACAGCTGCAAAATCCCCTAGCTGAATAGAGGACATGGACAGGAGGGGGATTTCTGCCAGTCACAGGCTGTGCCATGCCTAGGGTTGCCACCTCATCCCTTTAAACCCGAACACATATGAATTACACAGGTTCTGAGACTAATTTAGTGCAGATAAGGCACCAAATGAGTTTAATTATCACCTTAATCAGCCACAGAACCTGTGTAATCAATATGTGTTCAGTTTTAAAGGGATGAGGTGGCAACTCTAGCCATGCCCCTCCAACCTGTGTCTTAAAATAAGAGGGAGGTGAAGCCTCCACTAATCCACATGCAATATACCGCCCCCCCCCCATTGTACAGTATTTATCTGATTAGTGGGCGTGGAGGAGGAGGGAGGGAGTTGGCTTTTGGAATTTACAAATGCAGCAATTTAGAAATCAGATGAAAGGTTTAGTGCTGGGAAACACTTTTTGAAAGATAAAAAGTGCATTTTATATACATCTATATAGACCAGAATGAGGGACAAATGAGGGGGAATGAGGGACAGATGAGGAGGAATGAGGGACAGATGGACAAATCAGGGACAGTCCCTCGAAATCAGGGACAGTTGGGAGCTATGGCAATGCAATAGCTGGCTGTTTTCTGCTATGCAGGGGTTAATGGAAAGATATTACCGCATTCAGGTAATTGCCCAGCAGGATTAGGACTGCGATTAAAAAAGATGCAATGTAATGCGATGCTTATCCTGAGCACTGACAAACCGCAGTTTGCATTTGCCGGGACGTCTTTAAATAAAAGATCTGAGATCGGCTGAAGTGACCCTGTTTTACATCGTCGCAAGGACAGAGCGAAGTGCTAAGCGGTCTTGTTCCCGAAAAAATGCTACGCACATAATCACATCTTTATCTGTGCAAAATATTCTCCTACGGTCCATTATTTTTAATGGTTTTGGAAGGAAAACTGCGAAGTCGATAGATGCAGTAAGTATTGGCAGGCATTTATTGAGATAAGATAGAGCACGGAACTCTCTGGAGGAAGAAAAAAAAAAAGAAAGGCCTTTGATTTTCCTGCAGGAAAAGTTAAAGACCATTTCATGGGGCTGGTTTAGCACCGTACCATGCTGGCTGGGCTGTAACCCGGGCTAGGACTGGCCAAGGCGGAGACAACCCAGGCACTAGCTGTGCCAGCTCTACTTAGCTCCTTGTTGTTCATTTTGATAATCATACAATGTATCCAAAGGTTTTATATCCTCCATCATAGCAGGGAACTGCAGTGCCTTGGGATGCGTCTTTTAGGCCTCATGTACACTGCTGCTGGTAAACGGACGTTCAGAGGCAGTTGGATGCTTTTTTCAGCTGCCCCTGAATTCATCCAGTGTTATGTGTACATGTTCACAGGTTCGTTTAATGTCGGTTTTTTTAGGCAGTTGCGTTTAAAGGCTTTTCTTTGAAGGCAAAAAAACTAGTTCAGACTAACGAAGTTTCCGACGTTTCAGACGCAAAACTCCGCTAAACGCGGTACCGGCGTTTAGCTGCGTTTTCGTTTAGAAGCGTTTTTAAAGTTGCCCTATTTAAAATGATAGCAAATTATGAAAAAAACACTAAAAAAATATTTTAAAAACTTGTAATTGCTTGCTATGCTTCATAGACCATATATAATGAGCCCATGATCCAATCCAATACACCACTAGCATTGCTGTAAGCCAAAATATAATTGGAATTTGACCTATATGTTGTTGCGTTTTAACCAGATGACCCCACCATTGAGCTTCACCCCCGACTTGATCAAACAAACATAGTTGCATGAAATTTAATATCAGGCTTTTTTAATTGCATTTTTCCCTCATGTTAAATTCTAGGTAGCTTCGACAATGATTAGGGTTAGGGTTTTCCCCTTGAAGAACAAGTTACAAGAACAAGAACAAGTTTAGGGTTATGGTTTCCTGTTAGGGTTAGGGTTTCCCATCAGGGTTAAGGGGGTTATGGTTAGTGTTTTCCCCTTGAAGAACAAGTTACAAGAACAAGAACAAGTTTAGGGTTATGGTAAGGGTTATGGTTTCCCGTTAGGGTACGGGGTTTCCAGTTAGGGTTAGGATTTCTTATTAGGGTTAGGGGGTTATGGTTAGGGTTTTCCCCTTGAAAAACAAGTTTAGGGTAATGCCGCGTACACACGGTCGGACTTTCTATCCTACTTGGTCCGGCACACTTTCCGACGGACTTTGTCCGCCAGGTGCGCCGGACTTTAAAACGGACGGACTTGCCCACACACGACCGGACTTTTCGGCGGGCTAAGTCCGCCCGTCTTTCCGACGGACTTTCGCCGGAGTTACGGCGGACTTTCAGAATGAACGGACTTGCCTACACACGGACAAGTCCGTTCATTTTGAACGTGACTCAGGTGCGACGGGACTAGAAAAGGATGTCAATCTTGCCGCTTTTATCGGCGAGATTGACACCTTGCGAGCCCCGTCGCGGGGCATACCAGGCCCTTAGGTCTGGTATGGATTATAAAGGGAACCCCCTACGCCGAAAAAACGGCGTGGGGTCCCCCCTAAAATCCATACCAGACCCCGATCCGAGCACGCAGCCTGGCCGGTCAGGAAAGGGGGTGGGGACGAGCGAGCGCCCCCCCCCCCTCCTGAACCGTACCAGGCCGCATGCCCTCAACATGGGGGGTGGGTGCTTTGGGGGAGGGGGGCGCCCTGCGGGGCCCCCCACCCCAAAGCACCTTGTCCCCATGTTGATGAGGACAAGGGCCTCTTCCCGACAACCCTGGCCGTTGGTTGTCGGGGTCTGCGGGCGGGGGCTTAACGGAATCTGGGAGCCCCTTTAATAAGGGGGCCCCCAGATCCCGGCCCCCCACCCTATGTGAATGAGTATGGGGTACATGGTACCCCTACCCATTCACCTAGGGAAAAAGTGTAAGTAATAAAACACACTACACAGGTTTTTAAAATATTTTATTAAACAGCTCCGGGGGGGGGATCTTCCTCCGGCTTCGGGGGTCCCTCCGCTTCATCTTCTCCCGGCGTCCGGTTGGTTCTTCTCCCGGTGTTCCAGTTCTTCAGCCGGCTCCTCTGCTGTCTTTATTTATTATTTATTTATTTCAGGTACTTATATAGCGCCGTCAATTTACGCAGCGCTTTACATATATATATATTATACATTCACATCAGTCCCTATACCCTCAAGGAGCTTACAATCTAAGGTCCCTAACTCACATTCATATCTATACTAGGGCCAATTTAGACAGGATCCCATTAACCTACCAGCATGTCTTTGGAGTGTGGGAGGAAACCGGAGTACCCGGAGGAAACCCACGCAGACACAGGGAGAACATGCAAACTCCAGGCAGGTAGTGTCGTGGTCGGGATTCGAACCAGCGACCCTCCTTACTGCTAGGCGAGAGTGCTACCCACTGCACCACTGTGCCGCCCAGGTAGCTCTCTTGCCAGCAGAGGTCCGGACTCCTGGGCTTCTGGGCTTCTGGGCTTCTGGGCTTCTCTTCTCTTCTCCAGATGTTGACACGACGCTCTTTCCGGCTGGACTGCTCTCCGAGGGCTGCGTTGTGACTTATATAGGCGGAGACCCCGCCCCCTTTTGATGTCACAGTCCCTGGGCATGCTGGGACTGTGACGTTTTAGGGGGCGTGGTCACTGGGTGATGTTGACCACGCCCCCTAAAACGTCACAGTCCCAGCATGCCCAGGGACTGTGACATCAAAAGGGGGCGGGGTCTCCACCTATATAAGTCACAACGCAGCCCTCGGAGAGCAGTCCAGCCGGAGAGAGCGTCGTGTCAACATCTGGAGAAGAGAAGAGAAGAGAAGAGAAGAGAAGAGAAGAGAAGAGAAGAGAAGAGAAGAGAAGAGAAGAGAAGAAGCCCAGAAGCCCGGACCTCTGCTGGCAAGAGAGCTACCTGAAGACAGCAGAGGAGCCGGCCGAAGAACTGGAACACCGGGAGAAGAACCAACCGGACGCCGGGAGAAGATGAAGCGGAGGGACCCCCGAAGCCGGAGGAAGATCCCCCCCGGAGCTGTTTAATAAAATATTTTAAAAACCTGTGTAGTGTGTTTTATTACTTACACTTTTTCCCTAGGTGAATGGGTAGGGGTACCATGTACCCCATACTCATTCACATAGGGTGGGGGGCCGGGATCTGGGGGCCCCCTTATTAAAGGGGCTCCCAGATTCCGATAAGCCCCCGCCCGCAGACCCCTACAACCAACGGCCAGGGTTGTCGGGAAGAGGCCCTTGTCCTCATCAACATGGGGACAAGGTGCTTTGGGGTGGGGGGCCCTGCAGGGCGCCCCCCTCCCCCAAAGCACCCACCCCCCATGTTGAGGGCATGCGGCCTGGTACGGTTCAGGAGGGGGGGGGGCGCTCGCTCGTCCCCACCACCTTTCCTGACCGGCCAGGCTGCGTGCTCGGATCGGGGTCTGGTATGGATTTTAGGAGGGACCCCACGCCGTTTTTTCGGCGTAGGGGGTTCCCTTTATAATCCATACCAGACCTAAGGGCCTGGTATGCCCCGCGCTCGCCGCAATAGGAAAATGTGTTTTTCCTATTGCAGCGAGCGCGAGATGCAATACCCTGCCCTCGTGTCGTATCTGGTCCGTCGGACCAGCATACACACGAGCGGGCTTTCCGTCGGACCAGCACACACACGAGCGGACTTTCCGCCCGAAACTGAGTCCGGCGGAAAGATTTAAAACTTTCTTCAAATCTAGGTCCGGCGGGCTTTTGGGAAAAAGTCCGCCGGAAAAGTCCGCCGGCGCCTACACACGGGCGGATTGTCCGGCACACTCTGGTCCGCCGGACCAAGTATGCCGGAAAGTCCGACCGTGTGTACGCGGCATTAGGGTTTCCGGTTAGAGTTATGCCCCGTACACACGGTCGGACTTTGTTCGGACATTCCGACAACAAAATCCTAGGATTTTTTCCAACGGATGTTGGCTCAAACTTGTCTTGCATACACACGGTCACACAAAGTTGTCGGAAAATGGTGAACATGGTGACGTAAAACACGTACGTCGGGACTATAAACGGGGCAGTGGCCAATAGCTTTCATCTCTTTATTTATTCTGAGCATGCGTGGCACTTTGTCCGTCGGATTTGTGTACACACGATCGGAATTTCCGACAACAGATTTTGTTGTCGGAAAATTTTATAGCCTGCTCTCAAACTTTGTGTGTCGGAAAATCCGATGGAAAATGTGTGATGGAGCCTACACACGGTCAGAATTTCCGACAACAAGGTCCTATCACACATTTTCCGTCGAAAAATCCAATCGTGTGTACGGGGCATTAGAGTTTCCATTAGGGTTAGGGGGTTATGGTTAGGGTTTTCCCCTTGAAGAACAAGTTTAGGGTTAGGGTTTTACGGTTAGGGTTAGAGTTTCCGGTTAGGGTTAGGATCAGGGTTTCCCATTAGGGTTGGGGGGTTATGGTTAGGGTTTTCCCCTTGAAGAACAAGTTTAGGGTTAGGGTTTACGGTTAGGGTTAGGGTTAGAGTTTCCAGGTAGGGTTAGGATTAGGGTTTCCCATTAGGGTTACGGGGTTATGGTTAGTGTTTTCCCCTTGAAGAACAAGTTACAAGAACAAGAACAAGTTTAGATTGGGAAAACAAGGAAGTGTGGGCAGGCACCAAGACTTTATAGGCACAATAAGGATACTATATTATTAAAAGTATTGTTTTTATTTCAAAAATATTATATTAAAAAACGGGAAAGGACAAAAAGATAAAAACTAGGTATGACATACAATATGAACAGAATATGCACTCCATACACAATAGGTCAGTTAGTGTAGAAGGAGCAAAAAGATTGTAAGAACAACAAAAGACCAACACATCTTATTGATCTATATAGTTACAATACAAATTGTAGGGTTCAAACACTATGTGATGGTGGCAGTCAAATTCTGTGTAAGCTCATAAGCTCGACATGTTACGCGCCTTGTGCGCTTCTTCAGGAGCATAGAGTGGAAAAAACCTAGTCAATGTAGAAACTCATAATTAGGAAGGATAAAAACCCACAAACGTAACCGACTCTTTAGTAGATAGTAATAATTCCCAGCATTTTGGTGGAGAAGGCAGGGGAAAGAAACGGAAATGCTGTCGATCAAGGACAGGCTTGTAAATTTCATCAAGATATATGAACATTAAAGTTCCTTGCGGAGCTATGTAGTTCCCCCAATCTTGCTGAGTCTAATTGTAGAACATATAGGAGTAAAGGAGCAGAAGTGGGTGGTGGAGCGTAACGCCGCTATCTCACCACAGGTAGTAGTTTGTAGAATCAGTACTGATTCTACAAACTACTACCTGTGGTGAGATAGCGGCGTTACGCTCCACCACCCACTTCTGCTCCTTTACTCCTATATGTTCTACAATTAGACTCAGCAAGATTGGGGGAACTACATAGCTCCGCAAGGAACTTTAATGTTCATATATCTTGATGAAATTTACAAGCCTGTCCTTGATCGACAGCATTTCCGTTTCTTTCCCCTGCCTTCTCCACCAAAATGCTGGGAATTATTACTATCTACTAAAGAGTCGGTTACGTTTGTGGGTTTTTATCCTTCCTAATTATGAGTTTCTACATTGACTAGGTTTTTTCCACTCTATGCTCCTGAAGAAGCGCACAAGGCGCGTAACATGTCGAGCTTATGAGCTTACACAGAATTTGACTGCCACCATCACATAGTGTTTGAACCCTACAATTTGTATTGTAACTATATAGATCAATAAGATGTGTTGGTCTTTTGTTGTTCTTACAATCTTTTTGCTCCTTCTACACTAACTGACCTATTGTGTATGGAGTGCATATTCTGTTCATATTGTATGTCATACCTAGTTTTTATCTTTTTGTCCTTTCCCGTTTTTTAATATAATATTTTTGAAATAAAAACAATACTTTTAATAATATAGTATCCTTATTGTGCCTATAAAGTCTTGGTGCCTGCCCACACTTTCTTGTTTTCCCAATCTATTCATATTAGACGTGGCACACATAACTATTCTGTATCCGCATGACCACTATGCGATGATACATATATTATCCATTTCAAGAACAAGTTTAGGGTTATGGTAAGGGTTATGGTTTCCCGTTAGGGTACGGGGTTTCCAGTTAGGGTTTCTTATTAGGGTTAGGGGGTTATGGTTTTCCCCTTGAAAAACAAGTTTAGGGTTAGGGTTTCCGGTTAGAGTTAGGGTTTCCATTAGGGTTAGGGGGTTATGGTTAGGGTTTTCCCCTTGAAGAACAAGTTTAGGGTTAGGGTTTTACGGTTAGGGTTAGAGTTTCCGGTTAGGGTTAGGATTAGGGTTTCCCATTAGGGTTACGAGGTTATGGTTAGGGTTTTCCCCTTGAAGAATAAGTTACAAGAACAAGTTTAGGGTTATGGTAAGGGTTATGGTTTCCCGTTAGGATACAGGGTTTCCGGTTAGGGGTTAGGCTTTCTTATTAGGGTTAAGGGGTTATGGTAAGGGTTTTTCCCCTTGAAGAACAAGTTTAGGGTTACGGTTTCCCTTTAGGATCAGGGTTAGGTTTTCTGGACCTCGCACACGATTTCCGACGTCTTTCCAGCCTCATCAACAGCAACGTCAGGAGAATTTCCTCACATATGATCATTATGGGATCCATAGTAAAAGCACTGAAATTGAGGTAGATACAAGTAACACTGCTGCTCTCTCAGCTGCTACTACTCACTCTGGTCTCACAGAATGGCTGAAATAGTTAAGTAATACTGTTTTTTGGGCTTTGGGAGGGTCCTATGATGTTATCTTATATAAACGCTCCTACGTGGCAAAACGCCGCTAAATGTGACTAAACGCGGCATGCAAACTCGTCTAAATGGACGTTTTTAAACGCTGGTTTCAAGCTGTCAAAAAAATTGTTCTGAGGAGGGCTGCCTCAGAGTCCCGTGTACATTAAGCCTTATGCCGCGTACACACGGTCGGACTTTCTATCCTACTTGGTCCGGCACACTTTCCGACGGACTTTGTCCGCCAGGTGCGCCGGACTTTAAAACGGACGGACTTGCCCACACACGCCGGGACTTTCCGGCGGGCTAGGTCCGCCCGTCTTTCCGACGGACTTTCGCCGGAGTTCCGGCGGACTTTCAGAATGAACGGACTTGCCCACACACGGACAAGTCCGTTCATTTTGAACGTGACTCAGGTGCGATGGGACTAGCAAAGGATGTCAATCTTGCCGCTTTTATCGGCGAGATTGACACCTTGCGAGCCCCGTTGCGAGGCATACCAGGCCCTTAGGTCTGGTATGGATTATAAAGGGAAGCCCCTACGCCGAAAAAACGGCGTGGGGTCCCCCCTAAAATCCATACCAGACCCCGATCCGAGCACGCAGCCTGGCCGGTCAGGAAAGGGGGTGGGGACGGGCGAGCGCCCCCCCCCTCCTGAACCGTACCAGGCCGCATGCCCTCAACATGGGGGGTGGGTGCTTTGGGGGAGGGGGGCGCCCGCGGGGCCCCCCCCACCCCAAAGCACCTTGTCCCCATGTTGATGAGGACAAGGGCCTCTTCCCGACAACCCTGGCCGTTGGTTGTCGGGGTCTGCGGGCGGGGGGCTTATCGGAATCTGGGAGCCCCCTTTAATAAGGGGGCCCCCAGATCCCGGCCCCCCACCCTATGTGAATGAGTATGGGGTACATGGTACCCCTACCCATTCACCTAGGGAAAAAGTGTAAGTAATAAAACACACTACACAGGTTTTTAAAATATTTTATTAAACAGCTCCGGGGGGGGATCTTCCTCCGGCTTCGGGGGTCTTCTTCCGGCTTCGGGGGTCCCTCCGCTTCATCTTCTCCCGGCGTCCGGTTGGTTCTTCTCCCGGTGTTCCAGTTCTTCGGCCGGCTCCTCTGCTGTCTTCAGGTAGCTCTCTTGCCAGCAGAGGTCCGGACTTCTGGGCTTCTGGGCTTCTTCTCTTCTCTTCTCCAGATGTTGACACGACGCTCTCTCCGGCTGGACTGCTCTCCGAGGGCTGCGTTGTGACTTATATAGGCGGAGACCACGCCCCCTTTTGATGTCACAGTCCCTGGGCATGCTGGGACTGTGACGTTTTAGGGGGCGTGGTCACTGGGTGATGTTGACCACGCCCCCTAAAACGTCACAGTCCCAGCATGCCCAGGGACTGTGACATCAAAAGGGGGCGGGGTCTCCGCCTATATAAGTCACAACGCAGCCCTCGGAGAGCAGTCCAGCCGGAGAGAGCGTCGTGTCAACATCTGGAGAAGAGAAGAGAAGAAGCCCAGAAGCCCAGAAGTCCGGACCTCTGCTGGCAAGAGAGCTACCTGAAGACAACAGAGGAGCCGGCCGAAGAACTGGAACACCGGGAGAAGAACCAACCGGACGCCGGGAGAAGATGAAGCGGAGGGACCCCCGAAGCCGGAAGAAGACCCCCGAAGCCGGAGGAAGATCCCCCCCCGGAGCTGTTTAATAAAATATTTTAAAAACCTGTGTAGTGTGTTTTATTACTTACACTTTTTCCCTAGGTGAATGGGTAGGGGTACCATGTACCCCATACTCATTCACATAGGGTGGGGGGCCGGGATCTGGGGGGCCCCCTTATTAAAGGGGGCTCCCAGATTCCGATAAGCCCCCCGCCCGCAGACCCCGACAACCAACGGCCAGGGTTGTCGGGAAGAGGCCCTTGTCCTCATCAACATGGGGACAAGGTGCTTTGGGGTGGGGGGGGCCCCGCGGGCGCCCCCCTCCCCCAAAGCACCCACCCCCCATGTTGAGGGCATGCGGCCTGGTACGGTTCAGGAGGGGGGGGGGGCGCTCGCTCGTCCCCACCCCCTTTCCTGACCGGCCAGGCTGCGTGCTCGGATCGGGGTCTGGTATGGATTTTAGGGGGGACCCCACGCCGTTTTTTTTCGGCGTAGGGGCTTCCCTTTATAATCCATACCAGACCTAAGGGCCTGGTATGCCCCACGCTCGCCGCAATAGGAAAATGTGTTTTTCCTATTGCAGCGAGCGCGAGATGCAATACCCTGCCCTCGTGTCGCATCTGGTCCGTCGGACCACACACGAGCGGACTTTCCGCCCGAAACTGAGTCCGGCGGAAAGATTTAGAACTTTCTTCAAATCTAGGTCCGGCGGGCTTTTGGGAAAAAGTCCGCCGGAAAAGTCCGCCGGCGCCTACACACGGGCGGATTGTCCGGCACACTCTGGTCCGCCGGACCAAGTATGCCGGAAAGTCCGACCGTGTGTACGCGGCATTAGGCTTCATGCTTATGGGGGTATTTGCCCGTACTAGGATGTCCCGGTGCTGCGTCTAGCTGCCTTCTCCCATCCTGAGCACAAAAAATATGCAGCATATACAGTATATGCCATATGTGTTCATGATTTTTCTGCAGCAAGAGTTAAAGACCATTTCATGGGGCTGGTTTAGCACCGTACCCTGCTGGCTGGGCTGTAACCCGGGCTGGGACTGGCCAAGGCGGTGACAACCCAGGCACTAGCTGTGACAGTTCTACTTAGCTCCTTGTTGTACATATTATCCTTGTTCATTTTGATAAAGATACAATGTATCTAAAGGTTTTATATCCTCCACCAGATGGGGGTTGGGATTATAGCAAGAAACTGCAGTGCCTCGCGATGTATCTTTTAGGCTTCATGCACATGGGTGTATTTGCCTGTGCCAGGATGTCCTGGTGCTGCGTTTAGCTGCCTTCTTCCATCCTGGGCACAAAATATATGCAGCATATACAGTATATGATTTTTGATTTTTGTGCAGGAAAAGTTAAAGACCATTTGCTGGGGCTGGTTTAGCACCGTACCCTGCTGGCTTGGCTGTAACCCGGGCTGGGCCTGACCAAGGCAGTGACAACCCAGGCGGTAGCTGTGCTGGCTCTACTCAGTTCCTTGTTGGTTAGATTATCATTGTTGTTTGATTTGATAGTGGTACAATGTATCAAAACTGCCGTGCCTTGGGATGCATCTTCATGCACATGGGGTGCATTTGCCCATAGCAGGATGTCCTGGTGCTGCATTTAGCTGCCTTCTCCCATCCTGGGCACAAGAAATATGCAGTGTATTTATACCGTATGCGCTCATGTGCATGAAACCTTACAAGATTTTTGCTTTGCTGGTTGCCTTAAAGCAGGGCCATCTTAATGCATGGGCACTGCCCAGGGGTCCCAGGTGCATGGGGGCCCTATGATAATCTTGCATTATATCGTACTTACCAACTGTCCCGGATTTACCAGGACTGTCACACTTTTTACTAAGCTGGAACCTGTACTGTGCCCTCCTTATCCTAGTATTGTGCCCTCCTGAACCCCCCCTGTACTATTCCTTTCTACCTCTCCACCTGTACTATGCCCTCCGTGTTGATTAGTCTTTGATTTATGGCATATTTTCTTATTGTTTAAAATCGATTTTATTAAAATTACTAAATAAAATAAATATATGTTTAATTCTATCATCTATTTATACTTTAATTCTTAAGAGTAGGTGCGTAAATTTGGGAACGGCTAGTAGGGGCCCCACTGCATTACTTTGTCCAGGGGCCCGTGATGCTATTAGGATGGTCCTGTCTTAATAAAGTGGAACTTTGAGTAGCTACAACCTCTTGTTGCCAAATAATGCACATGTGCAGGGGGAAGAGGATTGGCTTTAACGCCCATGCGTTGCGTCTATGAACAACTGAGGTTTCTGTCACTGCATGCTTCCAGCACAGTGACTGAGCTGTCATAGGCTGCTCTCTGTCTCCAGTCATCGGGAGCTGAAGGGACGGGCTCTTGATCACGTGAGTGCCAATCACTGTGGTCACGTGATAGGGAAGTCTGTTCGGCTACCTCAGGTGTGAAGGCCCATTTTTGTCACATACCTGAGTGGAGGCCAAAGTGGGGAGAGGGCTACCCTCCAAACACACCTGAATGAGGAAACGGGGTGCAAGGCTCGAGGTAGCACGGATCCTGGACAGGGGCGGCCTGCCCATTAAGGGCGCACGGTCGCCGCCTGTATCCATGCATTCGGCCCCTTTCATAACACCCGACCATGGATTCCAATGTGGAAGGGTGTTTTTTTTTAAGCACCTATTAGAGCCAGAGGCTCTACTAGGCTTCAATATAGGGTGGGCTTGGGTCGCAGAGAGTGGGCTCCGATCCCACCCAGGTGTGTTACAACAGCAAATGAATGACTGATCCTCCCCTCTAGCCAATCAGGAAGCGGGCTATGACACCGGTCACCCGATTGGCTCGAAAGGAAAGACGATCCTATTGGACGTCTAGGAGGAGGAGGAGAGGAGCTGGAAGCCGGCATGGAGGACAGGACTTGGAGCCGAGCTGCTACACGCTGCCTGCCACCCACCACAATGGGGCAAATGCTGGACGCGTCGCTCGGGGGGGGTAGTTGTGTGCTGCTCAGGGGGTAGTTGTGTGCCACTCGGGGGAGGGGGGGATAGGTGGTTGTTTGGTGCTCTCCCCCCCCCCCCCCCAAAAAAACACCAGCCGCTACTGGTCCTGGATGGTAGATAATGCTCGATTGGGTGGAGATCTGGAGAAACTGGATGCCAAGTCAACACCTCAAAACTAATCTTTGTGTTCCTCAAACCATTCTTGAACCATTTTTGCAGTGTGGTAGGGCTGCTGAAGGAGGCCACTGCCATCAGGAAATACTGTTTCCATGAAGGGGTGGACATGGTCGCCAACAATGTTTAGTTTGGTGGTACGTGTCACATCTACATGATTAGCAGGAGCCAAGGTTTCCCAGCAGAACATTGCCCCACTGCGTCCATTGGCTTGCCTTCTTCCTATTCTGCATCCTGGTGCCATCTTTTCCCCAGGTAAGTGACGCACACACAGGGCCAGGACAAGGGGTGGGCGGGAGGGCCGGCTACCCTGGGCGCAATGGTTTACTGTAAGGATGGGGTGCGCTTTCGTTCTGTTACAAGGCTGGGCAGTTTGGCATCTTTGCCCTGGGTGCAGGATGACTTTGTCCCAGCACTGTGCACACGCACCCGGCCATCCACATGAGAAACGTCATTCATCAGACCAGGCCACCTTCTTCCACTGCTCCGTTCTCCAGTTCTGAGACTCCCGTGCCCATTGTAGGCGCTTTTGCATACCTCCCAACATTTTGAGATGGGAATGAGGGACACCTACGACCAAACGTATGTAGGCATAGGACACGCCCCCTGCCACACCCCCTTAAAGGAGAATTAACAAAAAAAAAAAAAAGGTTAATCAAATCCACAAGGGCTTTTTTTTTAACCACTTCTATTCCTTTATATTGGCTTTTAAAATTTACAAATGCAGCAATTTAGAAATCAGATGAAAGGTTTAGCACTAGGAAACACTTTTTGAAAGATAAAAAGTGCATTTTGTATACAACTATATAGATCAGACCAAAATGAGGGACAAATGAGGGGGACAGAGGGACAGAGGGACATTGCTCCAAATCAGGGACAGTCCCTCGAAATCAGGGACAGTTGGGCTCTATGGCTTTTGGCTGTAGTCAGCATGGGTGCCCTGAGCGTTCTGCGGCTACACAGCCCCATACACAGCAAATCGCAATGCCCATTTTTTTCTGCTTCAACTTCAGGGACAACATGTTCACTTGCTGCCTAATATATCCCACCTACCTTCACATGCCATTGTAAGGAGATAATAATCCATGTTATTGACCTTACCTGTCAGTGGTTATAACGTTATGGCTGATTGGTGTATGCCTACAGCTGGCAGGAAGGGGTTAACCACTGCAGCTCTTGAACCCGCACACCGCCATGACCAGAGCAATTTTCACATTTCAGCTATCGATTCAGCAGTAACTACTGTAATTACTTAAGATAACAAAGTAATAACTTTGTATTTTTTTTTCAGCACAAACAAGACACTCTCTTGGCAATATTGACTGAAAACAATTCTTCTCTATTCTATGCAATCTATGGAGAAAAGATGGAACACGATGAAAAAAAAAAATGCACTTCGTTTTTAAAACAACGCACGTCCCTGTCGGTAAATATCGCCCATTTTATTTCAATCTGTGATTCCTCCTGCATATAACAATGCAAACATTTTGTTTTTAATACAAAAGCATGGCAAAGGCATCTGAAAATAAAATAAAGAATAAAGGTGTCGGAGGGTTTTTCAATGTTGCATTTTTTGTAAACGTTGTGCTAAAAATTCATTGATAACCATCTGCCCCTCCCCCGCAATGTACTACAGGTGAGCAGCCGCTGTAGGTAAAGGGACGTACCTATACGTTGCTGCCTACTTTGGGGTGTAGGGTGTGCCCCCCACTCAGCGCCCACTGTAATTGTACAAAGTGGGAGTCCGTCAGCAAGTCCTGGACAATAATTCACAGCTGGGACCTGCTGATCGGTTGCGTCCGATCACAGCACAGTGCTCTGTACAGAGGGAGCAATCTGTCAGTTGCTGATCCCTGCAAATCAGCTTTGCAGGGATCAGAAACTGAGAGATCCAGTAGTAAAATCGACACACTGTACACACATTACACATTGTTAGGCACACATTTAACCCCTTGATCGCCCCTAGACATTGTCGGCCTCTATATAAACAAAAAAGTCAGTGCTACTACCCATACATCACATAGAAAGCAGAGATCCCAGGTGCTCGATCCACAGTCGCTGGCTGAGTAGGTAAATGAGGAAAAGATGATCGGCACTCCAGTGATTGCTCTTAAGAAGTATAATATTTATTGACAAGCCACAGTGACCAAACGCAAATAAGAACAGTTAACGCGTTTCAGCCTATAAGGCCTTAGTCATAACCACCATTGTCGGCCTCTTCATATGGAGCGCAGGGGCACCTCCCCACTAATTAATGCGCCCCCACCCAGCACCCGCTGTAATTGTACAAAGTGGGAGTCCATCAGCAAATCCCGGACAATAATTCACAGCTGGGACCTACTGATCGGTTGTGTCCAATCACAGCACAGAGCTCTGTACAGAAGGAGCAATCTGTCAGTTTCTGATCCCTGCAAATCAGCTTTGCAGGGATCAAAAACTGAGAGATCTAGTAGTAAAATCAGCACACTGTACACACATTACAGATTGTTAGGCACACATTTAAGCCCTTGATCGCCCCCAGACATTGTCGGCCTCTCCATATGGAGTGCATGGGCACCACCCCCCTAATCCATGCGCCCGGCCCCTAATCTAAATGCAGGGCGCCGGACGCATGGATTTTTATGGGGTTTTTTTTTTTAAGTGCGTGATTAGCTTTGAAAAAGGGTGGGCTCGGGGCGTAGAGAGGAAGAAGAGTTTGGGACAGCCGAGTCTCTTGTGCAACTTGCTGGATCGAAATGCTGCTCAGGTAAGTATTTAAGTATTAGGGGGGCTGAGGAGGGCTTCTACACACAGAAGGATTTTTATCTTTTGCATAAAATGCACCTTCTGCCTTTACAACCACTTTAATAAACCCAGGAGCCTGCATTCACTATAACTGCTCTCCCCAGGAGCCTGCATTCACTAAATCTGGTCTCCCCAGGACTCTGCATTCACTAAATCTGGTCTCCCCAGGACTCTGCATTCACTAAATCTGGTCTCCCCAGGAGCCTGCATTCACTATATCTGGTCTCCCGAGGAGTCTGCATTCACTAAATCTGGTCTCCCCAGGACTCTACATTCACTAAATCTGGTCTCCCCAGGACTCTACATTAACTAAATCTGGTCTCCCTAGGAGCCTGCATTCACTATATCTGGTCTCCCCAGGAGCCTGCATTTACTATATCTGGTCTCCCCAGGAGCCTGCATTCACTATATCTGGTCTCCCCAGGAGCCTGCATTCACTATATCTGCTGTCCCACAGTACACATGGAAATGCAGTTATTTTAGTAAATATAAACTGCTAAATACCTTTTCTCATCGGCAGTATAAAGCAGTCTTGTGACACTTCTATCAGTGTCTGGTTAAACCTTGTAGGTTTTCATTCTCCTCTGACTTTCCTATGAGGCTGTGTGACCCATGACCCTCTGTCGGGACAGTGCTGATTGGCCCTGTGCTGATCACATACACTCTCCCAAAAAAACAACAACTTTCTAGCAATATACACCAAACTGAGCATGTGCAGAGTGCCCCCAAGGCTCTGTACTATCAAGAGATGGATTGGGGACAGTGGAAGAAAGGGAGGATCAGAGAGAACAAACAACCTTTTTGCACAATGCAGAGGATCAACCCCTTTCCACAGTGAGTATAACAAGCATGCTTTACTGCATATACAGACTGATTTTACTGTTGTGGGTTTAGTATCACTTTAAGAATTAAAGCGATTGTAAAGAAAAAAAAAACAAAACAACTAACATCTCTATATATATCTGCTCTGTGCAATGGAATTGCACAGAGCGGCCCCAAACCTCCTCTTCTCGGGTCCGCCGCCGGCGCTCCTGGCTTCTATCTGTCCGGTGCCCCCACTGGCTCCATAAAGAGGACAAGTCATCCCTTATTTCCATTACAAAGATTTCTATTACAAGAGAAAAAAAAAGGGACAGCGTAAAATTAAAAAGTAAAATTAATAATAAAAAATCATTTTTTTTAAAAAGCTCCTCCATCCCTCTGTACCCGAGCGCAGAAGCGAACGCATACGTAAGCCGCGAGCGCATATGTAAGCGGTATTCGAACCACACATGTGAGGTATCACCGCGAAGGTTACAGCGAGAGCAATAATTCTAGCACAAGACCTCCTCTGTAACTCCAAACAGGTAACCTGTAAAGGCGCTTAAAGCGTCACCTATGGAGATTTTTAAGTAGCGTAGTTTGTCGCTATTCCACGAACGTGCGCAATTTTAAAGCGTGACATGTTAGGTATCAATTTACTCGGCGTAACATCATCTTTCACATTATACAAAAAAAAATGGGGCAACTATTGTGCTTATTTTTATTTTTTTTTAATTCATTAAAGCCGCTGCACAAATACCGTGTGACATATGAAAAATTGCAACGATCGCCATTTTATTCCCTAGGGTCACTGCTTAAAAAAAAAAAAAAAAAAAATGTATATACTGTTTGGGGGTTATAAGAAATTTTCTAGCAAAAAATATTGATTTAAACTTGTAAGCAAAGCCGGGTCAGCAAGTGGCTACGTTCCGCCCGTATGAAAGAGGCCTCAGAGTTGGGTCAGGGTTGGCAAAAATCAACTCATTCCGCTCATTCCTCTGCTGGACAGTATGTACTCTTCTCTAAACTGTAAGCTCTTGGGGGCCAGTTCCAGCTCCTACTTTCTCCAGTCTCTTGGATCTCACAAAGCCGCAATCTCGCATTTCGTTGCCGGGGCCCGCGACGCTCTTACGGTGCTCAATTAATGAATCTTCGAATTACCTTCACTATGCAAATGTTCCAGAATGAAGACATAACTGATTGACAGAGTTGCTATTAGTTACTCTTTATGGGCGCAATCCTCGCAGGATCCGGGAAGATAAATGAATACAAGCGGTTACAGGATTCTCCCGACATCCAGAGTAATAATGAACACCGGCATACATCAGCCCCAAGCAGGGAAATGTCTCGGCGAGCTAAATTGACAGTTCCGGCTAAATAGTTTTTCTCAATTGCTGTTATATCTACAGCGGAAGGTTTTTTTTTTTTTCTAGATTTTATTGGCACATTCTGCGGTCATAAAAATAGAAACCTGCTTCCTGCAGGTGAAGGGGATATAATAGTCCCATGCAGTGCTTTTTTTCTCAGAGAATAGGTACAGGAACTCCCCCCTTCTAAGTCACTTTAGGGTTTATTTACTAAAGGCAAATCCACTGTGCACTACAAGTGCACTTCAAGTGCACTTGGAAGTGCAGTTGCTCTAGATCTGAGGGGGACATGCAAGAAAAATAAAAAAACAGCATTTTTGCTTGTACACGATTGGATGATAGAAATCAGCAGAGCTTCCCCTCATTTCGATCTTCCCCTCAGATCGAGCACTGACCAATAGTTCCACCCCTACCCACCTCTGAGCACTGACCAATGGTTCCGCCCCTACCCACCTCTGAGCACTGACCCATGGTTCCACCCCTACCCACCTCTGAGCACTGGCCCATGGTTCCTCCCCTACCAACCTATGAGCACTGACCAATGGTTCCGCCCCTACCCACCTCTGAGCACTGACCAATGGTTCCACCCCTACCCACCTCTGAGCACTGACCCATGGTTCCGCCCCTACCCACCTCTGAGCACTGACCCATATTTCCGCCCCTACCCAACTCTGAGCACTAACCCATGGTTCCGCCCCTACCAACCTCTGAGCACTGACCAATGGTTCCACCCCTACCCACCTCTGAGCACTGACCCATGGTTCCACCCCTACCCACCTCTGAGCACTGACCCATGGTTCCGCCCCTACCCACCTCTGAGCACTGACCCATGGTTCCACCCCTACCCACCTCTGAGCACTGACCCATGGTTCCACCCCTACCCACCTCTAAGCACTGATCCATGGTTCCGCGCCTACCCACCTCTGAGCACTGACCAATGTTCCGCCTCTACCCACATCTGAGCACTGACCAATGGTTCCGCCCCTACCCACATCTGAGCACTGACCAATGGTTCCGCCCCTACCCACCTCTGAGCACTGACCAATGGTTCCACTCCTACCCACCTCTGAGCACTGACCCATGGTTCCGCCCCTACCCACCTCTGAGCACTGACCAATGGTTCCACTCCTACCCACCTCTGAGCACTGACCCATGGTTCCGCCCCTACCCACCTCTGAGCACTGACCAATGGTTCCACTCCTACCCACCTCTGAGCACTGACCAATGTTCCACCTTGACCCACATCTGAGCACTGACCAATGGTTCCGCCCCTACCCACCTCTGAGCACTGACCCATGGAAGATAAATAAATACCCATGGAAGATAAATGAATACAAGCGGTTACAGGATTCTCCCGACATCCAGAGTAATAATGAACACCGGCATACATCAGCCCCAAGCAGGGAAATGTCTCGGCGAGCTAAATTGACAGTTCCGGCTAAATAGTTTTTCTCAATTGCTGTTATATCTACAGTGGAAGGTTTTTTTTTTTTCTAGATTTTATTGGCACATTCTGCGGTCATAAAAATAGAAACCTGCTTCCTGCAGGTGAAGGGGATATAATAGTCCCATGCAGTGCTTTTTTTCTCAGAGAATAGGTACAGGAACTCCCCCCTTCTAAGTCACTTTAGGGTTTATTTACTAAAGGCAAATCCACTGTGCACTACAAGTGCACTTCAAGTGCACTTGGAAGTGCAGTTGCTCTAGATCTGAGGGGGACATGCAAGAAAAATAAAAAAACAGCATTTTTGCTTGTACACGATTGGATGATAGAAATCAGCAGAGCTTCCCCTCATTTCGATCTTCCCCTCAGATCGAGCACTGACCAATAGTTCCACCCCTACCCACCTCTGAGCACTGACCAATGGTTCCGCCCCTACCCACCTCTGAGCACTGACCCATGGTTCCACCCCTACCCACCTCTGAGCACTGACCCATGGTTCCACCCCTACCCACCTCTGAGCACTGGCCCATGGTTCCTCCCCTACCAACCTATGAGCACTGACCAATGGTTCCGCCCCTACCCACCTCTGAGCACTGACCAATGGTTCCACCCCTACCCACCTCTGAGCACTGACCCATGGTTCCGCCCCTACCCACCTCTGAGCACTGACCCATATTTCCGCCCCTACCCAACTCTGAGCACTAACCCATGGTTCCGCCCCTACCAACCTCTGAGCACTGACCAATGGTTCCACCCCTACCCACCTCTGAGCACTGACCCATGGTTCCACCCCTACCCACCTCTGAGCACTGACCCATGGTTCCGCCCCTACACACCTCTGAGCACTGACCCATGGTTCCACCCCTACCCACCTCTGAGCACTGACCCATGGTTCCACCCCTACCCACCTCTAAGCACTGATCCATGGTTCCGCGCCTACCCACCTCTGAGCACTGACCAATGTTCCGCCTCTACCCACATCTGAGCACTGACCAATGGTTCCGCCCCTACCCACATCTGAGCACTGACCAATGGTTCCGCCCCTACCCACCTCTGAGCACTGACCAATGGTTCCACTCCTACCCACCTCTGAGCACTGACCCATGGTTCCGCCCCTACCCACCTCTGAGCACTGACCAATGGTTCCACTCCTACCCACCTCTGAGCACTGACCCATGGTTCCGCCCCTACCCACCTCTGAGCACTGACCAATGGTTCCACTCCTACCCACCTCTGAGCACTGACCAATGTTCCACCTCGACCCACATCTGAGCACTGACCAATGGTTCCGCCCCTACCCACCTCTGAGCACTGACCCATGGTTCCGCCCCTACCAACCTCTGAGCACTGACCCATGGTTCCGCCCCTATTAACCTCTGAGCACTGACCAATGGTTCCGCCCCTACCCACCTCTGAGCACTGACCCATGGTTCCGCCCCTACCCACCTCAGAGCACTGACCCATTTTTCTGCCCCTACCCAACTCTGAGCACTAACCCATGGTTCCGCCCCTACCAACCTCTGAGCACTGACCCATGGTTCCACCCCTACCCACCTCAGAGCACTGACCAATGGTTCCACTCCTACCCACCTCTGAGCACTGACCAATGTTCCGCCTCGACCCACATCTGAGCACTGACCCATGGTTTCGCCCCTACCCACCTCTGAGCACTGACCCATGGTTCCTCCCCTACCAACCTCTGAGCACTGACCCATGGTTCCGCCCCTACCCACCTCTGAGCACTGACCCATGGTTCCGCCCCTACCCACCTCTGAGCACTGACCAATGATTCCACCCCTACCCACCTCTGAGCACTGACCCATGGTTCCACCCCTACCCACCTCTGAGCACTGACCAATGGTAACGCCCCTACCCACCTCTGAGCACTGACCTATGGTTCCACCCCTACCCAACTCTGAGCACTGACCCATGGTTCCACCCCTACCCACCTCTGAGCACTGATCCATGGTTCCACGCCTACCCACCTCTGAGCACTGACCAATGTTCCGCCTCTACCCACATCTGAGCACTGACCAATGGTTCCGCCCCTAAACACCTCTGAGCACTGACCAATGGTTCCGCCCCTACCCACCTCTGAGCACTGACCTATGGTTCCACCCCTACCCAACTCTGAGCACTGACCCATGGTTCCACCCCTACCCACCTCTGAGCACTGATCCATGGTTCCACGCCTACCCACCTCTGAGCACTGACCAATGTTCCGCCTCTACCCACATCTGAGCACTGACCCATGGTTCCGCCCCTACTCACCTCAGAGCACTGACCCATGGTTCCGCCCCTACCCACCTCTGAGCACTGACCCATGGTTCCACCCCTACCAACCTCTGAGCACTGACCACTGGTTCCGCCCCTACCCACCTCTGAGCACTGACTCATGGTTCCACCCCTACCCACCTCTGAGCACTGACCAATGGTTACGTCCCTACCCACATCTGAGTACTGACCAATGGTTCCGCCCCTACCCACCTCAGAGCACTGACCAATGTTCCGCCTCGACCCACATCTGAGCACTGACCCATGGTTTCGCCCCTACCCACCTCTGAGCACTGACCCATGGTTCCTCCCCTACCAACCTCTGAGCACTGACCCATGGTTCCGCCCCTACCCACCTCTGAGCACTGACCCATGGTTCCGCCCCTACCCACCTCTGAGCAGTGACCAATGATTCCACCCCTACCCACCTCTGAGCACTGACCCATGGTTCCACCCCTACCCACCTCTGAGCACCGACCCATGGTTCCACCCCTACCCACCTCTGAGCACTGACCCATGGTTCCACCCCTACCCACCTCTGAGCACTGATCCATGGTTCCACGCCTACCCACCTCTGAGCACTGACCAATGTTCCGCCTCTACCCACATCTGAGCACTGACCAATGGTTCCGCCCCTAAACACATCTGAGCACTGACCCATGGTTCCGCCCCTACTCACCTCAGAGCACTGACCCATGGTTCCGCCCCTACCCACCTCTGAGCACTGACCCATGGTTCCACCCCTACCAACCTCTGAGCACTGACCACTGGTTCCGCCCCTACCCACCTCTGAGCACTGACTCATGGTTCCACCCCTACCCACCTCTGAGCACTGACCAATGGTTACGTCCCTACCCACATCTGAGTACTGACCAATGGTTCCGCCCCTACCCACCTCTGAGCACCGACCCATGGTTCCACCCCTACCCACCTCTGAGCACTGACCAATGGTTCCACCCCTACCCACCTCTGAGCACTGACCAATGGTTCCGCCCCTACCCATCTCTGAGCACTGACCCATAGTTCCACCCCTACGCTCCTCTGAGCACTGACCCATGGTTCCGCCCCTACCCACCTCCAAGAACTGACCCACTTCCCCTCAGATCTACAGCGACGGCACTTCCAAGTGTACTTTCGAGTGCACTTACAGTGTACTTGGAGTGCACAGTGGATTTGCCTTTAGTAAATCAACCCCTTTGTGTCTCCACCCCCTACCCACCTCCGAGCACTCACCCCTGGTTCTGCCCCTACTCACCTCTGAGCACTCACCCAGGGTTCTGCCCCTACCCATCTCCGAGCACTGACCCATGGTTCCACCCCTACCCACCTCTGAGCACTGACCCATGGTTCCGCCCCTACCCACCTCTGAGCACTGACCCATGGTTCCACCCCTACCCACCCCTAAGCACTGACCCATGGTTTCGCCCCTACCCACCTCTAAGCACTCACCCACTTCCCCTCAGATCTACAGCGACTGCACTTACAAGTGCACTTACAGTGCACTTTTAGTGCACAGTGGATTTTCCTTTAGTAAATCAACCCCTTTGTGTCTCCACCCCCTACCCACCTCCGAGAACTCACCCCTAGTTCTGCCCCACCCGCCTCTGAGCACCGTCCCCTGGTTCCGCCCTTACTCACCTCTGAGCACTCACCCATGGTTCTGCCCCTACCCATCTCCGAGCACTGACCCATGGTTCCTCCCCTATCCACCTCTGAGCACTCATCCATGGTTCCACCCCTACCAACCTCTGAGCACTGACCCATGGTCCTGCCCCTACCCACCTCTGAGCACTGACCCCTGGTTCCACCCCTACCCACCTCTGAGCACTGACCCCTGGTTCCACCCCTACCCACCTCTGAGCACTGAAAAATGGTTCCACCCCTACCCACCTCTGAGCAATGACCAATGGTCCTGCCCCTACCCACCTCTGAGCACTGACCCCTGGTTACGCCCCTACCCAGCTCTGAGCACTGACCAATGGTTCCACCCCTACCCACCTCTGAGCACTGACCAATGGTCCTGCCCCTACCCACCTCTGAGCACTGACCCCTGGTTACGCCTCTACCCACCTCCAAGCACTGACCCACTTCCCTCAGATCTACAGCGACTGCACTTCCAAGTGCACTTATAGTGCACAGTGGATTTGCCTTTAGTAAAAAATTCCGACATCAAATGTCCGATGGGGCCTACACACGGTCGGAATTTGCGACAACAAGCTCCCACATTTGCTCCCACAAGCTCGAACATTTGTTGTCGAAAATTCCGACCGTGCATAAGGCTGACAGGAGTAGTGACAGCACCTATTATTTGTTACATTAGATTTGCTTTTAGGTGTTGTGAAATCACTTACATTGTGCTACAGCTAACCGTTTGAAATAGTTGCATAGTGTGCTAATTTTAGACGCACTAATATAGGTTCACGTTTTTTGATTTAGGCAAGCGCGGACTATTATCACTATATATATTTTGCGCTCCATGTTATAGCCATAAAATTGAATTTAAAAAAAAAATAGAATAAAAACATCTTAAAGACCGAGCCTCTTTTTCAGACTCAGTGTTTACAAGTTAAAAACAATTTTTTTTTTTTTGCTAGAAAATTACTTAGAACCCCCAAACATTATACATTTTTTTCTAACACCCCCAGATAATAAAATGGCGGTCATTGCAATACTTTTTGTCACACCGTATTTGCGCAAAAAATTCAAATAAAAAAATAATACAACAGTAAAATAAGCCCATTATTTTTTTATATTGTGAAAGATAATGTTACGCCGAGTAAATTAATACCCATGTCACACTTCAAAACTGCGCCCGCTTGTGGAAAGCGTCAAACTTTTACCCTTAAAAATCTCCATAGGCGACGTTTAAAAAATTCTACAGGTTTCATGTTTTGAGTTACAGAAGAGGTCTAGGGCTAGAATTATTGCTCTCGCTCCAATGATTGCAGCGATACCTCACATGTGTGGTTTGATCACCGTTTTCATATTCAGGCGCTACTCACGTATGTGTTCGCTTCTGCGCGCGAGCTCGTCGGGACGGGGTGCTTTAAAAAATTTTTTTTTTCTTATTTATTTTACTTGATTTTATTTATTTTTACACTGTTTTTTTTTTTTAAATTTGGGTCACTTTTATTTCTATTAAAAGGAATGTAAACATCCCTTGTAATAGAAAAAAGCATGACAGGTCCTCTTAAATATGAGATCTGGGGGTCAAAAAGTCCTCAGATCTCATTTTTGGACTTAAATGCAATAAAAAAAAAAAAAAATTCTGTCATTTGAAAAAATGACAACAAAAAAAATGTCCCTTTAAGAGGTATGGGCGGAGCTGACATTTGACGTCGCTTCCGCCCTGCTATAGTATGGAGACGGGTGGGGGCCATCTTCCCCTCACTCGTCTCCATACCCAGCCACGGACAGGTCCCGATCGCCTCCGCCGATGCCGATGGCTCCGGTAAGCGGCGGAGGGCGCGGGGGAGCGGCGGGAGGGGCGGCCCCTCTCACGCTGCCGATAACGGTGATCCTGCGGAGAATCCGCCGCAGAGACCACCATTATTGTTAACAGGACCGCCCACTGAAAAGATGGATGCCTCGGTTATGGCAGCAGCTGCCATTAAAGTGCCGATGTATATGTACAGGAGCCGGTCGACAAGTGGTTAAAGCAACTCCGTACCCCCTCTGCTTATGAGGAAATAGGTCCAACACGCAACCGTGATTGCGCCGGAAATGTCGGAGTGACAGCAATAAAACTGGGGTGATAATTCACATTTAACTCGAAAACCGATACCTTGTAAAGACTTTAAAAGCGTCACCTATGGATAATTTTCGGTACCGTACTTTGTCACCATTTCCATGTCGCAATTTTAAATCTTGACGTGTCCGGTATCTATTAACTCGGCGCAACATCATCTTTTATATTTTCCACAAAAATTGGGTATTATATTGCGTTTTTTTTTTTTTTTTTGCACTAAAATTTTTTTCAATGTATTTTTTCCTGAAAATTTGTGTTTGATAATCGGCTGCGTGACATAAAATAAATTGCAACAATGACTATTTTATTCTCCAGGGCCTCTGCTTTCAGAAACAGCTGTTTCGGGGGTTCTAAGTCATTTTCTAGCAAAAAATAAATAAAATGCTGATTTTTATGTGTATGGGAACTGTCAGAATTGCCGCGGACGGCAAAGGGTGAGATACAGTACGTGGAGGTGAGTAAGCGGCAGATGTGGGCGGTGCATCTAAATGCGCTCTCCCCCTTTTTTTTAAGAAAGTTTCCACACACCCACCCTGCTGGCTGCTTTTTTAGTTGGCCGGCCCATGTGCGTCTTTTAAATCGCGGTTCTGTCGTAAATCTGCGCTTCTGTTACAAGTCTGGTAACCCCTAAATAGGCAGGTCGCTGTCCCTTTAAATCGGGCGTCTGCTCCATTTTCCTCCAATCGGTCACCCTCGATCCTCATGATTAATAGGACGATTCTGAAACATTTATTCTTCCTTTACAACTGACATAAAATCTCTCTAATCAATAATTTAGCACCGCCGTGTTATTTTACCTGGGTAAAAAAAAAAAAAAAAAAAAATTTGCAGAGGGCATTACCAGCTGCCGAGGATATAAAAACGATGATTATTTAACCCTCGCAGCGCCCGGCGGCGGCAGCCAATAGAGGTTATCTGAGGACAGACACTTCCACGAACTAATACTGCCACTCAGTGGCCACACTGGACAGTCCTGCTGGGGAACGCGCAGCCGGTTAGCTGTAGGTTTGCTAAAGGCCTGGGACTTAAAGGGGAACACCGGGGAAACGTGAAGTGAACCTTAGTGGCAAGATCCGCCTATTCAAGGTTCCTCCTCCCTAAAATGCTGCACAATATACTTATCTTACCCCGACTTTCACAGCGCGGGGGGGGGGGGAGGGTGGCGTCCTCCTCCCGTCTGCAAGATCCTCAGGAATGTTGGATGAACCGAAATCTCACGCAATGAGATCCGGCCTGGACGGACGATGGCGCCACCCTCACCTAGGCACTGCGGGAGGAAATCAAAGAAAGACGAGTGTGCTATCTATTTATTCCCCCCCTCTATGCCGCATTTTAGGAAGAGGGAGGGAAGACCATTAGAACAAGCGGACCTTGCCCCTGAGGCGAATAGTCCCTTTTAACCCCTTCCTACCCGCCCCGGCCTCCCTTTAACACCTTGCGCCCTCCTCCGGCCCTTTAAGAGGATCCAAATGCTGGGAGGCGGGGGTGGGCATTCAGGTCTTGTGATTGGGAGCTTGCGATCATGTGACCACTGTGACAGCCAATCACAGGGGTCACATGAACGCAAGCTGCCAATCGCATTAATTACTGTGCTAGGAGCATACAGTGAGCGCGCTCTCAGCACAGAAAAGCCGTTCCCCCTGAATGTACTGTGTATACAGTGCCTTTAAAAAGTATTCATACCCCTTGAAATTTTCCACATTTTGTCATTTTACAGCTAAAAAAGTGTTCCGCGATGTCTATCCATCTTCAATCGCGCCGCCAGACGGATCCAAAAAATAGAAAAAAAAAAAAGGAAAAAAAAAAACTCCGCCTCCATGGGAGGCCTCCCGCCGACTGCTGTCTTTTCCCTTTGACAGCTGTTATATAGGCAAGGGCGGGGCCACTGCTGATGTAACCGGATGACCCCGCCCCCTCTGACGTCACATGACATCACATGATGTCAGAAGGAGCGGGGTAACTTGATTACATCACTGGGTGGCCCTGCCATTGCCTATATAACAGCTGTCACAGCCAAGAGACAGCAGTCGGCGGGACGCCTCCCATAGAGGCGGAGGTTTTTTATTTTTTTCTATTTTTCGGGTCCATCAGGCGGCATGATTGAAGATAGATGGACATCGCGGGACACTTTTTTTTTTTTTTCCTTATTTATTAAAGGAATTGTCAAAAACAATGTACCCAATACCCATTCCCATGGGGGGGGGGAGCAGGGGGGTGGCAGGATCTGGGGGCCCCCTTGTTAAAGGGGGCTTTTCTAGATTCCGATAAGCCCCCGCCTGCAGACTCCCACAACCAATGGCCAGGGTTGTCGGGAAGAGGCTCTTTTCCCCATCAACATGGGGACAAGGTGCTTGGGGTCTGGTATGGATTTTGAGTTCCCCTTAAAATCTATGCCAGAACCAAAGGGCCTTGTATGGATTTTGGGGGGGACCCCATGCCGTTTTTTTCATAGGGTACCCGTTAACCACTTCATTGCACTGTATTTTATTCTGTACACTGACTGCACTATATATATATATATATATATATATATATATATATATATATATATATATATATATATATATATATATATATATATATTTATATATATATATTGGAGCGTCTGCACTGTATATATATTCTCTACACTGACATATATTATATATATATATATATATATATATATATATATATATATATATATATATATATATATATAAATTGCCTGCATGCCACTAACATGCCTAATCTAGCTCAAGTTCTCTCAATCTCCTCCACGTTATCACGCTACATACGGCCGCCATGTAAGCAGCCTTATATAGTGTGGGGCATGGACTTAGCTCCCTGAGCCATGATTGGCCAAAGGCATCCGACCTTTAGCCAATCATGGCTCTCACTGCAGATCGCGCTGTGATTGGCCAAAGCATGCAGGTCAGGTGCATACTTTGGCCAATCAGCAGCCGTCAATGCATTACGATCTCGCTGTGCATTATGGGTCGCTCCGCCGCACTCAAATTTGCTGCGAACGCCCCATAATGTTCAGTCCGTCTGCAAACAAATGAGCACCCGATGTTCGAGTCGAACTTACATTTGATTTGAACATCGTGACCATTCCTAGTCCCCATCAGAATCCCCCTTACTTCAGGGTTCCCATTAGAGTCCCTCCTTACATCAGGATCATCCTCAGTGTTCCCCCTTACATCAGGGTCCCCATTAGAGTCCCCCATACATCATGGTCCCCATCAGAGCTCCCTTTACTTCAGGATTCCCATCAGAGTCCCCATTACATCACGGTATCCATCAAAGTCCCCATTACATCAGGGTCCCTATTAGAGGCCCTTCTTACATCAGGGTCCCCATCAGAGCCCCCCTTGCTTCAAGGTTCCCATTAGAATATTTCCTTATATCAGGGTCCCCATCAGAGTCCCCCTTACATAAGGGGCTCCATCAGAGCTCCCCTTACTTCGAGGTTCCCATTACAGTCCCTCCTTACATCAGGATCATCCTCAGAGTTCCCCCCCCCCTTACACCAGGGTCCCTAACGGAGTCCTCATTACATTAGGATCATTATCAAAGCCCCCCCCCCCCTTATATTAGGGTGTCCATTAGAGTCTCTATTACATTAGGGTCATCCTCACAGCCCCCCCCCCTACATCATGTGAATGCTGCGGCAAGCATGTGATTGGTTGAAGGATGCTGGTGGTCCTAGCAACCAATGGCCGAAACAGTGCCAGTGCAGCAAGGGGAACCTTTCCTGGAAATGGGGGGGGGGGGGGGGGGGTGTTAGAAGTGCATCTCTGCTGACCTGAAGTGAGACCATGTGGGGGCACAGTGGGCCCATGTTAAGGATAGACCACCAACCTGGGCAGGATAAAACCTTGTGACGGGCTGAACTTGGCCTACGGCCGTAGGTTGGTCACCCTGGCATATACTATATTATATATTTTTTAAATTTATTTGCTATTTTTTCTTCCATGAAAGTGGAGTTATCCTTTAAAGAGAAGACGACAAGGTGTTTTTTTTTCACGGCAGAACAAGCGTTATCCATCTGAAGAGTTCTAATAACAAGGAACATATGCTTCTCTTTCACAGAATTCGGCTATCAATGGAGATTTAACGTGGAACTTTCCTTTAACAAGCACAAACATTGAGCAATTAACGGCGGAGGGACTCCGATCAATGCGGACATGTAATAAGCTGTAAAATAAAGTTATGAGAGGCCTCTCAGCACTTTATTCGGCTTCTCACCAGCAGTGATAATTGACGTCTGTTTGGGGGGGTCGGAGCAGATAAAAGAAAGTCGTCATTCCTAGCCGGGTGTTAATAAACTATAAGCCATATTCACACTAGTGCGTTGCGGTTACACGCGGCGGTATACTTTCCTTCTGAATGGCACCCCAACGCACCTTGCCGGTGCAGGGAGTGGGCGTGCTAGAGTACCTTTTTTGGGGGTACATTTTAGTGAGCTCAACAGTGCATTGGGATTGGGTGCATTGCAACACCGCATGTGTTACCACGATGCACATTAATCTAAATGACTTGCATTAGTACTTTGCAGTGCCATTCATTTTGAAGCGTTAATGCACATACGCAACAGCCCAAAATATAAAAGCTACACTAAAAAAATATATCAATAATATATGAAGAATGTGCTACACTATCAACCTCCAATCAAACTCAGTACAGAGTACACTGATAAAATAGTAACAAAATATTAAAAGTTATGCTGTGTGCATTTGTAAATAAAGATAATGCTACAGATTATGTATCAATTATAGTGATCCACAAAAAAATACTCATTGGCTAATAATCATCACACAATCACTGGCTCCCAGCCAGCTGCAGGTCCCTTAACCTCCCACAGTGCCTCCAAGCTCCCATACTGCACCCCAACCTCCCATAATCCTCCCAGCTCCCATACCGCACCCAAACCTCCCACAGTGCCCCCCTAACCTCCCACAGTGCATCCCAGCTCCCATACTGCACCCCAACATCCCACAATCCTCCCAGCTCCCATACTGCACCCCAACATCCCACAATCCTCCCAGCTCCCATACTGCACCCCAACCTCCCACAGTGCCCCCCTAACCTCCCACAGTGCCTCCCAGCTCTCATACTGCACCCCAACCTCCCAATCCCAAGTCATTTAGATTAACGTGCATCGTGGTAACACATGCGGTGTTGCAATGCACCCAATCCCAATTGGTTCAGCTCCCATACTGCACCCCAACCTCCCATAATCCTCCCAGCTCCCATACCGCACCCAAACCTCCCACAGTGCCCCCCTAACCTCCCACAGTGCATCCCAGCTCCCATACTGCACCCCAACATCCCACAATCCTCCCAGCTCCCATACTGCACCCCAACATCCCACAATCCTCCCAGCTCCCATACTGCACCCCAACCTCCTACAGTGTCCCCCTAACCTCCCACAGTGCCTCCCAGCTCCCATACTGCACCCCAACCTCCCACAATCCTCTCAGCTCCCATACTGCACCCCAACCTCCCACAGTGCCCCGCTAACCTCCCACAGTGCCTCCCAGATTCTATACTGCACCCCAACCTCCCACAGTGCCCCCCTAACCTCCCACAGGGCCTCCCAGCTCCCATACTGCACCCCAACCTCCCACAATCCTCCCAGCTCCCATACTGCACCCCAACCTCCCACAGTGCCCCCCTAACCTCCCACAGTGCATCCCAGCTCCCATACTGCACCCCAACATCCCACAATCCTCCCAGCTCCCATACTGCACCCCAACATCCCACAATCCTCCCAGCTCCCATACTGCACCCCAACCTCCCACAGTGCCCCCCTAACCTCCCACAGTGCCTCCCAGCTCTCATACTGCACCCCAACCTCCCACAATCCTCTCAGCTCCCATACTGCACCCCAACCTCCCATAATCCTCCCAGCTCCCATACCGCACCCAAACCTCCCACAGTGCCCCCCTAACCTCCCACAGTGCATCCCAGCTCCCATACTGCACCCCAACATCCCACAATCCTCCCAGCTCCCATACTGCACCCCAACATCCCACAATCCTCCCAGCTCCCATACTGCACCCCAACCTCCCACAGTGCCCCCCTAACCTCCCACAGTGCCTCCCAGCTCTCATACTGCACCCCAACCTCCCACAATCCTCCCAGCTCCCATACTGCACCCCAACCTCCCACAATGCCCCCCCCAGCTCCCATACTACACTCTAACCCCCCACAGTGCCCTCCCAAACCTCCGACAATGCCCCCAGCTCCCATACTGCACCCCAACCTCCTACAGTGTCCCCCTAACCTCCCACAGTGCCTCCCAGCTCCCATACTGCACCCCAACCTCCCACAATCCTCTCAGCTCCCATACTGCACCCCAACCTCCCACAGTGCCCCGCTAACCTCCCACAGTGCCTCCCAGATTCTATACTGCACCCCAACCTCCCACAGTGCCCCCCTAACCTCCCACAGGGCCTCCCAGCTCCCATACTGCACCCCAACCTCCCACAATCCTCCCAGCTCCCATACTGCACCCCAACCTCCCACAGTGCCCCCCTAACCTCCCACAGTGCCTCCCAGCTCCCATACTGCACCCCAACCTCCCACAATCCTCCCAGCTCCCATACTGCACCCCAACCTCCCACAATGCCCCCCCCCCAGCTCCCATACTACACTCTAACCCCCCACAGTGCCCTCCCAAACCTCCGACAATGCCCCCAGCTCCCATACTGCACCCCAACCTCCTACAGTGTCCCCATAACCTCCCACAGTGCCTCCCAGCTCCCCATACTGCACCCCAACCTCCCACAGTGCCCCCTAACCTTCCAAAGTGCCTCCCAGCTCCCATACTGCACCCCAACCTCCCACAGTGCCCCACTAACATCCCACAGTGCCCCCCAGCTCCCATACTGCACCCCAACCTCCTACAGTGCCCCCCTAACCTCCCACAGTGCCTCCCAGCTCCCATACTGCACCCCAACCTCCCACAGTGCACCCATAACCTCCCACAGTGCCCCCCCAGCTCCCATACTGCACCCCAACCTCCCACAGTGCCTCCCAGCTCCCATACTACACCCCGACCTCCCACAGTGCCCCCATAACCTCCCACAGTACCTCCCAGCTCCCATACTGCACCCCAACCTCCCACAGTGCCCCCTAACCTCCCAGAGTGCCCCCCCCCAGCTCCCATACTAACTGCAACAAAACACTGGCCACCGCCCACACCCATAACTGGCCTTCACAGTAAGGAGCACATGGAGGGCATATACATGTAAGACAAAGACAATTCCATAGCTCAACTCACCAACCAGTCTGCTGGCCGCCTCCAGGCTCACCTGCCTACACCTATCCATTCAATGCATGTGCTTCCATTGTGGAGACACTTATAAATTTAGTAGTGTTAGGACTGCAAGTATACAGGGTGCCTTGACGAGGCCTTGCAGCTTTCACATGCGTTTGCAAATGTGTGCTAACTAAACCCCTGCTTTTAACATACGGTTAGACAGGCTAATTTGGTTGGTCAGCAGACTGGTTGGTGAGTTGAGCTATGGAATTGTCTTTGTCTTACATGTATATGCCCTCCATGTGCTCCTTACTGTGAAGGCCAGTTATGGGTGTGGGCGGTGGCCAGTGTTTTGTTACTGTACGTAAATTTGGGTCGGGGACACACTGGACACCTTTGCTGCCATTGTGCTCTTGCTGGGTGTCCAGTGTGCTCCTGTCCCTTTAAGGGGGCTTGGGCCGCCTCCAGGCTCACCTGCCTACACCTATCCATTCAATGCATGTGCTTCCATTGTGGAGACACTTATAAATTTAGTAGTGTTAGGACTGCAAGTATACAGGGTGCCTTGACGAGGCCTTGCAGCTTTCACATGCGTTTGCAAATGTGTGCTAACTAAACCCCTGCTTTTAACATACGGTTAGACAGGCTAATTTGGTTGGTCAGCAGACTGGTTGGTGAGTTGAGCTATGGAATTGTCTTTGACTCCCATACTAACTGCACCCAAACCTTCCACAATGCCCCCAGCACCCATACTGCACCTCAACCTCCCACAGTGCCCCCCTAACCTTCCACAGTGCCTCCCAGCTCCCATACTGCACCCTAACCGCCCACAGTGCCCCCCTAACCTTCCACAGTGCCTCCCAGCTCCCATACTGCACCCTAACCTCCCACAGTGCCTCCCAGCTCCCATACTACACCCCGACCTCCCACAGTGCTCCCATAACCTCCCACAGTGCCTCTCAGCTCCCATACTGCACCCCAATCTCCCACAGTGCCCCCTAACCTCCCACAGTGCCCCCCTCCCAGCTCCCATACTGCACCAAAAACCTTCCACAATGCCTCCAGCTCCCATACTGCACCCCAACCTCCCACAGTGTCCCCCTAACCTTCCACAGTGCCTCCCAGCTACCATACTGCACCCCAACCTCCCACAGTGCCTCCCAGCTCCAATACTGCACCCCAACCTCCCACAGTGCCCCCTAGCTCCCATACTGTATTCCAGCCTCCCACAGTGCCCCCATAACCTCCTACAGTGCCTCCCAGTTTCCCATACTGCACCCCAACTTCCCACAGTGCCTCCCAGCTCCCATACTGCACCCCAACATCCCACAGTAACCCCCTAACCTCTCACAGTGCCTCCCAGCTCCCATACTGCGTCTGCACCCCAACATCCCACAGTGCCCCCCTAGCCTCCCACAGTGCCCCCCAGCTCCCATACTGCACCTAGGGTTGCCACCTGTCCGTGATTCACCCAGACAGTTCGGGTTTGGAATCATGTGTCCGGGTTTCAGACTGCCTGAAACCCGGACACATTATTCAGACTGGACTATGGCTCCCCAGCAGGTTTGCTGGCTGCAGTTGGCTAAGCTGAGAGTTGCACTCTTTTTTACACTGCCCAAAGCCAACACTAACAAAACGAACAATTGCCCCACCCCCACACCGATGGGTGAGGAGAGAGGGCTCAATCTGCACCTCTTCCTTCCGCCCCTCTGTATCTGCCCACACTCCAATGCCCGGCGCTGTGCCTCAGAAAAGGAAAGTGGGGGCCAGAAATTTGAAGTCCAGCAGCCTCAGATACATCTGGATGAGAGGTGCTGACTGCCAAGGGGTGAGTGAGCTCACCATCCATCTCTGTCTGTGACTGGAGTCTTCCCCCTTCTCTCTCCTGTCTCTGAGTGAGTACACAAAGGTACATCAGGGTTCTCAGAGCACCCCTTACATCAGATTTCCCCACTGGTGGCCACTAAATAAGAGATAATGAAGAGGGGGAGGGGTGCTCCAGCCCAAAAAACCTGGTCAGGGTCTATTACAATATACAAAAACATATTTGGGGGGCACACCCTAAAATGCGTTTAGATTCAAGATGGCGCTGCTATAAGACCAACAAACAGTACAAAAATATGAATGTGTGCGCTGTAATAGTCTTATAGCAGCACCATCTTGAATCTAACTCCTTTTAGGGTGTGCCCCCCAAATATGTTTTTGTATATTGTAATAGACCCTGACCAGGTTCTTTGGTCTGGAGCACCCCTCCCCCTCTTCATTACCTCATGACCAAACCCCCGTATTTTTTTGAATATGTTCAGGTGTTTTTACCTAGCCTTGCTGGAAATGTCAACCTGCAATAGTGTCCCACAGTGCCTTCCACAGCCCCCCCCCCCACCCCCGAAGTGCCCCTCAACTTGCTGCAGAGTCTCAAACCCCCATAATGCCTCCAACCTGCAATAGTATCCCACAGTGTCCTCCAACCCCCCACAGTGCACCCCAACTTCCCAAAGTGGCCCACAGTGCCCCCAGGCCCAATAAGAACCTTCAGCCTCCATAGTGCCCCCCTAACCTCTCACAATGCCTTTCAGCTCACATAATGCACTTTAACCTCCCATAGTGGCCCACAGTGCCCCCAGGCCTCCTGAGAGCCTTCAGCCTCCACAATTGCCCCTAACCTCCCACAGCATCACTCAGACTCCCATATTGCCCCCAACCTGCTGCAGATCCTAAAGCCCTCCATAATACCCCCAACTTACAATAGTGTCCCACAGTGCTCCCCAGCCTCCTCCAGAATGCTCAACCCCTATGAGGCACTAAGTCTGGTGCAGAGTCCCTTAACTCCCCACAGTGCATCCCAAGCTCCTATAGTGGTCCACACTGCCCCCAGCCCCCCACAATGCCCTCAACCTGCAATAGTGTCCCACAGTGCCCTCCAACCCCCTACAGTGCACCCCAACCTCCCATAGTGGCCCACAGTGCCCCCAGGCCCAATAAGAACCTTCAGCCTCCATAGTGCCCCCCTAACCTCTCACAATGCCTTTCAGCTCACATAATGCACTTTAACCTCCCATAGTGGCTCACAGTGTCTCCAGGGTTCCCGAGAGCTCTCAGCCTCCCCAGTGCCCTCACAGCATCACTCAGTCTCCCATATTGCCCCCAACCTGCTGCAGATCCTCAAACACTCCATAGTGCCCCCAAACTCCAAAAAAAGGGTCCCACAGTGCCTCCAACTTCCCACAAGGCTTCCCTGCCCCCTATGCCCCCCATGATTCACTGACTATGAATTCCCTGAGCTCCTCCAAGGTTTGCGGTGGTATCTCCCTCAAGCGTCACCCATGCTTCCCTGCTGGGTCCCTAGCTTGGCACTTCGGATACCTTCAAGCTTCACCCCTGCTGACCGGCTCGGTCCCTGGCTTGACACACAAGACTGGTCTGCAAGCGTCATCTCCACTGGTTGGGTCCCTGACTTGATCACCGCCTGAAGTTTCCCGATTCTCCACTGTGCCCTTTCAGTGAGAATATGAGTACTTTCTTCAGTTACTCACTGTGGTCCCTGGTAAAGGCGATTGGTTTCTTGTGGCGACAACTTCCCTTCTACCTCCGACCACTGACAGGTTCTCCAGCCGGCAGTCCCAACCCTGTGCTGCCCTCTTGCTTCTAAGTATGGCCCTCACACCAGTGGCGGCTGGTGCTCAACAAACTGATAAATACTGAACCCCCCCCATCAATTGCAGCCTCACTGTGCCCATCAAATGCAGCCATTGTGCCCATCAAATGCAGCCACTGTGCCCATCAAATGCAGCCATTGTGCCCATCAAATGCAGCCACTGTGCCCATCAAATGCAGCCATTGTGCCCATAAAATGCAGCCACTGTGCCAATCAAATGCAGCCACTGTGCCCATCAAATGCAGCCAATGTGCCCATCATATGCAGCCACTTGTGCCCATCATATGCAGCCACTTGTGCCCAGTATATCCAGCCACTTGTGCCCATCAAATGCAGCCAGTCACGTCCCCCAGGTCGGCTGTCACTTCACTAAGTCCTGAAAGGGGCCGGGCACATGAATAGAGAGGGCGGCGGAGGTGTCGGGGGGGGGGGGCGGTGCCCGTGCCCCCACAATGCACGGGCCGCCACTGCCGCACACAGCCTGGCAGCTAGATGCCCCCGGGATAGGCCCAATCTCTGGCCTAGCAGCCCAGGGCAGATGACACACGTCCACCCATACAGCCGTCCAGGTGGCACAGAACACAGATCACCTGACCTCACCCGAATATATAGGTTCTCCCAGCAGGCCAAGGGATCCAAGAAAACGCCTGCCCATTGGCTGGGACACCCCATATACCCATACCCGACCACCTAGTGGTAGAGGAGAAAAGTGCAACAAGGCCAAGATTAGGGAGAAATCAATGGATCCCTATCAATCGACCAAGATAACTATTCTTGTCAAGTAGATCTGTGAGGAGCTCCCTGGCTAAACTCCAGGGCGCTACATCTGTATTCCCATAAGTCTACTGTGTGAGTATAAACTTTATTCTTTACCGGTGGGTCACGGAACGTTCTGGAAGAATTTACCGGGCCCTGGTCTCAAAAAGAGCGGGAACCCCTGGTCCAGATGACTACAGGTCCACTTTACAGAGCAATCAATCACAGGCCTTTCGGATATTCGGTCACATGACAGCGCGATCAAAACACGGTGGGAAATTGCTGGGTGTCAGCTCGGCGAGGAAAGCATTAGCCCGCTCGGGAAGGCCGCACCGGCAGCTCACGTTTACAGCTTATAAACTTCTCGACACAGTTTGTCATTTTAATTAAGTGGCAGAACAGCGGGGCAGTTTCAGGTTATTGCTTTTCTAAATACAGCCGTTGTGAGAGTTGGATTGAAGGTCTATCTGTCGCGGAAACGTTGGCAATCCCTCTCGCCGGACTGTCATCTGCTCCTCGCTGTAAGTCATGAAGTGGCACACGGATCCGGCTCTGCACGTGATTGACGTGTTACCGGGATTGATAAAGGTGAGGAGAGACAGATGGAAGATGGAGGACGGAGCGTTCGAAGGAAGATGAAAAAATGATAGAAGGATGACAAGACAATGAGATTTCAGAGCCGCCGTCACCGAGAACGGAAATGGCAAATGGACTTCAAATATCGCCAGGGAAAAAAATCTGAGGAATTAGATTCTCAACAAACATTTCATTGGGTAGCGTCTTCCGTTTTAGTCTTGTTATGGTCAACCTAAGATGATAAAGAAAATTGAACTTCTAACCTAAGTGCAGGGGTCCTCCAACCTTCCCATCATTGGTGTCAGTGAGAAGAATAGTGCCCCATCATTGGTGTCAGTGGGAGGAATAGTGCCCTATCATTGGTGTCAGTGGGAGGAATAGTGCCCCATCATTGGTGGCAGTGGGAGGAATAGTGCCCCATCATTGGTGTCAGTGGGAGGAATAGTGTCCCATCATTGGTGTCAGTGGAGGAATAGTGTCCCATCATTGTTATCAGTGGGAGGAATAGTGTCCCATCATTGGTGTCAGTGGAGGAATAGTGCCCCATCATTAGTGTCAGTGGAGGAATAGTGTCCCATCATTGGTGTCAGTGGGAGGAATAGTGCCCCATCCTCGGTGTCAGTGAGAAGAATAGTGCCCCATCATTGGTGTCAGTGGGAGAAATAGTGTCCCATCATTGGTATCAGTGGGAGGAATAGTGTCCCATCATCGGTGTCAGTGGGAGGAATAGTGCCCCATCATTGGTGTCAGCAGGAGGAATAGTGCCCCATCATTGGTGTCAGCAGGAGGAATAGTGTCCCATCATTGGTGTCAGTAAGAGGAATAGTGTCCCATCATTGGTGTCAGCAGGAGGAATAGTGTCCCATCATTGGTGTCAGTGGGAGGAATAGTGTCCCATCATTGGTGTCAGTGGGAGGAATAGTGTCCCATCATTGGTGTCAGTGGGAGGAATAGTGCCCCATCATTGGTGTCAGCAGGAGGAATAGTGTCCCATCATTGGTGTCAGTAGGAGGAATAGTGTCCCATCATTGGTGTCAGTGGGAGGAATAGTGTCCCATCATTGGTGTCAGTGGGAGGAATAGTGTCCCATCATTGGTGTCAGTGGGAGGAATAGTGTCCCATCATTGGTGTCAGTGGGAGGAATAGTGTCCCATCATTGGTGTCAGTGGGAGGAATAGTGCCCCATCATTGGTGTCAGTGGGAGGAATAGTGCCGGCATGTATAATGATTGTGTGTACCATGACTGTGTATTGAACTCTCTGGTAGGAGTTCCACTTTACCTCTCCCTCTTCTGCTCTGAATGAAGTAAGGAAGAGATATTTTAGGAAAATGCCGACACCGACTATTTCTTGTCTCTGGAGTTTTATTAATAAGGTAAAGGCCAGCGTGTGCGACGCTCTCCACCATCCACAGCGACCCGACATAATTCTTCTCTCATTGATCTCACGTTGGGAAAGTGATTTCTGGTGGCTAAGGATGGGACTGGTCCCCCCAATTTTTCACAAGCACACCGTTAGAGCGTCCCAACAGATTCCCAATACTTTGCACTGCGCAAAGTACATCATTAACACCCTTCCCCCAGAGGGCGCTCCCAATCCAATGCAGGGATTGGATATTTAAAGCGGTATTAAACCCAAAACCAAAAATTTCATATATTGCAGTTTACCAATCATTAGATGTGGCGGCTGCATTCGTTTTCTTTTTTAGGCTTTTCCCTCCTCTGTTTTCACCTGGTGATCTGGCCAGGAACACGCCTTCTGTATTAGAGCGCCCCCTACTCTGGATAAAGGAGTACAGGAGACACCTATGGAAAGCAGCATTGTCAGTCTGGGGGCAGATTTAGATACACTAACAAATTGAAGCCAAACTCCAGCTCACACTTTATAATCAGTTACAGTAACAGTTTTGGTTTCATTTTGGGATAAAGGTCTTACATCAATAAATAAAAGCTGATCATTATAAGTACCCCTGCCAGTGGTAAATGGTTTGTCTTATCCCTCTAACTGCTACATCCGCAAGACAGCTTGTTCTGTGGAAAAACAACAGACTTACTGTTGTAAAAAAAACGAAGAAAGCCTAAAAAAAGAAAACGAATGCGACTATCACATCTAATTAAAATGCAATATTTTATATATTAATATAGTAATATAATAATAATATATAATATATTATCTATCTATATATATATATATAGATAGATATAGATATATATCTATATATATCTATCTATATATATATATAGATAGATATATCTATATATCTATCCATATATATATATATACATATATATAGATATATATATATATCTATATATATATATATATATCTATATAGATATATATATATATATGTATATATATAGATAATATATATAATATACAATATAATATAATATATAATAATATAATAATAATATAATATATATAATAATAATATAGTAATAATATATATGCAATATAATGAATGTTATGCTTTTGAGTTTAATACCACTATATATATATATATATATATATATATATATATATATATACACACACACACATTTTATTGTGCAAAAGTTTTAGGCAGGTTTGGAGAAATACTGTAAAGTAAGAATGCTTTCAGGAATATATATTTTTATTGTGTATTTTTTATCAATTTACAAAATGTAGAGTGAGAGAACAGAAGGAAAATCGAAATCAAAGTCAGGGATTTCGTAGGATTAGAGTCAGGTGTATGATTAACCACTTATACCAACTAGGTGCTAATGATCATCATTTTCATGTGTAGGTTAAAAAAGAAACAGCTGTGTAGGAAAGCCTAAAACTGGGTGAGGAACAGCCAAACTCTGCTACTAAGGTGAGGTTGTAGAAGACAGTTTCATGTCACAGGCTGAAGGTCAGATCCACCACAAACACATCGGCCCTAAACAGAGTCCTGGCTGGAGACAGAAAGACAAAGCAGTAGCTGACAATAGAAGAGAAAAGAAGCCAAGGATCAGCATCTGCACAGACAAGCACAGTCCAAACAATACGTAAAAATAATAATCCAGAGAACGAGTCAGTCAGGGAGATGAGAAGACAGACTAACTTGTTGATCAACCTGAGGCAGAATGTCCAGCAGTGTACTTAAGCTTTCCTGATTAGGGCAGGTGTGCACTGCAGAGACCTGTGCTGCCGTGTGACCAGAAGATAGTGAAGTCTCGGAGGCTGATTGTTACAATTGTAGCCATGGTGTTAGCACTACTGACAAACAATCCACCAAATCACCCCACTGCCAGACTTCATGCATCCTTTCCAGAGACATTGAACAGTCTTTTACGAGCTTTGTTTTTGTTGTTTTATTGGGGAGTACAACTTGGATTGGGATATGGGATGCCCATAGAATTATTCATTGCCATCATATTTACAGATTTCAGTTACTTTGGTCATAGTTAGAGCCTGAAGATTGAATGTGAACACTTGACTAAGTAGAAACCTTCTCCTGCAGACTGCTGTTCAGAAGAGTTCTCCACCAGTCACCGTGTGAGGGACTTGTCCACTATAAACATCTAGGAAAATCTCAGCTGTGACTGCATAAGGTCTCATGGGTTCTACTCCAAATGGACATTTGACCGTGTAAAAGTAATGGTCTTAGTTCTCTTCACCACCTGCCCATAACTTGCTTCCTCTCGCATAACTGGTTTCCTCCTGCGCAACTTGTATTTATGTTTAAGGTATAACACATCCTCTTCTATTGGGTTGTATGAACTCACTCTGAATAAGCCCCTCTACTGGCTCTGGTGTCTCGCTGCTCCTAGGCCTGAGGCCTGCAGAATCTCTCCCCGGAGGCCTAGTAGGTTAAAGTCTATTCTCTAGGAAATGGACTACTGCTCCCAGCCAGTCCAACTTGCAAACCATGTGGCAGCCGACCACACTGATTTGACACACATCCCCACAGTCTCTTCTCTGATCCAGGACTCTTCACCATCCACCGTGTCCATGATGAAGACTCTGCTAGTGACCATGTGGAAGCAGAGTTCCCTTCCAGATTCCCTGACACCTCCAGCCATCCACTGTGGTAACACTCACCGACCTTCCAACCTTCCAGCCCTGAGTCCTTAAAGAGGAACTTGCACGGACCATGCGTTCCGACAGCTTCTCCTGCCCCTCTGCTCCAGGAGTTCCCGGCCACTGACCATGGGGTGACAGAGACATTGCCAATGACCGTGTAGAGGCAATGTTCCCTCACAGTTCTCCCCGGGCCTTCTCCTACGATCGCTACACCCCCCCACCCCCCAGACGGGGATGTGCTCCTCCGGCTGTCTAACACTCCATTCCTCACGTCACCCAGTCGACAACTCCTCCCCAGCAGCATGTGACCTCAGCATATATAGGAGGCCCACCCCCTGCCAATGCCAGTTAGGGATTGGTCAGAGCTCCCACATGTGCTGCCTGCCACTCCAGCTCTAGGCCCAGCCTCCTCCTCCAGAACATTCTCCCTGGAAGCAGTGGAGGCGCCTCAGAACTGGAGCACAGGTGGTCACACCCACTGCTACTCTGACCACTCCCAGGCCCCAAGCTCGAAACAGACAAGCCTAGCGCGCAGCATAGGCCTGCCTAAATTTGCATGTGCTGAACAAACCCTAGTAAAACAACCCTTACTAGCACCTACCTTCTGGTAGAGGGTGCTACACAATTAGTAACATTTTAGTGATAATAATATGCATTTACTCAAACTCTTGTCAACGACAAAAAGAAAAGAGGGAATAGAGGGCTAATATACTTTAAGGACAACAAGTATCTGCTATCCTGGACCGCTTGTAATGAAATGAAATGCTAAGCTGTCCTTGTCCACTATAAACATCTAGGAAAATCTCAGCTGTGACTGCATAAGGTCTCATGGGTTCTACTCCAAATGGTATAATATATACCGCTAATGATGGTTATACAAAGGGGGCGCCTGGGTGTATACACTCAGAAGAACTGGGTGTATTGGGGTGCACAAGACATGGTGGAGTAAACAGATTGCAATCACTACATTACTCAACAGTAATAACAATGAGACAATAAAACATCAGTGGGGAGACACCTTTTTCCCATAATAACTCTTACAGGAGTGAATTTCCCTTCCTTGAGGTAGATTTCTTCTCACTTCCTGTTGTCAACCTCCGTTTGTAAGTAGAAGTTGTTTGTAAGTCGGATGTTTATAACTAGCGGACCGCTTGTACTCTCTTGCCTGTTGCCTGCCCACCATCTCTACCTGGACCTGACTACTCTCTTGCCTGTTGCCTTCCCGCCATCTCTACCTGGACCTGACTACTCTTATGCCTGTCCGCCATCTCTACCTGGACCCTACTACTCTCTTGCCTGTTGCTTGTCCGCCATGTCTACCTGGACTTGACTACTCTCTTGCCTGTTGCCTGTCCGCCATCTCTACCTGGACCTTACTACTCTCTTGCCTGTTGCCTGCCCGCCATCTCTACCTGGACCCTACTACTCTTATGCCTGTTGCCTGTTCGCCATCTCTACCTGGACCCTACTACTCTCTTGCCTGTTGCCTGTCCGCCATGTCTACCTGGACCTGACTACTCTCTTGCCTGTTGCCTGTCCGCCATCTCTACCTGGACCTTACTACTCTCTTGCCTGTTGCCTGCCCGCCATCTCTACCTGGACCCTACTACTCTCTTGCCTGTTGCCTGTCCGCCATCTCTACCTGGACCTAACTACTCTCTTGCTTGTTGCCTGCCCGCCATCTCTACCTGGACCTGACTACTCTCTTGCCTGTTGCCTGCCCGCCATCTCTACCTGGACCTGACTACTCTCTTGCCTGTTTCCTTGCCCGCCATCTCTACCTGGACCCTACTACTCTCTTGCCTGTTGCCTGCCGCCATCTCTACCTGGACCTGACTACTCTCTTGCCTGTTGCCTGCCCGCCATCTCTACCTGGACCTGACTACTCTCTTGCCTGTTGCCTGCCCGCCATCTCTACCTGGACCTGACTACTCTCTTGCCTGTTGCCTGCCCGACATATCTACCTGGACCCGACTACTCTCTTGCCTGTTGCCAGCCCGCCATCTCTACCTGGACCTGACTCCTCTCTTGCCTGTTGCCTGCCCGCCATCTCTACCTTGACCTGACTACTCTCTTGCCTGTTGCCTGCCCGCCATCTCTACCTGGACCCTACTACTCTCTTGCCTGTTGCCTGTCCGCTATCTCTACCTGGACCTAACTACTCTCTTGCTTGTTGCCTGCCCGCCATCTCTACCTGGACCTGACTACTCTCTTGCCTGTTGCCTGCCCACCATCTCTACCTGGACCTGACTACTCTCTTGCCTGTTTCCTTGCCCGCCATCTCTACCTGGACCCTACTACTCTCTTGCCTGTTGCCTGCCGCCATCTCTACCTGGACCTGACTACTCTCTTGCCTGTTGCCTGCCCGCCATCTCTACCTGGACCTGACTACTCTCTTGCCTGTTGCCTGCCCGCCATCTCTACCTGGACCTGACTACTCTCTTGCCTGTTGCCTGCCCGCCATCTCTACCTGGACCTGACTACTCTCTTGCCTGTTGCCTGCCCGCCATCTCTACCTGGACCTGACTACTCTCTTGCCTGTTGCCTGCCCGCCATCTCTACCTGGACCTGACTACTCTCTTGCCTGTTGCCTGCCCGCCATCTCTACCTGGACCTGACTACTCTCTTGCCTGTTGCCTGCCCGACATATCTACCTGGACCCGACTACTCTCTTGCCTGTTGCCAGCCCGCCATCTCTACCTGGACCTGACTCCTCTCTTGCCTGTTGCCTGCCCGCCATCTTTACCTGGATCTGACTACTCTCTTGCCTGTTGCCTGCCCGCCACTTCTACCTGGACCTTACTACTCTCTTGCCTGCCACAAGCCTATGACTTCAACCTGGAACTGACTACTCAAATCAAACTATAGTTTAGTCAAGAAATCTAAAAAAAAAATATTCCACATTGCCTGAGATTCTGAGAATGGCAGTTTCCATCCAAGGCTTCTCACATTTTTCTTTCTTGCGTCTTTCATATACTGTAAGTGTTCCTTGCCCTTCATGTTTCAATTTACACGCCGTCTCCTTTCAGGACACGTTGGACGACCGAGTCAGGGAGATAGCTCTCTATGCTCCTCTCCAGTAGCCGCCATCCTGCCCTCCCGTCCTCACTTGTTAAAGCCAGCTGACATAACATTTCCTGGCGGCAAGTTTTTGAGCCCATGCCTTTAGTGTCATTAACAAGACACTTGGAGCCATTAAAATTCACTAAAGCGCCGTTCCCCTCTCAATTATAACTAATTGGAATGTCAGTTGTCGGCTTTACAAGCAGCGAGGCGTCTGAGCGATGTCTACGGCGGAACGCGGCCCATCATCCTACACGGCGCACCCGCAAGAGGTTTTTGGTCTATTTCCATTTAAATTAAGAGTCCTTCCGGCAAGATAGTCAGCTCCTAATTATTGACCATCTGAGCCGAGATAAAAGAAGAACTTGGACGGGAGCGGGAATGACAGACTTTGCTGGATTTTATTTTAGTGCCGGACAAGTATCAATCGATACTTTGTTTTATAATTTTGGCTAAAGGCTTACATTATTGTTAGGGTGAGTGATTAGGGCGATAACAAATGCTTTTGAATGCTGAGTAATGTGCCCCTAACAATGCCATATTTGTTCAGGTATCATTCAGGGTCACCATCTGAGATTGGGGCTTTGGGGTCTAGTTGTCGCACAAAATGTCACCATAATTTTTACTTATATCATCAGCTCCATCCAGTTGCCAAAATGGGGTAAAGTTCTCTCATTGAGGCATTTCAGAAAACTGTACCCCATTTTGGCCACTAGATGGAGCCGAACGAAATGTCAACGTCATTTTTGTTTGTATCATCAGCTCCACCTAGTGGTCAAAATGTGGTTTACTTTTTTTATTGAGGCATTTCCGAAAACTGTACCCCATTTTGGCCACTAGATGGAGCCAAATGAAATTTCACCATCATTTTTGCTTGTATTGTCATCGCCATCTAGTGGCCGAAATGTGGTATAGTTTTCTCATTGAGGCATTTCAGAAAACTGTACCCCAATTTTGGCCGCTAGATGGAGCCAAACGAAATGTCACCATAATTTTTGCTTGTTTCATCAGCTCCATCTAGTGGTCAAAATGCAGTATATTTTTTTCATTGAGGCATTTCAGAAAACTGTATTCCATTTTGGCCACTAGATGGAGCCAAACGAAATGTCACCGACATTTTTTTCCTTGTATCGTCAGCTCCATCTAGTGGCCAAAATGTGGTATACTTTTTTCATTGAGGCATTTCAGAAAATTGTACCCCATTTTGGCCAATAAATGGAGCCAAACAAAATGTTATTATTATTCTTGCTTGTATCGTCAGCTCCATCTAGTGGCCAATCGAGGCAATGCCTGAAATTGAAGCATTTCAGAAAACTGTACCCCATTTTGGCCACTAGATGGTGCCGAACGGAATGCCAGCATCATGTTTGCTTGTATCGTCAGGTCTATCTAGTGGCCAAAATGGGTATAGTTTTCTCATCGAAGCATTTCAGAAAACTGAAACCCATTTTGGCCACTAGATGGTGCTGAACGAAATGCTACCATCATTTTTGCTCGTATTGTCAGCTCCATCTAGTGGCCAAAATGCGGTATACTTTTTCTCATTGAGGTATTTCTGAAAACTCAAATCCACCTTGGCCACTAGATGGAGCCAAATGAAATGTCACCATCATTTTTTGCTTGTATCATCAGCTCCATCTAGTGGCCGAAACATGGTATACTTTTTTCATTGCGGAATTTCAGGAAACTGTACCTCATTTTGGCCACTAGATGGAGCTGATAATACAGGCATTGATCTCTTACAAAAATTACGGTGACACATCGCTTTGCTTGCATGAGCAGGGCCACCTTTAGAAATCACGGGCCCCCCTACAGCCTACCTGACAGGGCGCTTTACCATAAAATGCAGAAATGGACATTACATGAGATGGTGCGACGCGGTTGCCATTCCTTCTGAATGATACCCTGAAGAGCCTTGCGATTGTCGTGCCCTGGTTTAGACTAGAGGCACTCGGGGTGTCACACTCATTGCCTTTGCTAAGTTGATTGGCTCTGCTAGTCCTGGACGCACTTCGCGCCTTATTGAGACATTTCCAGGTGAAAGGCAGTATCAGCACATGTCTGACCAATCAGAGTACTCAACTCCCTCTCTCTCTCTACCTGCAGCATGACAAATTAAAGACAGCGAGGTAGGCTGTCACTGGAGAGGCAGAGAGAGTAGAAGTCAAACCTGCCCCCCCCCCCTGTGACCTAGTGGGCCCGGGCCCCGTACTAGAGGGCCGACTGCACCCCCTTACATTCATGCAACTACAGTGGAGCCTTGGTTTACAAGTAACGCGGTTAACGAGCGTTTTGAAAGACAAGCAACTTTTTTTTTTTTAATTCTGACTCGGTTTGCGAGTGTTGTCTTGCAAAACGAGCAGAATTCAAGATAATGGGCGGTGCAGTAACGCATTTGACCAGAGGTGCGGGGGCACCGGGGAGACTTGGAACGGTTCGGAGCTGTTCGGAGCCGTTCGAAAATACTCGTAATGAATCAGAAATACTCGCAAATACTCCTCGAGTGTTTCCGAGGCTTTCTGAGTTGAGCCGAGCTGTCCCTGAGTATTTGCGAGGCTCTCTGGCGGCCCCCCCACACTTCTGGCCACATGCGGTATTGCATGTAATAGAAGTCAATGTGGAACTAAATATCTTGGTTTCCATTGACTTCTATGGGGGAAATCGCTTTGATATGCGAGTGCTTTGGATTACAAGCATTCTCCTGGAACGGATTATGCTCGTAATGCAAGGTTCCGCTGTAATGTTTTATAAACAGACCCCTCTGTGCTGCTTCTTCCGCTCCCAGTCTGAGCTTTGCTGTGCAGGGACTGCAAGAGGCTGATAGCAGGTCAGATTCACATACCTATAGTGCTTGCATTTTTAAATATGCATTTAAATGGTGTATTAACGATTACAGAGTTGAATTAATATGTGTCCTTAAGATTTATTACAGAGAATTGATGTAAGATATATATATATTCTTTTTATTCTGTCTATATATATATATATATATATATATATATATATATATATATATATATATAAAGACTGACTATGCGCCTCTAGTTTCCACTGAAATCACTGCAGGGATTGTACGGTGGTCATTAATCCCAGTTATCACAGGGTTAATATGACTAAGAAGAGAAGTCCAATGGCTGCCGTTAAATGCGTCTCTTTATCTCGCACACAGAATATGTCCTCTGGCTGTTGTTCAATAAGTCCATTTAACTCCCTGTCTGGTGCTATAAACACAGGCAGCCCATTAGAAGTGAGAGCGAGGCGGGAGCGTTTTCTGTACCTGGCTTCTGACGCATCCGAAAATCAGCTCAGACCATCTTACATTAGGTCTAAAAAAAAAAAAAAAAAATAGAGAAACTTTTGAAAGTCCACTTCATCATCGGTTCGATATCCGCAGATGGATGGGGCCGGATGTTATTACCAAGGGGGATTATTTATATTCTCTGTAAAAGGCACATTAGAGACTTGAAATAGAAGTCTCTGTTTTTCTGCATCAACCTTCCCTGTTGTTGGGGGGGTCCTGATGAGCTGCGAATACCAAATGTTGGGGGCCCCCATATGGTCAGCCTGACAGGGCCCCCCCATGCAGCTCCCCTCGGTCCCCACACAGAGAAAGGACTTTAATACCATATTGTGCACACACAGTAATCCTGCATACACAGCTCCCAGCAATTAAATAAAAGTCCTTGCGGTCTCATCGGTTCAGCAGCGGAGCCCAGGGAGAGAGAGGGGGCTATTTATCATTTTCAGGAGCCGGTAGAGTAATCCTCTGTTGCATTGGGGCTGATCTGAGATTTGAAAAAGATACACCGGGCTGATCTGAACATCTGAAGCACATGCATTGGGGCTGATCAGAGATACGAGGTGCATGCATTGGGCTGATCTGAGATCTGAAGTGCATGCATTGGGCTGATCTGAGGTGCATGTATTGGGCTGATCTGAGGTGTGAAGTGCATGCATTAGGACTGATATGAGATCTGAGGTGCATGCATTGGGCTGATCTGAGGTGCATGCATTAGGACTGATCTGAGATCTGAGGTGCATGCATTAGGACTGATATGAGATCTGAGGTGCATGCATTGGGCTGATCTGAGGCGTATGCATTGGGCTGATCTGAGGTGTGAAGTGCATGCATTAGGACTGATATGAGATCTGAGGTGCATGCATTAGGACTGATCTGAGATCTGAGGTGCATGCATTGGGCTGATCTGAGATCTGAGGTGCATGCATTGGGCTGATCTGGGGTGCATGCATTGGGCTGATCTGAGGTGCATGCATTGGGCTGATCTGGGGTGCATGCATTGGGCTGATCTGAGGTGCATGCATTGGGCTGATCTGAGGTGTATGCATTGGGCTGATCTGAGGTGTGAAGTGCATGCATTAGGACTGATATGAGATCTGAGGTGCATGCATTGGGCTGATCTGAGGTGCATGCATTAGGACTGATATGAGATCTGAGGTGCATGCATTGGGCTGATCTGAGATCTGAGGTGCATGCATTGGGCTGATCTTGGGTGCATGCATTGGGCTGATCTGAGGTGCATGCATTGGGCTGATCTGGGGTGCATGCACTGGGCTGATCTGAGGTGCATGCAATGGGCTGATCTGGGGTGCATGCATTGGGCTGATCTGGGGTGCATGCATTGGGCTGATCTGAGGTGCATGCATTGGGCTGATATGAGGTGCATGCATTGGGCTGATCTGAGGTGCATGCATTGGGCTGATCTGGGGTGCATGCACTGGGCTGATCTGAGGTGTATGCATTGGGCTGATCTGAGGTGCATGCATTGGGCTGATCTGAGGTGCATGCATTGGGCTGATCTGAGGTGCATGCATTGGGCTGATCTGAGGTGCATGCATTGGGCTGATCTGAGGTGCATGCATTAGGGCTGATCTAAAATCTGAAGTGAATATATTGGGCAGTGGTGGCTGGTGATAATTTTTTTTTGGGGGGGGGCAGGTTGGTCAGTAAGTGCACTTACGTCAACCACGGGCGGCTTCCCCGGCTCTCCTCCGCGGGCATCACATGCAGGTATCTCCTTCACCTGCTCGGTGGCTTCTGTCTCCTCCCTCCTCCTCGGTGGCCAATCAAAACGCTTCTCCTTTCGGCCAATCGGGAAACGCGTCTCACACCCACGCTTCCTGATTGGCGGAGAGGCGATTCAGAGTTAGAATAGTGAATATTAATTTGCTATTCTAACACACCTGTGTGGGCTCTGAGCGCAATGCTCTGCATCCAGAGCCCACCCTATTTGGAAGCCTATTAGAGCCTCTAATCAGTTGCTTAAAAAAAAAAAAAAACAAAAAAAAAAAAGCCACTGTAATTCAGGCGTCCTGAAAGGGGCCAGACACATGAATAGGAGGGTGACGGCGGTGATGGAAAGGGGAGGCGGCGCCCCTGCGCCCTGAATGGACGGGCCGCCCCTGATATTGGGGCTGATCTGAGATGTGAAGTGCATGCATTGGGGCTGATCAGTTCAATATTTTGCACTGGCACACTGGTTGTTTATTGCTTGTGAACATGACACTTAGGGGTGTATTTATAAAAAAATTGCACAACTGTTCATCCATCACTCTGTAAGATAAGGGGAAAAATCAAATGTTCTTCCAGGTAAGTTCTCTGCGATACCAATGTGTGAATCCGGAATATATTGCATTATGCCCACTAGATGGCAGTGTGGAGCATACCTATTTCCTATCATGCTCCTTGCCATCTAGTGGCCATAATGCGGTATTTTCCTCATTCACACATTGAAATTGCAGAGAACATTTTCACAGAATGATGGATGAACAACTATGCAAAGTTTTTTTTTTCTAGAAATACACCCCAATATGTGAAAGAGATTGCTGACCCCTGGTCTATATACTTTGTTACCTTTGCGCGCACTTAAGGCAACCTGAACAGTTCCCAAATAGGGCAAATGGGGTTTCTAAGGCTTATTGGTCATCCAGCATTCGTCAGTCAAAAGAAAAGGCCAAATGTGGGCGGCGGCACATAGTCTACCCTATCACAGGAAGGGAACATGATTGTCTCCCTCTTTTATATCTTATACTATAGAACACTCCATAGGTGTGGGAATGGCGGGAGGTGCGTGAATCGCTTTTCCAAATCTCTTGGCAAGTAAAAAGGTTGAGCAGTGTAGTTTAGCTGTTGGGTCGGAGTTCTCCTTTAAATCCTGTTAATAATTATATCACACGTTCCAGTCAATCCGCGTTTCCCCCGTAACATTCCCGCTGACAAGCGGCTATGAATGGGCGCCTTGCACGTCGCTCAGACCGGCTTTGCTCCGTCTGATAACTGTGGCCGTATTTTCGAAAACCAATTACCGCTCAGCTTCCCGTCCCACCGCTGAGAGATTAAAGGTATATTTTATGGACTGGAGCAGTAAGTTAAAGGCTCAGCGTTGCGTCGGACCGGCGGCAAGGCTCAATAAATTAGGAGTGAGCGCAGCCCCCCGTGCGCGGTACATCAAGGTCCTCTCAGGACAAGGCAGGAGATGAGATGATCAGGAAAACAAGCAAACTTTAATGACAGCTAAATAAAAAGGGGGATTAAAATACGACGAAAGAAGTCTACAGGAGGACCAAATCCAGATACTGCGTGATGTACGAGTCTCATCAGAAAGTTCCTTCATCTTCCCCGACGGAGCCAAATCCTCCTTCACTGGTGTCTCACGCGCTCCCCCCTCCAAGACACTGCAGCTCATAGTGGGAGGGGTTCAGCAACAGAGACGGTGTAGCCAATACAGAAAGCAGTGGGCGGAGCTTGGTGGGGCCAGGTGCTGATTGATAGGCTACAGCAGAAACAATGCTGATAGCCACACCCAGTGCCGATACAGGGTCATCTAGTGCCCAGGGTGAAGATGCCAAACCAAGCTCCTCCCATGATCAGTATCCCCCCACCCCCACCAGTCGTGCATTTATACCCCCCTGCGGCAAACAATGCACCCATAGCCACCCCCCCCCCCGGTCGGTCGTCGCCAGGTCACCTTCAACCCCCCCCCCCTCGGTCCGGTCGGTTGGGCCATCGTCCCCGCATTTACCCCATCTAGGTTGCTGCAGAATCCATGTAGATTAGGGTGCCCGGATGCATGGATAGGGGGGGCGGCATGTAAGGAGGGGCCGCCACTGTCCAAAACTTTCCCCCCATCCCCCCTCCTAGTTCTACTTCCCCCCCATCCCCCCTCCTAGCACAAATCCTCCCCTCCAATCCCTACTCTTAGCACATATCCCAGCCCCCTATTCCCCCTCCTAACACAAACCTCCCCATTCCAAATCACCCCTCCTTCCACAATTCCTCCCCCCACCAAAATCACCCCTCCTACCACAACCCCCGCCCCTCCATCTCCCTCCTACCACAACCCCCCCCCCCATATCCCTCCTAGCACAAATCCCCCCCCCCCATCCTAAATCATCCCCTCCTAACACAAACCTCCCCATCCCAAATCACCCCATCCTTCCCCAATTCCTCCCCCCGCCCAAATAACCCCTTGTACCACAACCCCCGCCCCCCCCCCCATCACCCTCCTACCACAAATCCCCCCCCCCATCCTAAATCATCCCCTCCTAACACAAACCTCCCCATCCCAAATCACCCCATCCTTCCCCAATTTCTCCCCCCACCCAAATAACCCCTTATACCACAACCCCCGCACCCCCCCATCGCCCCTCCTAGCACAAATCCTCCCCTCCAATCCCTATTCCTAGCACATATCCCAGCCCCATATTCACCCTCCTAACACAAATCTCCCCCATCCCAAATCACCCCTCCTTCCACAACCCCCCCCCCATCTCCCTCCTAGCACAAATCCCCCCCCACCCCAAATTTATCTCCTCCCAGCACAAATCCCCCCTCCCTCCCCTAAATCATTCCCTCCTGGTACAACATCCCAAGTCCGCCACACCCTAAATCATCCCCTCGAAGCATAAATCCCACCAGCCATAATCTGCCTGCACTGCATAGAGAAGGACAGAGGCCCACTGATGACATTGCGTTTTTCCTTTCTTGGTGTCACTGCTCCGACTCCTAAAGAAGAGACCTAGCGCTCAAGGCATGGTATAACACCTCTGGATTTTTAGAAGGCAGACCAGGTATTCAGTAAAAAATGTATTTATGAAAAACATACAAGAAAATTACAGTATCAAAAAAAGTAGGATATAAAAGTACAATGATAATAACAAGTAAGCTCAGTACAAGACCATAAGCATGAAAACTTAGCTGCCCTAGAGACGTAGATAGGCTAGTGAGAGTGCATGCTGGGAAATGACGCCTAACATGTTTCGGACCATGTCGTCCTTCCTCAGAGGCTTAATGTCATTTAGGACAATGGTATAATGTTACCGGTGAGCTGATCACTGATAGACAACCAGAGGTGGAAATAGCCGAACTCAACTGGAGTAGCAAAAATGGCCAAGTCCGGATCCAAGCGGCAGACGGCCAAGGGAAGGGGCCACCATCAGCGGCGGGGAACGGGAGACAGGGCAGCTGAACCCACTGCTAGAACTTCCAGCTGGTAGAGGTGTAAACACCCACTAAGGCTGGCCGGCCACTAAGTAATGGGGTATAACAGTGATGGCGAACCTTGGCACCCCAGATGTTTTGGAACTACATTTCCCATAATGCTCATGCACTCTGCAGTGTAGTTGAGCATCATGGGAAATGTAGTTCCAAAACATCTGGGGTGCCAAGGTTCACATCACTGGGGTATAGTGTATAGCTGAAAGTGAGAGTCTCTTTAAGCTGTGTGCCTGGATTAGTCTGGTACCGCCAGCACAACACCATCAACTCCGCCTCCTAAGACACGCCCGGAGTTTCTGTGCCACCTGATCCCCTCCTGCTGTCAGAACTCATATTCCAGATTCAATTTAGGGTGGAAAACATGATTGCTACTGAAGGAAAGTTGGTAAATACGAGATGAATACAATGCTCGGCGGAAATCGACTTTTCTTGGCTTTTACTTTGTTATCTTCTTCTCTGCTGGACGCTCTTCTACACAGAATGGTTCTCATCCCTATATAGATACACAGTATACAGTGTTATGGCGTGTGCGATCTCGCCAACTCTTTGATATCCTCTTGGAGGCGCATTATACGTCCGGGCTCCCTCCCTCCCGCCTTGTTTGATGGAGGCCGGCTGCAAGTACATTAGGAGGGCTCCCTGTCTTCTCTATCGATTGTGCTTTCAGCGAGGGATGAGCGCCGAGGAGTCAGAACTAAAACCTCACAGCCAAAGTTTAATGGCAGCATCTATACTGCGTGCTGAGCAAGAGAGAAGAACTTCAGAATAATGAGGAGAGAGAGAAGAGAGAGAGAGAAGAGAGAGAGGAGAGAGAAGAGAGAGAGAGAGAGAGAGAGAGAGAGAAGAGAGAGAGAAGAGAGAGAGAAGAGAGAGAGAAGAGAGAGAGAGAGAGAGAGAGAGAGAGAGAGAGGAGAGAGAAGAGAGAGAGAAGAACTACGGAATAATGAGGAGAGAGAGGGAGAGAGAGAGAGAGAGAGAGAGAAGAGGGGAGAAGAGAGAGAAGGGGAGAGAAGAAGAGAGAGAGAGAGAGAGAGGGAGAGGGAGAGACAGAGAGGAGAGAGAGAGGAAGAAAGAGAGTGAGAAAAGAAGAAGGAAAGGGGGAAAGAAGAAGGAAAAAAAATGAAAGGAAGAAAGGAGACATGGAGAGAGATAAGAGCAAGAAAGAAGGACATAGAGAGGGAGAGAGAGGAGAAAGAGAGAGGGGGAGAGGGAGAGAAAAGAAGAAAGAGAGAGAGGAAAGGAAGAAGGAAAGGGGGAAAGAAGTAAAAGAATGAAAGGAAGGAAGGAGACAAGGAGAGAGATAAGAGCAAAATAGAAGGATGGAGGGAGGGAGACAGAGGAAAGAAAGAAGAAAGGAAGGAACAAAGGAAAGAACGAATGCAGGAAAGAAGAAAAGAGAAAGAGAGGAAAAAAAGAAGAAAGGAGAGAGGGACAGAAAATAAATAAATAGTTAAGAGGGAAAGAAGGAAAGAAAGAGGGTGAAAAAGGAGAGAAAAAAATTAAGAAAGAAGGAAGGGGAGAGTGTGAGACAGGAAAGAAAAATGGAAGTAAGGAACAAAGGAAAGAAAAAAGGAAGGAAAGAAAGAGGGAGAGAGAAGAGAGAAAGAAAGAAGAACGGAGAGAGGGAGACAGAGGAAAGAAGGAAAGACAGAAGGAAGGAAGGAGAAAGAGAGAGAGAAAAAAAAATAAGGAAGGAGAGAGGGACAGAAGGAAAAAAATTGTTAAAAGCAAAAGAAAGAAGGAAAGAAAGAGGAAGAGAGAGGAGAGAAAAAAATGGAAGAAAGAATGAAGGAGAGAGGGAGAGAAAGGAAAGAAAGAAAGAAGAAAGTAGAGGGCTCTAATAGGCTTCAAAAAAGGGTGGGCTCGGGGCGCGGAGCACTGGGCTCCGAGCCCACCCAGTTGTGACAATAGGGAATGTATATTCGCTATTTTAACACTGATTCTCCTCCCAGCCAATCAGGAAGCGGGTCGTGAGACCCGTTTCCCAATTGGCCAAAAGGAGAAATGATCTTATTGGCCAAGGTGGAGGAGGGGTGAGGAGGTTGGGCGAAGGAGAAGCAGGGGAAACTGACCAACCCACCAGCCGCCACAATGGCTCTCCCCACTCCTAAGGTAAAGAGGCGGTCCGTCTCCCGTCCGAGGTGGGGTGGCGTTGGTTTGCCGTCCTCCCCCAAATTATAGAGCACTAGCCGCCACTGGATACCTACCTCTTGGACACTTTGTAGACAATCCTGCTTTAGATATCTACCTCCTGGACACATTGGAGAAAATCTATCTTGAGATATCTTGAGATACCTACCTACTGGACACCTTGGAGGAAACCCTGCTTGAGATACCTACCTGCTGGACACATTTGAGAAAATCCATCTTTAGATACCTACCTCGTGGACACCTTGGACGAAATCCTGCTTGAGATACCTACCTTCGGAACACATTGGAGGATATTCCACTTGAGATACCTACCTCATGAACACATTGGAGGAAATTCTGCTTGAGATACCCACCTCCTGGACTCTTTGGATGAAACCCTGCTTGAGATATCTACCTACTGGACACATTGAAAGAAATCTTGCTTAAGATAGCTATCTACTGGACTCTTTGGATGAAACCCTTACCCTGCTTGAGATACTTACCTACTGGACACATTGGAGAAAATCCATCTTCAGATACCTACCTCAAGGACACCTTAGAAGGAATCCCGCTTAAGATACCTACCTCATGGACATCTTGGAGTGAATCCCACCTGAAATACCTACCTCCTGAACTCCTTGGACAAAATCCTACTTGAGATAACTACCTTTTGGACACGTTGTAGGAAATCCCACTTAAGATATCTACCTCTTGGATAGATTGGAGAAACACTGCTTAAGATACCTACCTCCTAGACACATTGAAGGAAATCCCACTTGGTGATACCTACCACCTGGAAATCTTAGAGTGAATCCCACTTGAAATACCTACCTCCTTAACTCCTTGGACAAAATCCTACTTGAGATAACTACCTTTTGGACACTTTGTAGGAAATCTATCTTGAGATACCTACCTCCTGGACACATTGGAGGAAATCCTGCTTGAGACACCTACTTCCCGGACACTTTGGAAGAAATCCTGGATTTGATACCTACCTCCTGGGCTTCTTGGAGCAAATTCCTGACGAGAGACCTACCCCCTAAACAAATTGGAGGAAATCTTGCTTGAGATACCTACCTGTGGCAGGAAATCCTGTATCTTGAATTTTCATTTCAAGCCGGCACTGATGACTTCTCCACAATGGAGTCAGGAACACGTGGACACCATAAAACAAAAAGGTCACTTCTCCACATAAAGTCTTATAGACCATAAAATCAACAGCACGATGTAAATCACCGAATTCTGATTGTGAGCCGGCACTGAGCATTTCTCCAGAATAAAATCATAAAAGTTCACCGGCTTTATTTCTTCTCCAATCATAAAAGCTGCGCCCGATAATGCCGCACAAACAACTCCATTAAAGCTGAGCAGCAGACAGATGATTCAAAACACATCGAAAAACAGAACCGATCTTTCTCAACTGGTGAAGATTTTGTGATTCTTTTTAGCCAGTCCTGTGATCCAGACACGGTGACACCAGAACCAGGTCAGGGACCTCACTGTCCTTGGCTGCAGAGGAGATGAGTTGACAGTCCAGTCCAGAAAGAACTTTGGCTGTTCTGGTGTTTGGACAAACGCCCGCACTTTTCCCCGTTTGGCCCCCTGATCGGCAGGAGTCAAACTATATAGAATTGCTATTTCTACTGCTTCTATATATGACAGCTTCCCGCTGTCACTGGTTGCTAAGGAAGGAGAGGAAGCTGGCACCCACCTTGTCCCTAGCAACCTCTGATGTAACTGGCACCATTGACTTACATTGCCGGGAATACCCAATGCATTAATCAAAGGGTGGGGATGGTGATGACATCACTACCCCAATATAGCCACTTGCCATATTCAGTCAGGGGTGTCACCATTACCCCTGCCCCTTCCCTTATATACAGTGGGGAAAAAATTATTTAATCCCCTGCAGATTTTGTAGATTTGCCCACTTACAAAGAAATGAAGAGCCTTGTGGACTCTGATGTAAGGGGAGCCCTGTGGACTTTGATGTAAGGGGAGCCCTGTGGATTCTGATGTAAGGGGAGCCCTGTGGATTCTGATGTAAGGGGAGCCCTGTGGACTTTGATGTAAGGGGAGCCCTGTGGATTCTGATGTAAGGGGAGCCCTGTGGACTTTGATGTAAGGGGAGCCCTGTGGATTCTGATGTAAGGGGAGCCCTGTGGATTCTGATGTAAGGGGAGCCCTGTGGATTCTGATGTAAGGGGAGCCCTGTGGATTCTGATGTAAGGGGAGCCCTGTGGACTTTGATGTAAGGGGAGCCCTGTGGACTTTGATGTAAGGGGAGCCCTGTGGACTTTGATGTAAGGGGAGCCCTGTGGACTTTGATGTAAGGGGAGCCCTGTGGACTTTGATGTAAGGGGAGCCCTGTGGACTTTGATGTAAGGGGAGCCCTGTGGACTTTGATGTAAGGGGAGCCCTGTGGACTTTGATGTAAGGGGAGCCCTGTGGACTTTGATCTAAGGGGAGCCCTGTGGACTTTGATGTAAGGGGAGCCCTGTGGACTCTGATGTAAGGGGAGCCCTGTGGACTCTGATGTAGGGGGGGATTTGAGAATTCTAATTTAAGTGGGAATGCTGGGAACTCTGATGTAAGTGGGAGGTTTGGTGAGCAGAAACCCCCTTACATTAGAGTTCCCCTTTACAGCATTCCCCCTACAACCCTACAGGGACCCCGATTGCCCGGCGGCTTCTTTGGGGGCGATCGTTACATTTCCAATCCACTGTCGATCTTTTTTTTACACTCCGGAGCATTTCCAGCAAACGATTTGATTTTTCTTTATTTTGGTGACGTCCTTCGCTCAGCGGCGGCCTGAAATCACAGTTTTAAGCCATAAAATATTCCACAAGTCTTCTCCCTCCGCAATCGTTCCTTCCGCATTCACATCGCAGATTATTCACAAATCATTCGGCGCCTGAAGCGTTTTCCTAAACATTTCTCTATTTTCTGGTAAACGGCCGTTCTGTGTATCTTTATGGGGGGGTGGGGGAATTACACGTGTAAAGTCTCTAATCTCTTTATTGACATCCTCGCCGCTCGGGTTTAAAGGTAAGAAAAATGGTTGCGTTGGCGGAGAAAAACACTCCGCTGACCCCAATCCTTCTGTTCTAGAGGCCAAAAAAAAAAAGAACCGCGCGTCCGACCGGCCCACCGTTCACAGAATGATAAAAGCGGAAGATCGGAGGTCCGCATTCATAAATAACGGAGGTGATCGTCTGCTCTGAGCGATCCGCCAGACACACCGATCGATCTTCTGTGGTTTAGGCTGAAAATTAAAACAGACGGGGAAATGGAGGACTCAACAATTCTACAAGAATTCATTCCTCATGTGTTACAATGTAAAAATATATACTCCGCCCTTTATCATTAAAAAAGCCAACATTGAGCTCCACTCAGTGACTTTGCCTAGGCTGAGATGATGTCATCTGCTGCAGGCGGGAAGAAGCATTTCCTCAGTCTCCCCTCCCCCAGTGATCAGACTGTACATTGTAACTTTGTAGAAGGCAGGAAGGAGCATGTTCTTACTCTGGCTCCTTTAACTGATGAAATGTGATTGGTGTATGGAGGAAATCTGCACACCCTCCCCCCACAGCGACTGGTTGAGCGTTTTTTTTTTAAAGAAAATCATTGCAGTGAAGCTAATCCAGCATCCAATAATCAGGATCCGGCAGAGACATTGATAAGAGCCGCATTAATTATGTTGCTGGTTTTATAGCATTTAATTAAAACTTGTAATGAGCTGCTCCGGCGGGTGACTTAGTGCTCCGCTCCGGACACATTTCACCAGCTAAGTGAGAGCCCCGATGTCAGAGAGAGAACACCCCCACTTCCTTAAAGCCGTAGCACACCCACAACCAAAAATCACAACTACTGCAGATTACTAATCATTAGATGTGGCGGCTGCATTCCTTTTCTTCCCCCCCCCACCCCTCTGTTTTCACCAGCAACACACCTCCTGTATTAGAGTGCCCCCCCCCCCTATTCTGGAGGGAGGAGCACAGGGGGGGCATATTTGGACAGCAGCATTGTCAGTCTGGGGCAGTGTTAGATGTATTAGGATTTCTCTAGAGCCTCTCCCATCCTCTGGAACTCGCTACCCCCACCTGTCCAGCTATCCCCTACTCCTTGCTACCTTCAGGCGATCCCTGAAAACTCATCTCTTCAGGAAAAGCCTGTCACGTCTCCAACTAATCTCCTACCACTTCCATCAGCTCATTCCCAACCTTTTGTACCACCTGCCCCACCCTATTAGATTGTAAGCTCTTCTGAGCAGGGCCCTCTTAATCCTCTTGTATTTTATTGTATTATAACTGTATTGTCTCCCTTTTATATTGTAAAGCGATACGTAAACTGTTGGCGCTATAAAAATCCTGTATAATAATAATAATAATATTAGTACATTTAGATTTGTATTGCAGCTTATAAAGCCCTTGGGTGTGGCGGCTGCATTCGTTTTCTTTATTTCAGGCTTTACTGCCTTTAATTTCACCCGATGATCTCTCATCCAATGGTGGCTACGCTCACTTGCTGTACTGTATCTATGGAGGAAGCCAAGGTTGTCACCCAGGCTGGGCTTCAAATAGGTCTTCCGTTCTTCATTTCCATTACACGGGGCCAGGGGCGGACTGACAATTCATGGGGCCCCCGGGCAATAGGAGATTATGGGGCCCCCCGGGCAATAGGAGATTATGGGGCCCCCAGGCAAGAGGAGATTATGGGGCCCCCAGGCAATAGGAGAAGATTATGGGGCCCCCGGGCAATAGGAGAAGATTATGGGGCCCCCAGGCAATAGGAGATTATGGGGCCCCCAGGCAATAGGAGATTATGGGGCCCCCGGGCAATAGGAGAAGATTATGGGGCCCTCAGGCAATAGGAGATTATGGGGCCCCCAGGCAATAGGAGATTATGGGGCCCCCAGCCAATAGGAGATTATGGGGCCCCCGGGCAATAGGAGATTATGTGGCCCCAGGCAATAGGAGATTATGGGGCCCCCAGGCAATAGGAGATTATGGGGCCCCCGGGCAATAGGGGAAGATTATGGGGCCCCCAGGCAATAGGAGATTATGGGGCCCCTAGGCAATAGGAGATTATGGGCCCCTTAGGCAATAGGAGATTATGGGGCCCCCAGGCGATAGGAGATTATGGGGCCCCCGGACAATAGGAGATTATGGGGCCCCCAGGCGATAGGAGATTATGGGGCCCCCGGACAATAGGAGATTATGGGGCCCACATGCAATAGGAGATTATGGGGCACCCGGACAATAGGAGATTATGGGGCCCCCCAGGCAATAGGAGATTATGGGCCCCTTAGGCAATAGGAGATTATGGGGCCCCCAGGCGATAGGAGATTATGGGGCCCCCGGACAATAGGAGATTATGGGGCCCCCAGGCAATAGGAGATTATGGGGCCCCCAGGCGATAGGAGATTATGGGGCCCCCAGGCAATAGGAGATTATGGGGCCCCCGGACAATAGGAGATTATGGGGCCCCCCAGGCAATAGGAGATTATAGGGCCCCCAGGCAATAGATTATGGGGCCACACAGCATACACACAATATACACACACAGACACACAGTATACACATACAGAATACACACACACACTCACTGAAAAGGTACTGGAGAGGCAGGGCAGCTATAAACTTGGTATTTTTAAAAAAACAGATCTTTACATACTGTCCCTGGTTTTATTGAGGCTGGCAACCCTGATGGGGCCCCTTAGCGGCATGGGGCCCTCGGGCGGTGCCCGAATGGTCAGTCCGCCCCTGCACGGGGCCAGGGAGGTTAGCAGTTTTATCTTTACTTTCTTTGTCTTTCTTTTGACAGCTCAGGGGAAGTGACAAGGGTCACGGCATTTGTGGCAGGATTTCCGGGAATTTTCTGCACTCGATGAAAATGTTCTTAACCTGAAAAATGAAAACAGACGCATAACTGGTAGTAGGAACAGTCTCTCCTATACATTGTATAGGCTCCCTGGTGAGGTGAACGGGTCGCATAAGAGCTCAGAGCTTCACAAGTGTCCATGGAGGTCCGCAGAACTTTTTGGGGGGGGGGGGGGGTAATTTTAAGGTCACCTATGCTCTGCCCCTTTTCGACAATTTCATGAAGGGGAGGGGCTTTATCACATAAAGCATGATAACCCTCCCCCTTCCACTGCCACATTTGGCACATTTTTTTTTGGGGGGGGGGGGGGGTAGAATGTACCTGGTTTTGCCGCGGCGATCTGAGCCACATACAAAACCATGCAAAATATGCTGCGACCTCAGCAAGTGAAGGTATAAATAAACATACAATTAGGCAATCGATCAATTACAAAAAAAAAAAACTACACCTGCATGGTGCAGCATTGGCTTAAGCCAGTGGGGATCTTAAATTCTATATGGGCACAATATCATCTTTATGCTAGGTTGCTGTGCTTAACCACTTGCCTAACGGGGAACTTTCACCCCTGTCCAATTTTCAGCTTTCAGCGCTGTCGCACTTTGAATGACAATTGCGCGGTCATGCAACACTGTACCCAAATAACATTTTTATCATTTTTTTCACACAGATAGAGCTTTCTTTTGGTGGTATTTAACCACTTGCCGCCCGCCATATAGCAGAATGACGGCGGCAAAGTGGTTTCAATATCCTGACTGGGCGTCATATGACGTCCTCAGGATATTAAGCTGCTGCGCGCCCCCGGGGGCGCGCATCGTGGCGATCGTTGTTGCGGTGTACCAGTCTGACACCCCGCAACACCGATCTAGGTAAAGAGTCTCTGACGGAGACTGTTTACCACGTGATCAGCCGTGTCCAATCACAGCTGATCACAATGTAAATAGGAAGAGCCAACTATCGGCTTTTCCTCATTCGCGTCTGACAGACGCGAGTAGAGGAGAGCCAATCGGCTGCTCTCCTGACAGGGGGGGTCTGTGCTGATTGTTTGTCAGCACAGCCCCCCCTTGGATCCCGCCCAGGACCACCAGAGAAGCCGCCCAGGACCACCATCATGCCGCCCAGGACCACCAGGATGGCCATCCACACTGGACCACCAGGTATGCCCCCCCTAGACCCCCAGGGAAATACTAATTTGTGCCCAGGCAGCTGCCAATCAATGCCTACTCGCAATGCCTACCACTGCCAGTGCCACCAGGGATGCCTATCAGTGCCTCATATCAGTGCAACGTATCAGTGCCCATCAGTGCCACGTATCGATGCCCATCAGTGCCGCCTATCAGTGCCCAGCAGTGCCACCTATCAGTGCCACCCATAAGAACCCATCTTTGCAGCCTATCAGTGCCCATCAGTGCCCACCAGTGCCACCCATGTGTGCCCATCAGTGCCGCCTATCGATGCCCATCAGTGCTGCATATCAGTGCCACCCATCAGTGCCGCCTACCAGTGCGGCATATCAGTGCCCATCGTCAGTGCCCGCTTATTGGTGCCACCTCATAGGTGCCTCCTTATCAGTGCCTGTCAGTGCCGCCTTATCAGTGTCCATCAGTGAAAGAGAAAACTTACTTATTTACAAATTTTTTTAACAGAAACAAAAGCAAAATTTTTTTTTTTTTCAACATTTTCGGTCTTTTTTTAATTGTTTAGCAAAAAATAAAAAGCGCAGAGGTGATCAAATACCACCAAAAGAAAGCTCTATTTGTGGGAACAAAATGATACAAATTTAGTTTTGGTACAGTGATGGATGACCGCGCAATTGTCATTCAAACTGCGACAGCACAGAAAGCTGAAAATTGGTCTGGGCAGGAAGGTGTATAAGTGCCCGGTATTGAAGTGGTTAATCACCCCTGGGGTTTTTTTTTTGCTAAACAAACAAAAAAGACTGACAATTAAAAAAAAAAGTTTTTCTTAGCTTCTATTATTAAATTTTGCAAATAAATAGTTATTCTCTGATGGTCACTGATAGGGGGCACTAATAGGGGGCACTGATTGGCAGCACTGATAGAACTGGTTAAACAGCGTGTTGCTTTTAGTGGACGGTGCTGTGAAAAAGAATAATGTAGTTCAATGTGGCCACCGTATGGCAATTATTGTGTTAAATCAGGTGGTGAGGAGGCAACATATTGCCTCCTCACCCCCTCTTAAACAGCTCTGAAAAGCGATCCAAGCATGGATCTTTTCAGAGGAGCAACAGTCACTTCCACACATGTGAAGGAGCCCTAGGAGAAGCCAAGCAAACGCATGCAGGGAAGTAAAGTGTTAAATCTCTTCACATGATAACAGAAGGTTCAGCCTGATGTCCAACCAGGATGACAGTGTAAGGAGATACACAGTCTATGCTGACAGGTTGCAGTCCTGCAATTGGAGACACATTCCACAAGCATTTCGCTGATAACAGAAGATAAGAGTGATTGGGCAGCCAAGATCCAGGTGTCAGCTCAACAATAAATAAGGCTGAGCTCCTTTGAAGTGAACATTCTCTTATCATGTTTGACTTTACTTTCCTGCACTTTCCTCCCTAGTGTGTGGACACCTTGCTGATTCCAGGGGGGGCACTTGACCCCCCTTGCCCCCTCCTGCGGACACCCATGCAAGTGTCTCATAGCTCTTGTTAGCAGCAGGTTCAAGGTTTCAGCAGAGTCAGGCCTGGCAGCAGGTATAAGGTCAGCAGAGTCAGGCTGGGCCGCAGGCAGAAGATCAGCAGAGTCAGGCTGGACAGCAGGTAGAAGTTCAGCAGAGTCGCACTGGGCAGCAGGTAGAAGGTCAGCAGAGTCAGGCTGGGCAGCAAGTAGAAGGTCAGCAGAGTCAGGCTGGGCAGCAAGTAGAAGGTCAGCAGAGTTACACTGGGCAGCAGGTATAAGGTCAGCAGAGCCAGGCTGGGCCGCAGGCAGAAGGTCAGCAGAGTCAGGCTGGGCCGCAGGCAGAAGGTCAACAGAGGCAGGCTGGGCAGCAGGTAGAAGGTCAGCAGAGTCCGGCTGGGCTGCAGGCAGAAGGTCAGCAGAGGCAGGCTGGGCAGCTGGCAGAAGGTCAGCAGAGGCAGGCTGGGCTGCAGGCAGAAGGTCAGCAGAGTCAGGCTGGGCAGCAAGTAGAAGGTCAGTAGAGTCAGGCTGGGCAGCTGGCAGAAGGTCAGTAGAGTCAGGCTGGGCAGCTGGCAGAAGGTCAGCAGAGTCAGGCTGGGCAGCAGGTAGAAGGTCAGCAGAGTTCAGCTGGACAACAAATAAAATGTCAGCAGAGTCACCCTGGGCAGCAGTTAGAAGGTCAGCAGAGTCAGGCTGAGCCACAGGCAGAAGGTCAGAAGTCAGGCTTGGCAGCAGGCAGAAGTTCAGCAGAGTCGTGCTGGGCAGCAGGTAGGTCAGCAGAGTCAGATAGGGCAGCAGGTAGAAGGTCAGAAGAGTCCCGCTGGGCAGCAGTCAGAAGTTCAGCAGAGTCAGGCTGGGCAGCAAGCAGGTCAGCAGATTTAGGCCGGGCAGCAAGAAGGTCAGCAGAGTCAGGCTGGGCAGCAGGCAGAATTTTCAGCAGAGTCAGGCTGGGCAGCAGGCAGAATTTTCAGCAGAGTCAGGCTGGGCAGCAGGCAGAATTTTCAGCAGAGTTAGGCTGGGCAGCAGATATAAGGTCAGCGGAGTCCGGCAGGGCAGCAAGTAGAAGGTCAGCAGATTTCGGCTGGCCAGCAGGCAGAAGGTCAGCAGAGTCCGGATGGCCAGCAGGCAGAAGGTCAGCAGAGTCGGGTTGGGCAGCAAGTAGAAGATCAGCAGATTCAGGCTGGCCAGCAGGCAGATAATCAACAAAGTCCGGCAAGCCGGATCGGTAACTGAAGATCAGATCGAGTATAAGCATGTAGGCAGAAGCATAGTCAGAATGCAAGCTGGAGTCGGTAACAGATGAGCAGGTCAGGGACAGAAGGAACAGGCAGAAGCATAGTCCAAGAGCAAGCCAGGGTCAGTACAGGCAAATATCAGGAGTAGTCTAGGCAGGCTGAGTCGATAACAGATAATCAGATACAGGGTTGTAGGTAGCAGGTTTCACATGAACGCTGCAGACAAGACAGCACTGATCATGTGCAGCAGATCCCTGTAAATACCCCGCTTGGTGCCAGCATTAGTTACAGATGCGCACACGGGGCCATTGCAAGAATTTTCGTCTATTTAGGTGAAGGTGCATTTTTGTGATTACCTGCAAACTGGGCAGCCTTGATATCACGTACCTGGTGAAGACTGGAATGTTGTGGAGGCCTCTCTTGCACCTCCCGCCTGACACTCCTGAAGGTGGGCACAGAGTGAGGCAAGGAGTGGCACGAGTGCTGTAGCAGCTGGCTGGTGATGTCCTCTCTGTAGGTGGGTAGAGCTGGTAGTCACAGTCCTCGGAACAGGATACAAGAGCAGCTTGGCACCAGAGCGTGGGATGGAAGCAGAACCAGGAGACAAGCAGCAGTCAGCGGCAACCGGGCAGTGAAGTACAGAATCAGCAGGCAAAGCAAGTTCAGAAGATAGTCCAGGGTCAGTAACAGCCGGGCAATGCAGTACAAGTCAACAGGCAGATCAGATCCAGGAAACAAGCCGAGGCCGGGATACTAGGTAACAGAGCTAGAGCCTGAGCAGAGCCAAAGTCCAAAGGCAAGCCGGGTCATACGCAAGTAAACAAGAACAGCAGATCAGGTCTTGGGAAGTCAGGAACAAGCTGAAGACCATCCAGCAACTGTTCATAGTGATAGAGCAGTTTAACCAATTGCCGCCCGCCATATAGCAGAATGACGGCGGCAAAGTGGTTGTGATATCCTGACCGGACGTCATATGAGGTGAGCAGGATGTCACAGCCGGCGCGCGCCCACGGGGGCGCGCAGCACGGCGATCGGAGGTGTGGTGTGTCGGTCTGACACACCGCAACTCCGATCGTGGTATGAAGCCTCTGACAGAGGCCTCTTACCACGTGATCAGCTGTGACCAATCACAGCTAATCACAGCGTGAACCAGGAAGTGCCGGTAAAGGGCTTTCCTCAGTTCACGCTGGCAGGGAGAGCCAATCAGAGGGGGGGTCTGTGCTGATAATCAACACATTGATTATCAGCACAGCCCCCATCAAAAGGTGCCAATCAGTGCCCAGCACCTGCCAGCCTTTCCCCATAAAAAATGCCTGTCAGTGCCCACAACAGTGCCAATCAGTGCCCAAAAAAGTGCCAATCAGTGCCCCATCAGTATTGCCTGTCAGTGCCCCATCAATGTGCCAATCAGTGCCTGTCAGTAGCTCCTCATCAGTGCCGCCTATCCAGTGCAACCTATCCAGTGCAACCTATCCAGTGCCGCCTATCCGTGCCGCCTATCAGTGCCCACCAGTTGTTTTTTTTTTATTGACTTTTTTTTTTTCATTTATAGCGCAAAAATTAAAAACCGCAGAGGTGATCAAATACCACCAAAAGAAAGCTCTATTTGTGGGAAGAAAATGATAAAAATGTAGTTTGGGTACAGTGTTGCATGACCGCGCAATTGTCATCCAAAGTGCAACAGTGCTGAAAGCTAAAAATTGTCCTGGGCAGGAAGGTGGGAAAGTGCCTGGCATGGAAGTGGTTAAATAGGCCACTGGGCGCCAAGTGCTCATTGTTATGTGCACGTCTGCGCACACGCGATGGATTCGCGCATGCGCACAAATACGTGCGCGGTGAACTGGCAGGCACTGCAGAAATGACATTGGTCTTTTGCTTATAAATCTTAGCACATGTGCAATGTGCACGAGCATGAGCATGTTTCCGCACTGGCCTATTGGTGGTAGAGATCCGGTTCAGCTTACATTTGACTTCTGCAGAAGTCAGTACTAAGCTCCACCCACCTTCTGGAGATAGGCCACCCCCTCTGCTTAAAAGTCCAGTTTTTACTTGTCTTTAATCAGGGAGGCAGAGTGAGTGCAATGACAGTTAGCTAACCACTAGGGGGAGAATAATCAAAGCTGTTTAAGTAACAATAAAAATATGGAACAGCAAATGCTTAAAAACACGAACGCCGCATCAGAAATGACTTTAAGGTCAACACAATAATAGGAACTCATCTTATGGTTTTCCTTGTAAAGCACCCGGGCAGAAATGAAACGCGCTGCTCTTTTACCTGGCTGTGTGTTTTGGCTGCCACTCCGCTAATATATTTTTTTTTTTCCTCTTCTTCGGCTCTATGTCGAAACACAATTAAAATGTTTTGCCAGCTGGCTAACGACCTGCATCCAATATAACAAACCTCATTAATGAGCTTCTTGCATCTGACAAAGCTGCAAACAATTCGTTTGGAAAAAAAAAAAAATGAACATAACAAAAAGCAATAAAAACAAAACTTATCTGAGCAAAGTGCGCGTTGGGTGAGACTCTGCTGCCTCCCGATGGACAAACTAAATAATGCGATGCGCCGAACTCAGGGAAAATGTTAAAGTGATTGTAAAGGATCGTTTTTTTGTTTTTTTTTAAATAACAAACATATCATATTTACCTCCACTGTGCACCTTGTTTTGCACAGAGTGGCCCCGAACATCCTCTTCTAAGGTTAAATTGGGCTTTCATTTGCGATGGATATCTCCTGATATTTTTTTTTAAATATTACTATCAAAGGAAAACTGGTCCAAAATAGTAAAAAAAAAAAAAAAAATTTTTTTTTAATTTAACAGTATATTTATTGCTATTACTTAACTGCTTCAGCCCCGGAAGATTTTACCCCCTTCCTGACCAGATCACTTTTTGCGATTCGGCACTGCGTCGCTTTAACTGACAATTGCGCGGTCATGCGACGCTGCACCCAAACAAAATTGAGCTTTCTTTTGGTGGTATTTGATCACCTCTGCGGTTTTTATTTTTTGCGTTTTAAACAAAAAAAAAAGACCATTTTGAAAAAAACGCATTATTTTTTACTTTTTGCTATAATAACTATCCCCCAAAAATATATTAAAAAAAACAATTTTTTTCCTCAGTTTAGGCCGATACGTATTCTTCTACATATTTTTGGTAAAAAAAAAAATCGCCATAAGCGTATATTGATTGGTTTGCGCAAAATTTATAGCGTCTCCAAAAGAGGGGATAGTTTTATGGCATTTTTATTATAAATTTTTTTCTTATTAGTAATGGCGGCGATCTGCGATTTTTATCGGGACTGCGACATTATGGCGGACACATCGGACACTTTTGACACTATTTTGGGACCGTTGTCATTTTATACAGCGATCAGTGCTATAAAAATGCACTGATTAATGTGTAAATTACACTGGCAGTGAAGGGGTTAACCACTAGGGGGGGATGAAGGGGTTAAGTGTGTCCTAGGGAGTGATTCTAACTGTGAGGGGGATGGGCTTCCACTCACATGACAGCAATCAGCGCTCCCGATGACAGGCAGAAACGGGTAAATGCCTTGTTTACACTTCCCTGTTTTGCGGCTCCGTGACACGAGGGAGGTAAGCAAATATGCAGCCCCACAGCAAAAATGTCCAGTGCAGGTGGGGCCGCATATTTGTGTTACGTCTGCGCTGAGGGGTTAAAGCTGAACTTCGGGATAATAAATCCATCGGTCATGTGTCTTATTCTGGAATCTCGATGAGCTTTGTGTATTTCTCCCAGATCTGTGTAGTAATCCAGTGTGAGACTTCCTGTAATGAAGACCGCTCACTGCTGCTCTCTGTCCTTGTGCAGGGGGACTAGTCTTGTCTCCGCCTCTTCCTGTAGTTTTCTGCAGACATGCTGTACTGGGTGGAGCCTGCTGGGCCCCTCCCACAGCTCTGCTCTGTCTCCTTCTGCAGGGGAACTGGTCTTGTCTCCGCCCCCTCCTGTAGTAGGTGGAGCCTGCTAGGCCCCTCCCACAGCTCTGCTCTGTCTCCTTCTGCAGGGGCACTGGTCTTGTCTCTACCCCGCCTCCTGCCGTTTTTTTGTAGACGTGCTGTGGTTGGAGGAGCCTGCTAAGTAGACATGTGCAGAACACAAAAAAAAATAGTTTCGTTTTGATCCGTTATTTACATAAATTTGTTTAGTTAAATTTGTTTTTATTCGTTTTCTGAATTTGTTTAGTTTATTCATTTTCAAATCGATTAGAATTTTTATGAATTCGGATCGATTCGAAAAGTTTTCGAATCGAATTTGAATAGCTTTCAAGTTCTAATAGTTTTCCAATTTCAAAAGAGAATAAAATAGAATAGAAAATAAAGGAATAGAATAGAAAAAATATATATAAACATATATTTTTTTTTCTATTCTATTCCTTTATTTTCTATTCTATTTTATCCTCTTTGGAAATTGGAAAACTATTCAAATTCGAAAAATTTTTTGAATTCGAATTTGAAAACTATTTGAATTTAAATTTCGCCCTTTTTTTTTTTTTTTTTTCGTTATTTCGGATTCGTTTAAATTCGGAACTGTTTCATTCATTTCATTCGTTTTCTGAATTTGTTTCGTTTATTCGTTTTCAAATCGATTAGGATTTTTTGAATTCGGATCGTATTCAAAAAGTTTTCGAATCGAATTTGAATAGCTTTCAAGTTCTAATAGTTTTCCAATTTCAAAAGAGAATAAAATAGAATAGAAAATAAAGGAATAGAATAGAAAAAATATATATAAATATATATATTTTTTCTATTCTATTTCTTTATTTTCTATTCTATTTTATTCTAATTGGAAATTGGAAAACTATTCGAATTCGAAAAAGTTTTTGAATTCGAATTTGAAAACTATTCGAAAACGATTTGAATTTAAATTTCGCCCCCAATTTTTTTTTTTTCGTTATTTCGGATTCGTTTAAATTCGGTACTGTTTCATTCGTTTTCTGAATTTGTTTAGTTTATTCGTTTTCAAATCGATTCAAATTTTTGGAATTCGGATCGTATTCAAAAAGTTTTCGAATCAAATTTGAATAGCTTTCAAGTTCTAATAGTTTTCCAATTTCCAAAGAGAATAAAATAAAATAGAAAATAAAGGAATAGAATAGAAAAAAATATTAAAACATAAGATATTGCACTCACATTAGTAGAAAGCAAAACGGAGTCGGCGACGAGACGCGACTGCAGGCTGGGACTCGGCAGCCATCTTTGTGGTGGGGAGAGGATGCTATTACACAAACAGAGCTTGATTTGATTTCTACTAATGTGAGTGCAATATCATACGTTTTTATCTTATTAAACATTACCCTGATGTACTGCGCAATGAGGTGTTTTTCCCGTTGTCCGCATGGGATGTTTTATATATGATGATTATCGCTGGAGTGCTTTTGGAGTGAAGCTTGAGTAAGGAGAGGTATATCTGGGCTTTTGCTGCATTCACCATCCTATCTGCTGCCATAAGATATATGAAGAGTGATGAGCTTCCACCTGTATTTTACATGGGCTGATGTGACCTGTGATGGGGGGTCCATTAAATATGGTAAGAGGCTTTCTTGTTAAAAAAAAAAATATGGTAAGAGGCTGTATTATTGGCTGCTGGTGACGGCTCTCCCTATCTTGTCCCTTTTACAGATTGAACCATCATTTGAACATTTGCTCCCGGTTAATTCTTTGGGACTATTATTTTAGCGCTGCAACTTTACTACATATACTTTTTATTGACTTTCTTCAATATTGTGCTGTCTGCTGTTGTTTTACTGATCTAGTTGCTATTAATAACTTTTAGCGCAACATAGATTATTTATATATATGTATGTAGGTCATTGCGTTATCGCAATTTTTTTCCCCACTTGCGATCTTGACAAGAGTGTTTCACGATTCTTTCTGTGCAAAGAATTCTCTCTGCTCTTCTGATGCCACAGCCATCAAAAGAAAGGAAGAAAAAAAAAAAAACGGGCAGTCTGCCAAGAATCACAACATTCTTTATCAGTGGAACTTAAGTATAAACATTGTAACAATTTGTCAAAGGAATAGACTTCAGTGTGTAAATGAGGAAAGTTTAAACAGGCCCCTTTCACACTGGGGCGGTAGGGGGCGTCGGCGGTAAAACAGCGCTATTTTTAGCGCTGTTTTACCGCGGTATTCAAAACCGCACCGCTAGCGGCCGAAAAAGGGTTAAAACCACTCTACAGCGCGGCTATAGCCGCGGTACTGCCACGGTATAGCTGCCCTGTCCCATTGATTTCAATGGGTAGGAGCAGTTTAGGAACGGTGAATACACCGCTCCTTCACCGCTCCAAAGATGCGGCTTGCAGGAGATTTTTTCTTCTCCTGCCAGCGCACCGCTTCAGTGTGAAAGCCCTCTGGCTTTCACACTGAACAAACAGCGGAGGCTGTTTAGGGGCGGTTTGCAGGCGGTATTTTTAGCGCAATAACACCTGCAAACCACCCCAGTGTGAAAGGGGCCTTAAACACTAAACCTTTTTCTGACATTTGTTGGTTTCAAGTTAAAATCATTTTTTTTTTTTTTTTGCTAGAAAATTACTTAGAACCCCCAAACATTATATATATTTTAGTTGCGACCCTGGAGAATAAAATGGTGGTTGTTGCAATATGTTATGTCACACTGTATTTGCGCAGCGGTCTTTCAAATGCAATTTTTTTGGAAAAAATTACTTTAATGAATAAAAAAAAAAAAATAACCAGTAAAGTTAGCCCAATTTTTTTGTTTTATTTTTATTCTAAGCCACAAAAAAATAGTGATTCTCATTTTGGCCAGAATTGTGCAGCTCTAATATATATATATACACAATAAACTGCCTGCACGCCACTGACTAACCTGCCTAATCTAGCTCAAGTTCTCTCAATCTCCACGTTATCATACTACATACGACCGCTGTGTAAGCAGCCTTATATAGTGTGGGGAGTGGTCTTATCATGGCTCTCACAGCAGATCGCGCTGTGATTGGCCAAAGCATGCAGGTCAGGTGCATGCTTTGGCCAATCAGCAGCTGTCAATGCACTGCGATCTCGGAGCCGTCAGGAGTATGGATTATGGATTTTATTTATCAGGTATGGATCCTATTTATCAGGAGTATGGATTATGGATCTTATTTATCAGGTATGGATCCTATTTATCCGGAGTATGGATTATGGATCTTATTTATCAGGTATCGATTCTATTTATTAGGAGTATGGATTATGGATCTTATTTATCAGGTATCGATTCTATTTATTAGGAGTATGGATGCAAACATTCACTGTAGGTACAAAATCAAGTATATTAATATTAATATGAGTATAAGTATAATGAACCATTCAACCCGAAGGGGGGGGGGATTCCCTGGGCAGTTATTTCTAAAAGCTAATACACATCAGCTCATGTGATGATGGAGGGACGAGGGAAGGGATCCCCAATAAAATGTCAGGTCCAGAGCTGAGGCGGGGAAAAACCAGAGCCGGATTAAGGCCAGAAATCAGATCAGGCGATCGCAGTGCAATCCGTGAGTTGGATGGTATAAATGCAAAGGACCGCATCCACCTGGAATGAAGGGTGTATAATTAAATATAGGTGTGTGTGAATGTAGTGGTGGTGAGATGTGATACAGTGCAATGAGTGGTGATAGGTTAAAAGATGTGTAAAAAAAACAAATAAATCACAGCATTTGATTGTCAGCAGCGGGAACCAATGGCTGCCACTGCTATCAATCAGCCAAATGAATAGGGAGACAGCGGCAGGTGACACTGCTCTCTTGCACATCGCTGGTTCGGGCTCAGGTAAAATAAAAAAAAAAAAGGGGGGGGGGTCTCCTGTAGCACAAAAGGAATGAGATAGAATGCATTAAGGTAAAAAAAAAAACCTTGAGTCTTTAGAACAACTTTAATTTAGTATTTTTAAATTTTTTTAACATCTTTTTTTTTTTATACTGTAACCAGATCAGTGCAGTGTACAACCCATTCATGTGCCATTGTGATAGCTGTGATTGGCTACAGCTATCACGTGGTACAGGTCCGCTATGATTGGCCCCTGTAACATGTGATCACTGTGCCCATTCACAGAGATCTCAGTAGTACACAATGAATGGCTATGAATGAAAGCCATTGTGTACTACTGACACGTGATTGGTCGCAGTGATCACTTGGTACCAGGACTAGCCCAGTACCACAATCCCCTGTGCGCAATCTGTCACCGGCCGTGTCCAGGGGATTGTTGTACTGGGCTAGTCCTGGTACCAAGTGATCACTGCGACCAATCACGTGTCAATAGTACAATGGCTTTCATTCATTGCATGACCCCCTAGAGCATGAACGAGGTGCACTCCTGGAGGATGTCATATGACGTCCACCCAGGATTAGGAGGCTTCAGCTTGTGTCATTTTATAATAGGCCAGGGAGGGAGTGGTTAAACCTACAGTACACCTCATGCATTTGCTTCCCTGAATGAGTCACTATGCCCTGTGAGTAGGCACTGCCATACCTCCCAACTTTTTGAGATGGGAACAAGGGACACCTACAGTGCCTTGCAAAAGTATTCACCCCCCTTGGCTTTCTACCTATTTTGTTACATTACAGCCTTTAGTTCAATGTTTTTTTTTAATCTGAATTATATGTGATGGATCAGAACACAATAGTCTAAGTTGGTGAAGTAAAATTAGAAAAATATATACATAAAACTATTTTTCAGAAATAAAAAACTGATAATTAGCATGTGCGTATGTATTCACCCCCTTTGTTATGAAGCCCATAAAAAGCTCTGGTGCAACCAATTACCTTCAGAAGTCACATAATTAGTGAAATGATGTCCACCTGTGTGCAATATAAGTGTCACATGATCTGTCATTACATAGACACACCTTTTGTGAAAGGCCCCAGAGGCTGCAACACCTAAGCAAGAGGCACCACTAACCAAACACTGCCATGAAGACCAAGGAACTCTCCAAACAAGTAAGGGACAATGTTCTTGAGAAGTACAAGTCAGGGTTAGGTTATAAAAAAATATCCAAATCTTTGATGATCCCCACGAGCACCATCAAATCTATCATAACCAAATGGAAAGAACATGGCACAACAGCAAACCTGCCAAGAGATGGCCACACACCAAAACTCACGGACCGGGCAAGGAGGGCATTAATCAGAGAGGCAGCACAGAGACCTAAGGTAACCCTGGAGGAGCTGCAGAGTTCCACAGCAGAGACTGGAGTATCTGTACATAGGATGACAATAAGCCACATGCTCCATAGAGTTGGGCTTTATGGCAGAGTGGCCAGAAGAAAGCCATTACTATCATCAAAAAACAAAATGGCACGTTTTGAGTTTGCGAAAAGGCATGTGGGAGACTCCCAAAATGTATGGAGGAAGGTGCTCTGGTCTGATGAGGCTACAAATTGAACTTTTTGGCCATCAATGAAAAACGCTATGTCTGGCGCAAACCCAACAAATCACATCACCCAAAGAACACCATCCCCACTGTGAAACATGGTGGTGGCAGCATCATGCTGTGGGGATGTTTTTCAGCAGTCGGGACTGGGAAACTGGTCAGAGTTGAGGGAAAGATGGATGGTGCTAAATACAGGGATATTCTTGAGCAAAGCCTGTACCACTCTGTGTGTGATTTGAGGCTAGGACGGAGGTTCACCTTCCATCAGGACAATGACCCCAAACACACTGCTAAAGCAACACTTGAGGAAACATGTAAATGTGTTGGAATGGCCTAGTCAAAGCCCAGACCTCAATCCAATAGAAAATCTGTGGTCAGACTTAAAGATTGCTGTTCACAAGCACAAACCATCCAACTTGAAGGAGCTGGAGCAGTTTTGCAAGGAGGAATGGGCAAAAGTCCCAGTGGTAAGATGTGGGAAGCTCATAGAGACTTATCCAAAGCGACTTGGAGCTGTGATAGCCGCAAAATGCGGCTCTACAAAGTATTGACTTTAGGGGGGTGAATAGTTCTGCACATTGACTTTTTCTGTTATTTTGCCCTATTTGTTGTTTGCTTCACAATAAATAAAAAAAAACATCTTCAGAGTTGTGGGCGTGTTCTGTAAATAAAATGATGCAAATCCTCAATCAATCCATGTTAATTCCAGGTTGTGAGGCAACAAAACACGAAAAATGACAAGGGGGGTGAATATTTTTGCAGGGCACACCTCTTGCCACGCCCCCTTAAAAGGAGAAATATACAAAAAATAAAAAAAGATTAGGTAAACCCCCAAGTGCTTTTTTGCACCACTACTACTCCTTTATATTGGCTTTCAAAACTTATGCCCTGTACGCACGGTCGGATTTTCCGACGGAAAAAGTGCGATCGGATTGTGTTGTCGGAAATTCTGAACGTGTGTGGGCTCCATCGGACTTTTTCCATCGGAATTTCCGACACACAAAGTTTGAGAGCAGGCTATAAAATTCTCCGACAACAAAATCCGATCGGTTAAATTCCGATCGTGTGTACACAAATCCGACGCACAAAGTGCCACGCATGCTCAGACTAAATGAAAAGACGAAAGCTATTGGCTACTGCCCCGTTTATAGTCCCGACGTACGTGTTTTACGTCACCGCGTTCAGAACGATCGGATTTTCCGCCAACTTTGTGCGACCGTGTGTGTATGCAAAACAAGTTTGAGCCAACATCCGTCGGAAAAAATCCTAGGATTTTGTTGTCGGAATGTCCGATCAATGTCCGACCGTGTGTACGGGGCATAACAAATGCAGCAATTTAGAAATTGGTTGAAAGGTTTAGCACTGGGAAACACTTTTTGAAAGATAAGTAGTGAATTTTATATACAATTATATGGATCAGACCAAAATGAGGGACAAATGAGGAGAAAAGAGGGACAGAGGGACATTGCTCCAAATCAGGGACAGTCCCTCGAAATCAGGGACAGTTAGGCCCCTTTCACACTGGGGCGTTGGGGGCGTCGGCGGTACAACAGCGCTATTTTTAGCGCTGCTGTACCGTCGTTCTTGCAGCTGTATTCGGCCGCTAGCGGTGCGGTTTTAACCCCCGCTGTCGGCCGAAAAAGGGTTAAAATCACTCGTACAGCGCGGCTATAGCCGCGGTATAGTCGCGCTGTCCCTTTGGTTTCAATGGGCAGGAGCGGTTTAGGAGCAGTGAATATACCGCTCCTTCACCACACCAAAGAAGCGGTTTGCAGGACTTTTTTCACCGTCCTGCCAGCGCACCGCTTCAGTATGAAAGCCCTCGGGCTTTCACACTGAACAAACAGCGGAGGTTGTTTAGGGGCGGTTTGCAGGCCGTATTTTTAGCGCAATAACGCCTGCAAACCGCCCCAGTGTGAAAGGGGTCTTAGGAGCTATGGGCACTGCCGTGTCACACATTTAACAGAGCCTGCCTTCTGAGAGGAGGAGCTTCAGGGGGCGGAGTCAGTATAGGAATCAGCAAGGTACCATGGGATATGTAGTCCTTAGAAATGGAGAAGAAGCTGCAAAGCATTCCAGGAAGTTGTTGAAAGAGACGGCCAGCAGACAGGCAGCACCTACAACATGAAAAGGAGATGTTTCCAGTAATCTTATATTGATGGTCAGTGATAAGTATTGGTTGTATTGTTATTACAATGCTGATGGCATAGCTCCCAACTGTCCCTGATTTGGAGCAATGTCCCTCTGTCCCTCATTCCTCCTCATTTGTCCCTCATTTTGGTCTGATCTATATAGTTGTATATAAAATGCACTTTTTTTATCTATCAAAAAGTCTTTCCCAGCGCTAAACCTTTAATCCAAATTCTAAATTGCTGCATTTGTAAGTTTCAAAAGCCAATATAAAGGAATAGTAATGGTAAAAAAAAAAAAAAAAAAAAAAAAGCATTTGTGGGTTTAACCCCTTAGCACCGACCGTACGCAAATTTGCGTTCATGGCTTGAAGGGGGCACCCTGGTACCATTTTTTTTAGAGCGGGCGCCTGGCTTTTTAGTGATAACAATCGATGCCACTAAAAGCCGCTCGGCTATTGTCCTAAAGCAGCGGGAGGTGACGTCCCCCTCCTCCCGCCGCCTTCCGCCGCTCTTCCCGGGCCTCCTGTCCCCACCGGCAGACCCGATCTGAGATCCGGCACTTCCGCCAGCTAGGGTGAGAGTGAGACTAGAACGAAGCTGGAAACGGCTTCGATCGAGTCTCCTATGTAAAATCCCGGAAGCGACGTCACTTCTGGTTTACTCGGCTGCCAATGGCGCAGATTTTTTAAAAATCACAGTTTTCGGTGACCTGAATACTTTTAAGTGCAAAGGAGGGGTTTGGGGTCTTTTAGACCTCCCCCCCCCGATCTCTCCATAAAGAGGACCTGTCACCACCTATTACTGTCACAAGGGATGTTTACATTCCTTGTGACAGCAATAAAAGTGATCAAAATTTTTATTTTTTTTAAAGGGACAAATGTAAAGCAAAAAAAATAAGAATTTTTTTTTTTTTAAAAGCGCACTGGTTCGCGCAGCAAAAAAAAAACGCATGCGTAAGTCGCGTCCGCAAATGTAAATAGTGTTCAAATCACACATGTGAGGTATCGCCACGATCATCAGAGTGAGAGCAATAAATAAAGACCTCCTCTGTAACTCTAACCTGGTAACCGTTAGTTTTTTTTTTTAAAGCGTCGCCTATGAAGATTTTGAAGTACCGTAGTTTGTCGCCAATTCCACGAGTGTGCGCAATTTCAAAGCATGACTTTCACATTATACAAAAAAAAAAATGGGCTAACTTTACTGTTTTGTTTTTTTTATTAATTCATGAAAGTGCCTTTTTTTCCCCAACAAATTGCGTTTGAAAGACCGCTGGGCAAATACAGTGTGACATAAAATATTGCAACGATCGCCATTTTATTCTCTAGGGTCTCTGCTAAAAATATATGTATAATGTTTGGGGCTTCTAAGTAATTTTCTATAAAAAATATGGATTTTACGGTGTAAGCAGAAAATGTCAGAAATAGGCTTAGGCATGAAAGGGTTAACTAATCTCACTTTTTTTTGATAATTCTCCTTTAACCGCTTTTTACCCCCTTCCTGACCAGAGCACTTTTTGCGATTCGGCACTGTGTCGCTTTAACTGACAATTGCGCGGTCGTGCGACGTTGCACCCAAACAAAATTGACGTCCTTTTTTCCCCACAAATAGAGCTTTCTTTTGGTTATATTTGATCGCCTCTGCGGTTTTTATTTTTTGCACTATAAACAAAAAAAGAGCGACATTTTTGAAAAAAACGCTTTATTTTTTACTTTTTGCTATAATAAATATCCCCCAAAACTATATAAAAAAAACTATTTTTTTTCTAAGTTTAGGCCGATATGTATTCTTCTACATATTTTTGGTTAAAAAAAAATCGCAATAAGCGTTTATTGATTGGTTTGCGTATACAAAAATAGGGGATCGTTTTATGGCATTTTTATTATTATTTTTCTTTTTTACTAGTAATGGCGGTGATCTGCGATTTTTATCGGGACTGCGACATTATGGCGGACACATCGGACATTTTTGACACATTTTTGGGACCATTGGCATTTATACAGCGATCAGTGCTATATAAAAAATGCATCGATTACTGTAAAAAATGTCACTGGCAGGGAGGGTGTTAACCACTAGGGGGCGATCAAGGGGTTAATTGTGTTCCCTCTCTGTGTTCTAACTGAAGGGGGGAGGGGACTGTCCAGGGGAGATGACAGATCGCTGTTCATACTTTGTATGAACAGACGATCAGTCTCTTCTACCCTCAGGCCCCTTTCAGTTAGAACACATATGAGGGAACACAATTAACCCCTTGATCGCCCCCTAGTGGTTAACACCCTCCCTGCCAGTGACATTTTTTACAGTAATCGATGCATTTTTTTGTATAGCACTGATCGCTGTATAAATGCCAATGGTCCCAAAAATGTGTCAAAAGTGTCCGATGTGTCCGCCATAATGTCGCACGGCGGTTTGCAGGCGCTATTGCGCTTAAAGCAGCGCCTGCAGACCGACCTGAAAGTGCCGCTGCTTTGCCTCCAATGTGAAAGCCCCCGAGGGGGGGTACGCTGGCAGGACGGGAAAAAAAAGTCCTGCAAGCCGCATCTTTGGGGCAGGGAAGAGCGTTGTATACACCGCTCCTCCACCGCTCCTGCCCATTGAAATCAATGGGGTACCGCGGCTACACTGCCGGCAAAGCGCCTCTGCGGAGGCGCTTTGCGGTGGTTTTTAACCCTTTCTCGGCCGCTAGCGGGGGGGGGGGTCCCCGGTTCTCGGTGTGTCAGCAGCGATCGCGGGAGCTCGCCGGTGAGCGGGGCGAGCAGCAGGTGCGCGCGTGCACCCCTAGTGGCCACAGGCTGAAGCGACGTTACATAACGTTGTTTCGCCCCAGCCGTGCCATTCTGCCGCAGAAAAACTGCGGCGGCTGGTCGGGAAGTGGTTAAAGTGGGATTCCGTCATTAAAAAAAAATTTAAAAGTCAGCAGCTACAAACACTGTAGCTGCTGACTTTAAATAAGTAGACTTACCTGTCCTGGGTGCCCGCGACGTCTGCCGCCCGAGGCCGACCCGTCCCTCGGCTCTCGGGTAACGGCACCTTGCGGTTTCACTGCCGGTTTCCTACTGCGCATGCGCGAGCGGCGCGGCGCTTTGTGAATGGGACGCGATGTGTTGTGGGACACACACAGTTCCCAGAACACACCGTGCCCCATCTCCCAGAAGACAGCGCGGGGAGCAGAAGACTGAGGATCACCGCGGTGTAGGAGAAGGCAGATTAGGAAGACTGCCTAGCAACAGCCATTTCACGTAAGTAAAAAAAAATTATTTTTTTCTTTTCCTCCATTTTTTTAGGTATTTTTTGCTGCATTTTTTTTTTTTTTTTTTTAGGGTGGACCTCCACTTGCAACAATTGTCAGAAATAGGCTTAGGCATGAAATAGTAAACTAATCTCTTTTTTTTTTTAATAATTATTCTTTAAGAGGGCGTGGCAGGGGGCGTGTCCTACGCCTGCATACTTTTGCTAGTAGGTGTCCCTCATTCCCATCTCAGAAAGTTGGGAGGTGTGCTGATGGTATAAGATGAGGGGGGTGTATGCTGGGACCCCAAATCCTGACATTGTGTATTTGTCACATGTCTGATCTGGATAGCCTTAAAAGAAAAGTTTTATAAAAGTTCTCGGTAACTCCCGGCTAACGAGACACGGAGTGAATTTGGGGTGTTGGATTTGGCGGTGGAGTGACGGGTGCGACAAATTAATAAGCAGCCGCGTTCTTCAGACCGGATCCATCAGAAACCTCTTTCCCATCTTCACCAGAGAAAGCGGAGGAGGTGATTGAAGTCCGTCCTCATCAAACATTGAGGGCTAATTAGAGCCTCTTCTCGGGGGACGGAGGACGGGATTGGCTGTCGCAGCAGCAGATTGAGGCTGAGAAGGCGCCGTCCGTCCCCGACTCCTTCACATGTCACGGCGGAAGCTTTTCATGTCTGCCGGTTGTCTATGAAGATTCGCTTTGTATTCCCACCTGAAAGGTAAATCGTCTTTGTTAGCCGACAGATCCGCCTTGGATGCCGATATAATAAGCAAATTTCTGCACTGAACACAAACTGGGGGGGGGAGGGGGATCTGAGAGAACGACGGAAGAGACAGAAAATGTAACTTTCTACGGATGACATTCAGAGAGGAAACAACTTTCATCATCTGGAGATACATTGTTACAAAGTACAAAATACGACAATCCATAAAAAAAACTAATGGTGGCCATACACACTTCAATAAAAGATTGATTTCTTTTCTGATCAATCTCTTCTCATCGGAATAATCGATCTATAGACAACAGTGCCAGGACAAGGTCATCCAGCGCCCAGGGCAGAGATTCCAAATTGCAACCCCCTTCCCCTCCCCCACTCATGAGGTACAAACATAGTGGATCCTACTTCCAGAAGTCACTCGCTTGTCAATACCACTGCCGCTGTCACTACTCCTGTCAGTATTGCAACAAAAGGAAGGCACCCACAGTAAACCACTGCGCCCATGGCAGCGCCCCCCCCAGGGCTCCTGCTAGTAATCATGGGGCCCCGTATAGCCTTCCTGACGGGGCCACCCCCAAGCCCTGCCTACACCCCCCCACCCCCCCCAGAAGTCACTCACTTGTCAAAACCACTGCCGCTGTCTACTCCTGTCAGCATTGCAACAGAAGGAAGGCACCCACACGAACCACTGCGCCCATGGCAGCCGGCCCTCCTGCCCCGCCCCCAGGGCTCCTGCTAGTAAACATGGGGCCCCGTATAGCCTTCCTGATGGGGCACCCCAAGCCCTGCCTACACCTCTCCCCCCCCCCCCCCCAGAAGTCACACGCTTGTCAAAACCACTGCCGCTGTCACTACTCCTGTCAGCATTGCAATAAAAGGAAGGTACTCACAGTAAACCACTGTGCCCATGGCAACCCCCCCCCCCCCAGGGTTCCTGCTAGTAATCATGGGGCCCTGTATAGCCTAAATGACGGGGCTCCCCAAGCCCTGCCTACACCCCCCCCCCCAGAAGTCACTCGCTTGTCAAAACCACTGCCGCTGTCACTACTCTTGTCAGCATTGCAACAGAGGGAAGGCACCCACATGAACCACTGCACCCATGGCAGTCGCTCCCCAGGGCTCCTGCTAGTAATCATGGGGCCCCGTAAAGCCTTCCTGATGGGGTCCCCCAAGCCCTGCCCACACCACACCCACCCCCCTAGAAGTCACTCGCTTGTCAATACCACTGCCGCTGTCACTACTCCTGTCAGCATTGCAACAGAAGGAAGGCACCCACAGTAAACCACTGTGCCCATGGCAGCCACCACCCCCCCCAGGGCTCCTGATAGAAATAATGGGGCCCCATATACCCCCCCAAGCCCTACCTGCACCACACCCACCCCCCTGGGGTGTACCAAAAGAGCAGCATTAATCCCTCTACGTCCCAAAAATGAAAACAAAAAGTCCCACCTCCTGGCCCCCCCGTTGATCTGTCAGAGAAATGTAATTTAAGCCCTAGTTAGCAAGTAGTAGTGGGGCTGTGGTCTAAAAAAATCATGTATTTATTCAGGCAGAAATGAACGATAAAATTTAGCTGATGAGGCCAGGAACCAGTACAACAGGACCAGTTGTACCGTCTTATCAGCGGCCCTGGTCGACAACACATCGGGGTCCTCATCAGAGTCCCACTTACCTCCTTAGGAATCCCCCCGCTTACATCAGAATTCCTATAAGAATCCCCCCTTACATCAGAGTAAGCCTTAGGAGTCTCCCCTTACATCAGTGTCCCCCCTTACTTTAGAGACCCCCATCAGAATCCTCCCTTATATCAGAGTCTCCATCAGTGTCCCCCCTTACATCAGAGTTCACCTTAGGGGGGTCCTTTTACATCAGGGTCCCCATTAAAGTACCATTCATATCAGGGCCCTTTTTACATCAGTATCCGCTCTAGCACCTTAGCCCCCCCCTTACATCAGAATCCCCCTTACATCAGAGTAAGTCTTAGGAGTCTCCCCTTACATCAGAGTCCCCATCAGTGTCCACTCTTACATCAGTGTCCCCCCGTTACTTTAGAGACCCCCATCAGAATCCTCCCTTATATCAGAGTCTCCATCAGTGCCCCCCCCCCCTTACATCAGAGTTCACCTTAGTAGGGTCCTTTTTCATCAGGGTCCCCATTAAAGTACCACTCATATCAGAGCCCTTTTACATCAGTATCCTCAGCCCCCCCCCCTTACATCAGAATTCCGATCAGAATCCCCCCCTTGCATTAGAATAAGCCTTAGGAGTCTCCCCTTACATCAGAGTCCCCATCAGTGTGTCCCCCTTACTTTAGAGACCCCATCAAAATCCTCCCATATATCAAAGTTAGCGAGTCTCCCCTTACATCAAAGTCCCCACCAGTGTCCACTCTTACATCAGTGCCCCCCCCCCTTACTTTAGAGACCCCCATCAGAATCCTACCTTATATCAGAGTCTCCATCAGTGTCCCCCCCTTACATCAGAGTTCACCTTAGGAGGGTCCCTTTACATCAGGGTTCCCATTAAAGTACCATTCATATCAGGGCCCTTTTTACATCAGTATCCGCTCTAGCACCTTAGCCCCCCCCCTTACATCAGAATCCCCCTTACATCAGAGTAAGTCTTAGGAGTCTCCCCTTACATCAGAGTCCCCATCAGTGTCCACTCTTACATCAGTGTCCCCCCGTTACTTTAGAGACCCCCATCAGAATCCTCCCTTATATCAGAGTCTCCATCAGTGCCCCCCCCCCTTGACATCAGAGTTCACCTTAGTAGGGTCCTTTTTCATCAGGGTCCCCATTAAAGTACCACTCATATCAGAGCCCTTTTACATCAGTATCCTCAGCCCCCCCCCCCTTACATCAGAATTCCGATCAGAATCCCCCCCTTGCATTAGAATAAGCCTTAGGAGTCTCCCCTTACATCAGAGTCCCCATCAGTGTGTCCCCCTTACTTTAGAGACCCCATCAAAATCCTCCCATATATCAAAGTTAGCGAGTCTCCCCCTTACATCAAAGTCCCCACCAGTGTCCACTCTTACATCAGTGCCCCCCCCCCTTACTTTAGAGACCCCCATCAGAATCCTACCTTATATCAGAGTCTCCATCAGTGTCCCCCCCTTACATCAGAGTTCACCTTAGGAGGGTCCCTTTACATCAGGGTTCCCATTAAAGTACCATTCATATCAGGGCCCTTTTTACATCAGTATCCGCCCTAGCACCTTAGTCCCCCCTTACATCAGAATTCCTATCAGAATCCCCCCATCCCCCCTTACATCAGAGTTCACCTTAGGAGGGTCCTTTTACATTAGGGTCCCCATTAAATTGCCACTCATATCAGAGCCCTTTTAAATCAGTATCCACTCTAGCACCTTAGCCCCCCCCTACCCCCCCACCCAACAGAATTCCTATCAGAATCCCCCCTTACATCAGAGTAAGCCTTAGGAGTCTCCCCTTACATCAGAGTCCCCCCTTACTTTAGAGACCCCATCAAAATCCTCCCTTATATCAGAGTTAGTGAGTCTCCCCTTACATCAAAGACCCCACCAGTGTCCACCCTTACATCAGTGTCCCCCTTACTTTAGAGAACCCCCCCATCAGAATCCTCCCTTATATCAGAGTCTCCATCAGTGTCCCCCCCTTACATCAAAGCTCACCTTAGGAGGGTTCTTTTACATCAGGATCCCCATTAAAGTACCACTCATATCAGGGCCCCCTTTACATCAGTATCCACTCTAGCACCTTAGCCCCCCCCCCCCCCTTACATCAGAACTCCTATCAGAGTTCCAGCTTACATCAGGGACCTTACCAGAGCCCCCTTACATTGGAGCCCAGCTTAGGAGCCCCCCTTACATCAGAGTAGCCATCATTGAATTTACCTCAGCCCCCCCCCCCCCATTCCTGTATCTGGAGGAGTCACATATGGTGGGGGGGGGCCCGTATCTGGAGGAGTCGCATATGGGGGGGGTCTGTATCTGGAGGGGTCACATATGGGGGGGGGGGGGGTCCGTATCTGGAGGAGTCACATATGGGGGGGGGGTGCGTATCTGGAGGAGTCACATATGAGGGGGTCCGTATCTGGAGGGGTCACATATGGGGGGGGGGTCCGTATCTGGAGGAGTCACATATAGGGGGGGTGCGTATCTGGAGGGGTCACATATGGGGGGGGTCCGTATCTGGAGGAGTCACATATGGGGGGGTCCGTATCTGGAGGAGTCACATATGGGGGGGGTGCGTATCTGGAGGGGTCACATATGGGGGGATCAGTATCTGGAGGAGTCACATATGGGGGGGTCGTATCTGGAGGAGTCACATAGGGGGGGTCCGTATCTGGAGGAGTCACATATGGGGGGGGTCCGTATCCGGAGGAGTCACATATGGGGGGGGTCCGTATCTGGAGGAGTCACATATGAGGGGGTCCGTATCTGGAGGAGTCACATATGGGGGGGGTCCGTATCTGGAGGAGTCACATATGGGGGGGTCCGTATCTGGAGGAGTCACATATGGGGGGTCCGTATCTGGAGGGGTCACATATGGGGGGATCAGTATCTGGAGGAGTCACATATGGGGGGGGTCCGTATCTGGAGGAGTCACATATGGGGGGTCTGTATCTGGAGGAGTCACATATGGGGGGGGGTCCGTATCTGGAGGAGTCACATATGGGGGGGTCCGTATCTGGAGGAGTCACGTATGGGGGGGGTCCGTATCTGGAGGAGTCACATATGGGGGGGGGGGGTCCATATCTGGAGGAGTCACATATGGGGGGGGGTCCGTATCTGGAGGAGTCACGTATGGGGGGGTCTGTATCTGGAGGAGTCACATATGGGGGGCTTCACTGCTGACACCCCCAATCTCTGCTCTACATAAACCATCTGCATCCATAGAAAACATGAATTAAACAAACTGCGGCTTCCCTCGGAATAGCGTCCAGGTGGTTCTACACAGACATTGTCAGCAATCTATCAATAACATTATTAGGAATACAGATGTAGCGATCAATAAAGCAGACAGATCCAAGCCGTATAACAGATCGAGGACCTATACAATTACACTTATAAGATGAGAGCCATCGATTTGCCCGTCTTGCAGGAAAAGTAACATTTTAAAGATGCATTAGCTGTGCGGGAGAATCGTTCCACAATAAGTATTATTTTACCCTCAATCAGCAAAATCTCCGTCCCATCGATTAAAACGGGAGAATCCCCCCAGAGCAGATCTCCTGAAATATTTATACTCCGCGAACGCTTTATTCCGTACTCCCGCCTTCGGGCACAAACAAGCGAACGGTACTGTACACAAAACACGCAGACGTGGTCAAGAGGTTCAGCCGTTGTTTGATGTGTGATGTTCACTATGGAACGGTTGTCGGAGGTGGTGGTGGTGGTGGGGGGGGGGGGTGCAGCGTCATAGAAAATGCCCACCTCCCTGAAATTTGCATTTCACACAGTGCAGCCTCTAGAATTTACACCGAATGGGCAAAATACACACAGTGATTACATGGCACAGAGCGGCTCCGATTGGCTCTGTGCCTTTTAGCTAGTGCTCTCTGCTGGGCTGGGTGTGTGCGCCAACAGAAGGACATGAGGGCCCAGCAGGCTCCACCCACTACAGGCTGCCTGCAGAAAACTACAGGAGGGGGCGGAGTCAAGACCAATCACCCTTCACAAGAGGAGAGAGAGAGAGAAGGAGAGAGAGAGAGAGAGAGAGAGAGAGTGTGCACAACTGTGGGAGGGGCCCAGTAGGTTCCACCCACCCACTGCAGTCTGCCTGCAGAAAACTACAGGAAGGGGCGGAGACAAAACTCGTTACCCTGCACAAGGAGAGGGAATCTGTAGAAGGGTCCCAGCAGGCTCCACCCTCTAAAAAAAATCTACAGGAGGGGGCGGAGACAAGACCAGTCCCCCTGCACAAGGAGAGAAAGCAGAGCTGTGATAGGGCCCAGCATGCTCCACCCACTATAGAAAACTATTGTAGGAGGGGGCGGAGACAAGATGTGTCACCATGCACAAGGAGCACAGAGCTGTGGGAGTGGCCAAGCAGGCTCAACCACAACGGAAAACTACAGGAGGGGGTGGAGACAAGACCAGTCCCCCCCCTGCACAAAAAGAGAGAGCAGAGCTGTGGGAGGGGCCCAGCAGACCCCACCCACTACAGGCTGTATGTAGAAAACTATAGGAGGGGGCGGAGACAAGACCGGTCACTTTGCACAAAGAGAGAGCGCAGAGCTGTGGGAGGGGTCCAACAGGCTCCACCTACTACAGGAGGGGGCAGAGACGAGACCAGTTCTCCTACACAAGGGAGAGAGCAGAGCTGTGGGAGGGGCCCAATAGGCTCCACCTACTACAGAAAACTACAGGAGGGGTGGAGAGAAGACCAGTCTCCCTGCACAAGAAGAGAGAGTAGGGTTGTGGGTGGAGCCCAGCAGACCCCACCCACTACAGGCTGTATGTAGAAACTACAGGAGTGGGCGGAGACAAGACCAGTCACTTCACATAAAGAGAGAGAGAAGAGCTGTGGGAGGGACTCAACAGGCTCCACCTACTACAGAAAACTACAGGAGGGGGTGGAGACAAGACCAGTCCCCCTGCACAAGGAGAGAGAGCAGAGCTTTGGGAGGAGCCCAACAGGCTCCACCCACTACAGGCTGTATGTAGAAAATAACAGAAAGGGGCGGAGACAAGACCAGTTCTGCACAAGGAGAGAGAGCAGAGCTGTGGGAGGAGCCCAGCAGAACACACCCACAATAAGCTATTTGTAGAAAACTACAGGAAGGGGGCGGAGACAAGACCAGTCACTTTGCACAAAGAGAGAGAGAGAGAGAGAGAGAGAGAGAGAGAGAGAGAGAGAGCAGAGATGTGGGAGGGGCCCAACAGGCTCCACCTACTACAGAAAACTAAAGGAGTGGGTGGAGAGAAGACCAGTCTCCCTGCACAAGGAGAGAGAGTGTAGGGTTGTGGAGGGGCTTAGCAGGCTCCACCCACTACAGGAGGGGGCAGAGACAAGACCAGTCCCCCTGCACAAGGGGAGAGAGCAGCAATGGGCGGTCTTTATTACAGGAAGTCTCACACTGGATTACTGCACAGATCTGGAAGAAATACACAAAGATCACCGAGATTCTAGAAGAATAGATGACAGGAAGTGTAAATTTCATTGCCTTTTTTTTTTTGCGGTGTCACCGTCACCGAGGAGGAGGTCATCAAATATTACCAAGAAAAGGAAGTATGCGGAATAATTACAGGTGGAAGGTGTAGAAAGGGTTACCTCGGCCCGTAATCCGAACGACTTTTCGCCGGCACGTCCTCAGACTCTTCACTCGACATTCAAAAAAAAAAAGAAATCCGTATTGATTTCACTCTGTAATTGCGTTTTCCTCTATGAATAAATTTGAATAAGTGGCATTGTATTCGGTTTCGCACAGAATGTCGTCCATAATGGGCTCTCCGGAAAATAAGAAAAGAAAATAAATCAGGCCGGCGCTTCCCAACAGAGGAAACGTTCGGCGTCTTTGTGTTCCGGCGTCGGTTCCCTTTTAATGTTCACCAAAGCCGTACACGGCGATCGCAGAATTAGCATTACAAAGGTCACAACTGTGATCGGAAAATAGGAGGACGCCGCGCTTCTATGTTCCATCAAGGTGGAAATATGTTGTGCTAAATGCGCCATTTTCTCCGACAGATTTCCCTCTAATTATTTTCAAGTGTCGTGAAGAGCAGATGACGGCTTACATGTCCCATCTACCCCTCCCCCGTTATGTCCCACTAAGATCACAAAACTTCCTCCTGATAGGACCGCGGGAGCCATCGACCAATGGGAAGCCGGATTGACAGGAAAAAAAATAAGTGTATATTATAAGGAGGCGAAAAACCATCAAACACCGAGACATAGCGAGTCTCAAATCATCAATCTTCATATTCCTAGAAATAAAGAATTCCAGGGATAGATATTATATGATAGTTACATCTCCATCAACTCTGTATATACCAGACCTAGGAGCTGGAAATCACTGTATAGACACCGATACTACACCAATACTACCCTGCTACTAACCCACTACTACACTGACACTACCCCACTACTACCCCACTACTACACTGCTACTTACCCCACTACTACACTGCCACTACAACACTGCTACTACCCCACTACTACACTGCTACTAACCCACTACTACACTGCTATTACCCCACTGCTACACTGCCACTACCCCACTACTACCCCACTACTACACTGCCACTACCCACTACTACCCCACTACTACACTGCCACTACAACACTGCTACTACCCCACTACTACACTGCTACTAACCCACTACTACACTGCTATTACCCCACTGCTACACTGCCACTACCCCACTACTACACTGCCACTACCCCACTACTACCCCACTACTACACTGCCACTACAACACTGCTACTACCCCACTACTACACTGCTACTAACCCACTACTACACTGCTATTACCCCACTGCTACACTGCCACTACCCCACTACTACCCCACTACTACACTGCCACTACCCCACTACTACCCCACTACTACACTGCCACTACAACACTGCTACTACCCCACTACTACACTGCTACTAACCCACTACTACACTGCTATTACCCCACTGCTACACTGCCACTACCCCACTACTACACTGCCACTACCCCACTACTACCCCACTGCTACACTGCCACTACCCCACTACTACACTGCCACTACCCCACTACTACCCTCACTACTACCCCTACTACTACACTGCCACTACCCCACTACTACACTGCCACTACCCTCACTACTACCCCACTACTACACTGCCACTACTACACTGCCACTACCCCACTACTACCCTCACTACTACCCCTACTACTACACTGCCACTACCCCACTACTACACTGCCACTACCCCACTACTACCCCACTACTACACTGCCACTACCCCACTACTACCCCACTACTACACTGCTACTACCCCACTACTACACTGCCACTACCCCACTACTACACTGCTACTACCCCACTACTACACTGCCTCTACCCCACTACTACACTGCCTCTACCCCACTACTACACTGCCACTACCCCACTACTACACTGCTACTACTCCACTACTACACTGCCACTACCCCACTACTACACTGCCACTACCCCACTACTACACTGCCACTACTACACTGCTACTACTCCACTACTACACTGCTACTACTACTACCCCACTACTACACTGCCATTACCCCACTACTACCCTCACTACTACACTGCTACTACCCCACTACTACACTGCCACTACCCCACTACTACACTGCTACTACCCCACTACTACACTGCCACTACCCCACTACTACCCCACTACTACCACACTACTACACTGCTACTACCCCACTACTACACTGCCACTACCCCACTACTACACTGCTACTACCCCACTACTACACTGCCACTACCCCACTACTACACTGCCACTACCCCACTACTACACTGCTACTACTCCACTACTACACTGCCACTACCCCACTACTACACTGCCACTACCCCACTACTACACTGCCACTACTACACTGCTACTACTCCACTACTACACTGCTACTACTACTACCCCACTACTACACTGCCATTACCCCACTACTACCCCCACTACTACACTGCTACTACCCCACTACTACACTGCCACTACCCCACTACTACCCCCACTACTACTACCCCACTACTACACTGCCACTACCCCACTACTACTACCCCACTACTACACTGCCACTACCCCACTACTACCCTGCTACTACCCCACTACTACACTGCCACTACCCCACTACTACCCCTACTACTACTACCCCACTGCTACACTGCCACTACCCCACTACTACACTGCCACTACCCCACTACTACTACTACTACCCCACCACTACACTGCCACTACCCCACTACTAGCCCCAATACTACACTGCTACTACCCCACTACTACACTGTGACCACCCCACTACTACACTGCCACTACCCCACTACTACACTGCCACTACCCCACTACTACACTGCTACTACCCCACTACTACACTGCCAAAACCCCTCTACTACACTGCCACGAGCCCACTACTACTACCCCACTACTACACTGCCACTACCCCACTACAACCCCTACTACTACCCCACTACTACCTTCACTACTACACTGCCACTACTACCCCCATTACTACACTGCTACTACCCCACTACTACAGTGTGACTACCCCATTACTACGCTGCTACTACCCCACTACTACACTGTTACTACTACACTGCTACTGCCCCACTAATACACTGATACTATACCACTACTACCTCCACTACTACACTGCTACTACCCCACTACTACACTGCTACTACCCCACTATTACACTGCTACTACACCACTACTACACTTCTACTACCCCACTACTGCACTGCCACTACCCCACTATTACACTGCTACTACCCCACTACTGCACTGCCACTACCCCACTATTACACTGCTACTACCCCACTACTACACTGCTACTAGACCACTACTACCCCCACTACTACACTGCTACTAACCCACTACTACACTGCCACTACCCCACTACTACCGCCACTACTACACTGCTACTACCCCCACTACTACACTGCCACTACCCCACCACTACACTGCTACTACCCCACTGCTACTACACCACTACTACCCCCACTACTACACTGCCACTACCCCACTACTTCACTGCTACTACCTAACTACTACACTGCTACTATACCACTACTACCTCCACTACTACACTGCATCTACCCCACTACTACACTGCTACTACCCCACTACTACACTGCTACTACCCCACTACTGCACTGCTACTACCCCACTATTACACTGCTACTACCCCACTACTACACTACTACTACACCACTACTACCCCCACTACAACACTGCTACTACCCCACTACTACCCCTACTACTACCCTGCCACTACCCCACTACTACACTGCTACTACCCCACTATTACACTGCTACAACCCCACTACTGCACTGCCACTACCCCACTACTACTATACCACTACTACCTTCACTACTACACTGCTACTACCCCACTACTACACTGCTACTACCCCACTATTACACTGCTACTACCCCACTACGACACTGCTACTACACCACTACTACACTGCTACTACCCCACTACTGCACTGCCACTACCCCACTACTACCCCACTATTACACTGCTACTACTCCACTACTCCACTGCTACTACACCACTACTACCCCACTACTACACTGCTCCTACCCCACTACTACACTGCTACTACACCACTACTACCCCCATTACTACACTGCTACTACTACACTACTATCCCACTAATACGCTGCTACTGCCCCACTACTACCCCCACTACTACACTGCTACTACTCCACTACTTCTACCCTACTAACACACTGCTACTACCCCACTACTACCCCACTATTACACTGCTACTACCCCACTACTACACTGCCACTACTGCACTGCCACTACCCCACTACTATCCCCACTATTACACTGCTACTACCCATCTACTACACTGCTACTACCCCACTGCTACTACACCATTACTACCCCCACTACTACACTGCCACTACCCCACTACTTCACTGCTACTACCCCACTACTACACTGCTACTATACCACTACTACCTCCACTACTAAACTGCTACTACCCCACTACTACACTGCTACTATCCCACTATTACACTGCTACTACACCACTACTACACTGCTACTACCCCCACTACTGCACTACTACTACCCCATTACCACACCACTACTACCCCCACTCAGAGGCGGCTCTCTAATTAGGCAAATAAGGCGGCCACCTAAGGCCTCACACTTCCAGGGGCCTCGGGGCCGCTTAATATGCCTAACGCGTGTGTGGGAGTTGCAGGGAATTTCCCCCGGCCGTCTTGCGTCCGGGGCCACAACTCGTTTTCCCCACCCAGGGGCGGACTGTCACTGACCACTGCCCGAGGTCGGAGGGTCAGTGGGTTGCTACCATGTACTCCTCTCCCCCGGCTCTTCCCTCCTGCCGTGCACCACAGATCTCTGACTCCGGTACTGGCCCGACACACATCCCGAGTGGGGCCTCATGTCTAAGATTTGCCTAAGCCTAGAGCCGCCTCTGCCCCCACTATTACACTGCTACTACCCCGCTACTACACCACTACTACCCCCATTAATACACTACTACCTCACTACTATCCCACTACTACGCTGCTACTGCCCCACTACTACACTGCTACTACCGATTTTTTACCAAAAATATGTGGAAGAATACATATTGGCCTAAACTGATGAATAAATTCATTTTTTATATATTTTTTTGGATTTGTATTATAGCAGAAAGTAAAAATTTTTTTTCAAAATTGTCGCACTTTTTTTGTTTATATCGCAAAAAATAAAAACCGCAGAGGTGATCAAATACCACCAAAAGAAAGTTCTATTTGTGGGGAAAAAGGACATAAATTTTGTTTGGGTACGTCACACGACCGCATAATTTACAGTTAAAGCGATGCAGTGCGGTATTGCAAAAAATGGCCTGGTCAGGAATGGGGGTGAATCCTTCCAGGGCTGAATTGGATAAGGGGGCGTGGCAGGGGGCGTGTCCTATGCCTGCATACTTTTACTAATAGACGTTCCTCGCTCCTAACTCAAAAAGTTGGGGGGTGTTTTTTTTTTAGGCGCTATTTTTAGCGCTAAAGCACATGAAAAAGCGCTAAAGCACGTGAAAGGGGTCTCAGTGTAATGGGTGCTACTTTATACTGAGGATCTCTTTGTTTCTGATCCCTGCTTTGCAGGAAAGAGAAGCAGAGAGATTGCTCCCTGTGTACAGAGCTCTGGGCTGTGATTGGCTCCCTTATCTGTACTTTATCCATGTTTTTAAGCCGGTTGCCCCGAGTTCTGCTTTAAATAATTCAAACTCCTGCCGTCCAGGTACACCCGGACCCTGATGTTGTTATTTTTCCTTATAAAGTTTTTATTACGTACAGAACACAAACATGACATCATTGTGATCTGTGCGGACAATGTACACACGTACGTCGCCTATTTGTCGCTCTTTTTACGGCTCTACACCCATCTTTTACGGCATCTGGACTTCAGCGCCTCGCACAGGTCACATGACCCCTCCCACCTCCTCACCCCGCCCTCTGCAGCTCGCGCTCTCACTAAGTTTGTCCACCTCCGGCCGCCGTTTCCGGGTTAAAGTCCAGGAAGCCGGAAGTGACGTCCCTTTTCTTTCCTCTGGTTGCAGGATCCGTAGCTGGTGAGTGGCTCAGCCGGGCGATCCGGTGACATCCTCCGTGTAGGCCGGTGCCCGGCGGCGGAGAGGTGTGCTGGGGGGTCGGGGAGGGGTGGAGGAGGCCGGGTGGGGGGATATTTGTTGGGGGTGAAGGGAGATGAGGAGTGTGGAGGATAATTGTGTGTTTTCTTCTCCCCGCAGATCCCGGATAGAGCTGCAGCCATGGTGAGTCCTGAGTGTGATCCCTGAAGAGGAGCTGTCTCTCTCACCCCCCCGTAATAGAAGAGCTGTCCCCCCCCCCCCCCGTAATAGAAGAGCTGTCCCCCCCCCCCCCATAATAGAAGAGCTGTCCCCCCCTCCTCCCCCCCGTAATAGAAGAGCTGTCCCCCCTCCGTAATAGAGCTGTCCCCCCTCCCCCCCCCCCGTAATAGAAGAGCTGTCCCCCCTCCGTAATAGAGCTGTCCCCCCTCCTCCCCCCCCCGTAATAGAAGAGCTGTCCCCCCCTCCTCCCCCCCCCGTAATAGAAGAGCTGTCCCCCCTCCCCCCCCCGTAATAGAAGAGCTCTCCCCCCCCCCCCGTAATAGAAGAGCTCTCCCCCCCCCCCGTAATAGAAGAGCTGTCCCCCCCGTAATAGAAGAGCTGTCCCCCCCTCCTCCCCCCCGTAATAGAAGAGCTGTCCCCCCCTCCTCCCCCCCCCCCCCGTAATAGAAGAGCTGTCCCCCCCCCCTCCTCCCCCCCGTAATAGAAGAGCTGTCCCCCCCTCCTCCCCCCCGTAATAGAAGAGCTGTCCCCCCCTCCTCCCCCCCGTAATAGAAGAGCTGCCCCCCCCTCCTTCCCCCCCGTAATAGAAGAGCTCCCCCCCCGTAATAGAAGAGCTGTCCCCCCCTCCTTCCCCCCCGTAATAGAAGAGCTTCCCCCCCCCCCGGTAATAGAAGAGCTCCCCCCCCCGTAATAGAAGAGCTGTCCCCCCTCCTCCCCCCCCGTAATAGAAGAGCTGTCCCCCCCCCTCCCCCCCCCCGTAATAGAAGAGCTGTCCCCCCCTCCTCCCCCCGTAATGGAAGAGCTGTCCCCCCCTCCTCCCCCCGTAATGGAAGAGCTGTCCCCCCCTCCTCCCCCCGTAATGGAAGAGCTGTCCCCCCCTCCTCCCCCCGTAATGGAAGAGCTGTCCCCCCCTCCTCCCCCCGTAATGGAAGAGCTGTCCCCCCCTCCTCCCCCCCGTAATGGAAGAGCTGTCCCCCCCTCCTCCCCCCCGTAATGGAAGAGCTGTCCCCCCCTCCTCCCCCCCGTAATGGAAGAGCTGTCCCCCCCCTCCTCCCCCCGTAATGGAAGAGCTGTCCCCCCCCTCCTCCCCCCGTAATGGAAGAGCTGTCCCCCCCCTCCTCCCCCCGTAATGGAAGAGCTGTCCCCCCCTCCTCCCCCCGTAATGGAAGAGCTGTCCCCCCCTCCTCCCCCCCGTAATGGAAGAGCTGTCCCCCCCTCCTCCCCCCGTAATGGAAGAGCTGTCCCCCCCTCCTCCCCCCGTAATGGAAGAGCTGTCCCCCCCTCCTCCCCCCGTAATGGAAGAGCTGTCCCCCCCTCCTCCCCCCGTAATGGAAGAGCTGTCCCCCCCTCCTCCCCCCCCCCCCGTAATGGAAGAGCTGTCCCCCCCTCCTCCTCCCCCCCCCCCGTAATGGAAGAGCTGTCCCCCCCTCCTCCTCCCCCCCCCCGTAATGGAAGAGCTGTCCCCCCCTCCTCCTCCCCCCCCCCGTAATGGAAGAGCTGTCCCCCCCTCCTCCTCCCCCCCCCCCGTAATAGAAGAGCTGTCCCCCTCCCTCCCCCCCCCCCCCCCCCCCGTAATAGAAGAGCTGTCCCCCCCCCCCCCCAATAATAGAAGAACTTTCACCCGGCGGGTGGCAGGCCTGCCCTTCTTCCTCTGGTTAGCATGCCCCTTCCTCTGGCGGGGGGCGATCGCAGGGCCGCCCTACTCCTGGCAACGTCACACCCTGCCCTTCTTCCTCTGAGTGGCGACCCCGCCCTCCCGCTGGTCAACGACACTCCCTGCCCTTCTCCCCCTGGTGATGAAAGTTGGCACGTGCGTCTCTGGTGCTGGCCGGCATCACGGCCCCCTCCCTTGCTGGTGCGTGGTCGATCACCTCCCCCCCCCCACGGGTACTTGATGGTGCAGCCTTTTTCAACCAGGGTGCCTTGATGTTTCTTCAGGGGGGTAACTTGGAAAAATGCTTAAAAATTTTATACAAGCCGGCGGGTGGAACAATTCTGTCTTTTAGTTACACAAAGCCACAGATTTTCATTATGACTTTGTAGACACTGGTATCCGAACAACCGATAATGTCATTTAGTTAATAAGCAGGATGACTGTTTGACCCTTTATGTGCCCCTCTCCCTCAGCACTGGGGTGACGGCTGACTGAGAATTTACTGTAAGAGCGGCAAGGATGTGGAATTCCCTTCCACAGGGGGTGGTCTCAGCGGGGAGCATTGATAGCTTCAAGAAACTATTAGATAATCACCTGAATGACCGCAATATACAGGGATATACAATGTAATACTGACACATAATCACACACATGGGGTGGACTTGTGTCTTTTTTTTCAACCTCACCTACCATGTAACTATGTAAGAGAAACATTGGAATACTAGTCGGTACCAAGTGTGCAAAGGTCTATTTGCTTTGGAAGAATAAATCACCTCTAACGTTGGGTGTCCTCTGTGTGGATGTTGCTGCGTTTATATAATCTATTAGAATAGTGTTTTTTTTTTTTTTACGTTTTTAGAATGGGGGGCCTTGACTGAAGTAAGTTTGAGAAACACCCTTCCCTAAAGCATCAGTTTTATAAAGGGGGGGGGGGGGGGGTTAGACACAGTGGCCTCCGTCAGTCTCATGTTACAGGTCTCCTCCAGTCTTAAGGCCTCGTTTGCACTTGGGGCAGAATTAACTACATGTAGATGTCACACCACGTAAATGAAATCTCTCTAAAACTGAGCTATTAATATTCCCCCCGCCCGTCCGTGCCCCTCCCCCTCCATGACTTTTCCATCAAAATCAACAATGCAACCATTAGGCCCTCCCCCCACACCAGGTACTCGGTGTAATCCTAGACTGACTTGTCATTTCAGCCTCAAATCCAATCGTTGTCAAAAGTTTGTAGAATTCACCGCCGTAACATCTCTAAGACCCCTTTCACACTGGGGGCGTTTGCAGGCGTTTGTGCGCTAAAAATACTGCCTGCAAACCGACCCAAAACAGCCGCTGTTGTTTGTTCAGTGTGAAAGCCCTCGGGGCTTTCACACTGAAGCGGTGCGCTGGCAGGAGAAGAAAAAAACTCCTGCAAGCTGCATCTTTGGAGCGGTGTATTCACTGCTCCTGCCCATTGAAATCAATGGGGCAGCGCAGCTATAGCCTCGATATGCGAGTGGTTTTAACCCTTTTTCGTCCACCAGCGGGAGTTAAAACCGCACCGATAGCGGCCAAATACAGCCGCAAAAACGACGGTAAAACAGCTCTAAAAATAGCGCTGTTTTACCGCCGACGCCCCCACCGCCCCAGTGTGAAAGGGGCCTTAAATTCGTCCCTTTTTAACAAATGAAAAACCACCAAGCTCCTCATTCACTCCCTCGTTATCTCTCACCTTGACTATTGCAACTCCCTTCTAATTGGCCTACCTCTCCATAGGCTCCTCCCCTCTTCAGTCTATCATGAATGCTGCTGCCAGACTTATCCACCTTACCAACCGCTCAGTGTCTGCCAACCCTCTCCTCCAATCCCTACACTGACTGCCAACCCTCTCCTCCAATCCCTACACTGACTGCCAACCCTCTCCTCCAATCCCTACACTGACTGCCAACCCTCTCCTCCAATCCCTACACTGACTGCCAACCCTCTCCTCCAATCCCTACACTGACCGCCAACCCTCTTCTCCAATCCCTACACTGACCGCCAACCCCTCTCCTCCAATCCCTGCACTGACCGCCAACCCCTCTCCTCCAATCCCTGCACTGACCGCCAACCCCTCTCCTCCAATCCCTGCACTGACCGCCAACCCCTCTCCTCCAATCCCTGCACTGACCGCCAACCCCTCTCCTCCAATCCCTGCACTGACCGCCAACCCCTCTCCTCCAATCCCTGCACTGACCGCCAACCCCTCTCCTCCAATCCCTGCACTGACCGCCAACCCCTCTCCTCCAATCCCTGCACTGACCGCCAACCCCTCTCCTCCAATCCCTGCACTGACCGCCAACCCCTCTCCTCCAATCCCTGCACTGACCGCCAACCCCTCTCCTCCAATCCCTGCACTGACCGCCAACCCCTCTCCTCCAATCCCTGCACTGACCGCCAACCCCTCTCCTCCAATCCCTGCACTGACCGCCAACCCCTCTCCTCCAATCCCTGCACTGACCGCCAACCCCTCTCCTCCAATCCCTGCACTGACCGCCAACCCCTCTCCTCCAATCCCTGCACTGACCGCCAACCCCTCTCCTCCAATCCCTGCACTGACCGCCAACCCCTCTCCTCCAATCCCTGCACTGACCGCCAACCCCTCTCCTCCAATCCCTACACTGACCGCCAACCCCTACACTGTCCTCCAATCCCTACACTGACCGCCAACCCCTACACTGTCCTCCAATCCCTACACTGACCGCCAACCCCTACACTGACCGCCAACCCCTACACTGTCCTCCAATCCCTACACTGTCCTCCAATCCCTACACTGTCCTCCAATCCCTACACTGTCCTCCAATCCCTACACTGTCCTCCAATCCCTACACTGTCCTCCAATCCCTACACTGTCCTCCAATCCCTACACTGTCCTCCAATCCCTACACTGTCCTCCAATCCCTACACTGTCCTCCAATCACCCAGTGAATTAAATTCAAAATACTAACCACAACATACAAAGCCATTCACAACTGCCCCCGAGCTACATCACTAATCTTGTCTCCAAATATCATCCAAATCGTCCTCTCCGCTCTTCTCAACACCTCCTACTCTCAAGCTCTCTCATCTCCTCCTCTCATGCTCGTCTCCAGGATTTCTCCAGAGCCTCTCCCATCCTCTGGAACTCGCTACCTCCACCTGTCCGGCTATCCCCTACTCTTGCTACCTTCAGGCGATCCCTGAAAACTCATCTCTTCAGGAAAGCCTATAACGTCTCCAACTAATCTCCTACCACTTCCATCAACTCATCCCCCACAGTTAGAACCTTTTGTACCACCTGCCCCACCCTATTAGATTGTAAGAGCAGGCCCCTCTTAATCTTGTATTTTATTGTATTATAACTGTATTGTCTCCTTTTTATATTGTAAAGCGCTGCGTAAACTGTTGGCACTATATAAATCCTGAATAATATATTTTAAAAATATTTAAAAATAAAAATATTTAATTATTATAAATATTAAATATTATCATATTAAAAATTATAGTTGAGCCAAGGCAACCATACAGGGGTATATAGTGCTGCAGCTGTGATACTTTGTGGAATGCCGAAATATATTCCCCTGTTTTTGGAGGGGCTCTGTATCTAAATGCAGCGCTATAGGAAACCACAGATCCATATATACAGGTGTGTGTGTGTACAAACAGTGCTCGGTGCTGCACACACCTGGGTCTGCCATTATACAGATTGTGTACACTGTCATTAGGCCTCATCTATCTCAGCCAATCGGAGGCTTTGTATTCATTTATGGACTAAAAAGCTGCTTAGGAATGGCTGAGTGCCACATAAATGCCTACTTGTATACCGCCCCCATGGCTACCATATGAAGGCATATCAAAAAAGGACCAGGGAAAGTTCCAAGCTCTACTTACTGACCAGTCCGCGAACCAACCCGATCAGCCTGTCTAACAGTATGCGTTTTTAGAAACGGGTTTAGTTGCACGAATTTGCGAATGCATGCGTAAGCTACAGGCCCCGGCAAGGCTCCCTGTTTACTTGTAGTTCCTTCCTACTTTTAGACAGGCTAATCTGGTCGCAGGCTGGTTGGTAAGTAGAGCTTGGAACTTTCCTTGGTCCATTTTTTTTTTTTTGTTTTTGCACTCCAATGCTCCTTGCTGCTAACGCCAGCTCTTGATGAGGGCGGTGGCTATTGTTTTGTACCATATGAAGGCAGCCTGACCCCCGCCTCTGACAGTCTGTGCAGCAGTGAGTAGTTCACACAGAGCATGAGAAATGTGGAGTGATTTGCAGCAGCCTTATTAAGAAGATGGTAGACCGATGGGGCTTTTCCCATAACCCTCTCCAGTGTTGTACGGGGATGTCTGCCATGTTTTGGCCGTCCTGAAGTAAAACTGTTTGTCTTTTTTTTTTTTTTTTTTTTAGCCTCGCAAAATTGAAGAGATCAAAGACTTCCTGCTGACAGCCAGAAGGAAGGACGCCAAATGTGAGTATTCACTTCCCAGCACAACTGTACTGATACCCGTCCAGGTCACCGTCCTCCACTCAGTTCTGATGAAGAACCTGAAATCCAGTCCTGGTTTCACAAGTGATGGTCAACATACAGTATCACATTGTGCCCTCTATGTTGACCATGTTAGCTGTGCGGTACTGACACTGCTGCTTGCCCACCTTCCCACTCCCCCCTCAGTGTTGTCGGTACCCAGAATCTGAGCTGTTTCATGGAGAAACTTTCTTCCTCTGCACATGTCAGCAGCGCCGCTCACTTTGAAAGGTCTTATAGCTCCTCCGTCCCTCACTTTTTTTTGTAGCAGACGGGGACACTAACCACTTCCCACTGGGAGGACATCACCACTTCCCCGGTTCCAGTGGTTGCACCTACAGGCATCCTTCTGGTATGTCAATTTGCAGCCGGCGATTCTTTATTGCAGAAGTTATCCAAGTGGCTAATTAGCCACGCAATCACTTCTGCAGGTGGAGGAATGGGATCCCACACCCCGCAACTGCCAGTTTTCCATCAGATTGGGCTACCCGTCAAAACTTGTAACGGAAATGACATTCCATCATGACCATCTTGGTACACCCCGCGCTCAGCTGCAGTAAGCCCGCACAGTCTGAAGTCGCCAAGCGGACATCTTTTTACACCCACCAGCGTCTTGCATTTTACACTTATTTTTACCATTAAACTGAGCTTGTTTAGTGAAATGCAGTATTTAAAAGTCTGTAACACTCTTTTTTGATGAATTTTAAAAGCAGCGGTGTTCTGTCAGATTAGCAAACCTGTGAGATCAGCAGGCTTGCCGCTGCTTTTAAAATTCAACATCAAAACAGCATCACGGATTTCTAAATACTGTATTTCGTGATGTAAGCTCAGTTTAGTGGTAAAAATAAGGTGTGCAATGCAAGATTTCAGTGGGTGTAAAAAGATGTCCGCGTGGCAACTTCAGACTGTAGGCTTAGTGTGGGCGACTGCTGGGTATACCAAGATGGCCGTGACGGAACGTCACTTCCGTTACAATCTGATGGAACACCAGTTCTCCAGTTCCATCCTGGAGCCCGGGAGCGATGCGACCGGTTGTGGTGATACAGATCCTATACAGCAGGTATATGCAATTAGCAGACCTCCAGCTGTTGCAAAACTACAAGTCCCATCATGCTCTGCCTCTGGGTGTGATGCTTGTGGCTGTCAGAGTCTTGCTATGTCTCATGGGACTTGTAGTTCTGTAACAGCTGGAGGTCCACTAATTGCATATCCCTGCTATACAGAGAGGAACTGACGTTGTTCCCCTCTCTGTAACCCTGGAAACCGGGAGGGACGAGTTATGTTGTCACTTCCGATTTCAGCTCTTGGTTTACCTGGCGTCCAGGGAAGCCGATGTTCAGATGAGCAAACCCTACAGATCAGCTGACGGAAGTAACGTTCCATCAGCTGCGCATGCGTTCCACCGCTACCAGGTTTGCTAATCTGATAAAACATCTGCAGTCAGGTGGCAGCGGACATTTTACTACACCCAGTTACGTCTTCAATTCCGGAGTAATTTTAGCAAAGTGAGTGTGTATATGCTGTTTGGATGTTTAATTTTGAAAGCCTAAAGGTTTAGCGAAGAGTGATGCGGGGTGTACCAACATGGCCGCTGCCACCTTCCTACTGCTGGCGTCCAGCTTCTTTCAAAATGTAACCTCAAAACAGCATCACAGATGTAAACGTACTATATTTATATATGCTCATTTTATTTCTAAAATGACTCTGAAATTCAAGACCTTACTGGGTGTAGTAAGATGTCCGCTGCCTCATTCTGACTGCAGGTGTTCTGTCAGATTGCCAAACCTGGTAGTAGTGGAATGTGCAGCTGACGGAACGTTTCTTTTGTTAGCTGATCTGACGGATTTGCTCATCTGAGCGAACACCGACGATCAGACAATCTGGCTGCATGCGAGGCTAGAGGAGAAATTTGGTGTCTAATAAGACCCCCAACTCTCTTCATAAAGAGGACCTGTCATGGCCCATCCTATTGGCACCAGGGCCCACCCACTGAGAGGCCGCATATTTGCATACAGTTGGCACCTAGGGGTTAAATATTGGCATGCATTAAAGAGTAAGGCCAGGTTAACACTGTTGTGACTGGACTGTTGTACGACTGTCATCTCTTTGCCCGGTGACATCAGTTCTACTTCCATCCGACTTGAATGAACAGGCTAAGATTTTGCTCCAACTTTGAGATAGTCTGACTTGTCCTTTGACCAATCAAAACCATCCCAATGCGAGATAAATTTCTTTTACTGCTGATGTAATCACCATGTTGGATATCACAAGTTGGATGGTTAGGACAAGGATCTGACTTTGATCCGACTTCAATGATATTCAATAGGCTGAAGTCGGACCAAAGTAGTGCCGGAGCCTTTTTCAAAGTCGGACCGACTTGTGTTGGACCAGTTAAGACGGCTCTGATAGGGAACCATTGATTTACACACATCATGCGACATGAGCTCCCAAAGTCTGTGCGTATGTCGTACCACTGAACCCCGCCAAACTCAACTTTTGTTAGAAGCCCCTCCCCCCTCCAGGTGATCTCTGTACATTGCAGGGATTGTAACAAACTTTGTTGCAGATTCTTACCTTTTATTATTCTGAAGAAATAGCTCTTTCTCTGTGTCCATGCTCAGAGTGACTTTATAATTGTCAGTTGCTGCACCTGCAGGGTTCTAATGAGGAAAGTGGCAGGGTCTGCATCCCTTCACATGTGATTTCCCTTTGGGAGTATCTCACCTAAAATGACATGAGGATGCCCCCAGAAAGGTTTATCGAGGTAGCAGAATTTTCTTGCAGGAGCTGTCATTGCTTTCAGTTATGTGGCCTCATATTAAAGCTTCTCTCTTCCTTACAGCTGTTAAGATTAAGAAGAACAAGGATAATGTGAAATTCAAGGTCCGCTGCAGCAAATACCTGTACACTCTGGTCATCACCGACAAAGAGAAGGCAGAGAAACTGAAACAGTCTCTTCCTCCAGGTGAGTCCACCATGTCTGTTCTCTGACTTCTTCACCAGTCTTGTATCTATAGGTGTGATACAATGTATATGTATGTACAGTGTGGACAGAAAGTATTCAGACCCCCTTAAATTTTTCACTCTTTGTTATATTGCAGCCATTTGCTAAAATCATTTAAGTTCATTTTTTTCCTCATTAATGTCCACACAGCACCCCATATTGTCCACACAGCACCCCATATTGTCCACACAGCACCCCATATTGTCCACACAGCACCCCATATTGTCCACACAGCACCCCATATTGTCCACACAGCACCCCATATTGTCCACACAGCACCCCATATTGTCCACACAGCACCCCATATTGTCCACACAGCACCCCATATTGTCCACACAGCACCCCATATTGTCCACACAGCACCCCATATTGTCCACACAGCACCCCATATTGTCCACACAGCACCCCATATTGTCCACACAGCACCCCATATTGTCCACACAGCACCCCATATTGTCCACACAGCACCCCATATTGTCCACACAGCACCCCATATTGTCCACACAGCACCCCATATTGTCCACACAGCACCCCATATTGTCCACACAGCACCCCATATTGTCCACACAGCACCCCATATTGTCCACACAGCACCCCATATTGTCCACACAGCACCCCATATTGTCCACACAGCACCCCATATTGTCCACACAGCACCCCATATTGTCCACACAGCACCCCATATTGTCCACACAGCACCCCATATTGTCCACACAGCACCCCATATTGTCCACACAGCACCCCATATTGTCCACACAGCACCCCATATTGTCCACACAGCACCCCATATTGTCCACACAGCACCCCATATTGTCCACACAGCACCCCATATTGTCCACACAGCACCCCATATTGTCCACACAGCACCCCATATTGTCCACACAGCACCCCATATTGTCCACACAGCACCCCATATTGTCCACACAGCACCCCATATTGTCCACACAGCACCCCATATTGTCCACACAGCACCCCATATTGTCCACACAGCACCCCATATTGTCCACACAGCACCCCATATTGTCCACACAGCACCCCATATTGTCCACACAGCACCCCATATTGTCCACACAGCACCCCATATTGTCCACACAGCACCCCATATTGTCCACACAGCACCCCATATTGTCCACACAGCACCCCATATTGTCCACACAGCACCCCATATTGTCCACACAGCACCCCATATTGTCCACACAGCACCCCATATTGTCCACACAGCACCCCATATTGTCCACACAGCACCCCATATTGTCCACACAGCACCCCATATTGTCCACACAGCACCCCATATTGTCCACACAGCACCCCATATTGTCCACACAGCACCCCATATTGTCCACACAGCACCCCATATTGTCCACACAGCACCCCATATTGTCCACACAGCACCCCATATTGTCCACACAGCACCCCATATTGTCCACACAGCACCCCATATTGTCCACACAGCACCCCATATTGTCCACACAGCACCCCATATTGTCCACACAGCACCCCATATTGTCCACACAGCACCCCATATTGTCCACACAGCACCCCATATTGTCCACACAGCACCCCATATTGTCCACACAGCACCCCATATTGTCCACACAGCACCCCATATTGTCCACACAGCACCCCATATTGTCCACACAGCACCCCATATTGTCCACACAGCACCCCATATTGTCCACACAGCACCCCATATTGTCCACACAGCACCCCATATTGTCCACACAGCACCCCATATTGTCCACACAGCACCCCATATTGTCCACACAGCACCCCATATTGTCCACACAGCACCCCATATTGTCCACACAGCACCCCATATTGTCCACACAGCACCCCATATTGTCCACACAGCACCCCATATTGTCCACACAGCACCCCATATTGTCCACACAGCACCCCATATTGTCCACACAGCACCCCATATTGTCCACACAGCACCCCATATTGTCCGAAAAACACAGAATTGTTGACATTTTTGCAGATTTATTAAAAAAGAAAAACTGAAATATCACATGGTCCTAAGTATTCAGACCCTTTGCTCAGTATTTAGTAGAAGCCCCTTTTGATCTAATACAGACATGAGTCTTTTTGGGAAAGATGCAACAAGTTTTTCACACCTGGATTTGGGGATCCTCTGCCATTCCTCCTTGCAGATCCTCTCCAGTTCTGTCAGGTTGGATGGTAAACGTTGGTGGACGGCCATTTTTAGGTCTCTCCAGAGATGCTCAGTTGGGTTTAAGTCAGGGCTCTGGCTGGGCCATTCAAGAACAGTCACGGAGTTGTTGTGAAGCCACTCCTTCGTTATTTTAGCTGTGTGCTTAGGGTCATTGTCTTGTTGGAAGGTAAACCTTCGGCCCAGTCTGAGGTCCTGAGCACTCTGGAGGTTTTCATCCAGGATATTCCTGTACTTGGCCACATTCATCTTTCCCTCGATTGCAACCAGTCGTCCTGTCCCTGCAGCTGAAAAACACCCCCACAGCATGATGCTGCCACCACCATGCTTCACTGTTGGGACTGTATTGGACAGGTGATGAGCAGTGCCTGGTTTTCTCCACACATACTGCTTAGAATTAAGGCCGAAAAGTTCTATCTTGGTCTCATCAGACCAGAAATTCTTATTTCTCACCATCTTGGAGTCCTTCAGGTGTGTGTTTTTTTTTTTTTTTTTTTAAGCAAACTCCATGCGGGCTTTCATGTGTCCTGCACTGAGGAGAGGCTTCCATTGGGCCACTTTGCCATAAAGCCCCGACTGGTGGAGGGCTGCAGTGATTGACTTTCTACAACTTTCTCCCATCTCCCGACTGCATCTCTGGAGCTCAGCCACAGTGATCTTTGGGTTCTTCTTTACCTCTCTCACCAAGGCTCTTCTCCCCCGATAACTCAGTTTGGCCGGACGGCCAGCTCTAGGAAGGGTTCTGGTCGTCCCAAACGTCTTCCATTTAAGGATTATGGAGGCCACTGTGCTCTTAGGAACCTTAAGTGCAGCAGAAATTTTTTTGTAACCTTGGCCAGATCTGTGCCTTGCCACAATTCTGTCTCTGAGCTCTTCAGGCAGTTCCTTTGACCTCATGATTCTCATTTGCTCTGACATGCATTGTGAGCTGTAAGGTCTTATATAGACAGGTGTGTGGCTTTCCTAATCAAGTCCAATCAGTATAATCAAACACAGCTAGACTCGAAGGTGTAGAACCATCTCAAGGATGATCAGAAGAAATGGACAGCACCTGAGTTAAATATATGAGTGTCACAGCAAAGGGTCTGAATACTTAGGACCATGTGATATTTCAGTTTTTTCTTTTTTAATAAATCTTCAAAAATGTCAAATTCTGTTTTTCTGTCAATATGGGGTGCTGTGTGTACATTAATGAGGAAAAATGAACTTTAGCAAATGATTTTAGCAAATGGCTGCAATATAACAAAGAGTGAAAAATTTAAGCGGGTCTGAATACTTTCCGTCCCCACTGTGTATATATCTATCCAATGTAGATGGCGCAATACGTAGCATGTCTTGCGCCCCCCCCTTCCCTCTGCTTTTACTAGCACTGTAATTTACATTGTTCCTTCTATTTCGGTATATGGCGGACGGCTCTAATTTTTAATTAAAAATTACAAACAAAACGGTAAAGTTAGTCACACTTTTTTCATTTTTTTTGTATAATATGAAAAATGATGCTACGCCGGGTAAATGGATACCTAACATGCCAAGCGTTAAAATTGCGCACATTTGTGGAATGGCAACAAACTACAGTACTTAAAAAAAAAAAAAAAAAACTCCATAGGCGACGCTTTTTGAAATTACTGGTTATCAGTTTAGAAATGGAGGTCTAGAGCTAGAATTATTTCTCTCCCTCCAATGATCACGGCGATACCTCACAGGTGTGATTTGAACAGGGTTTACAAGTGACTTGCGTATGCTTCTGTGCGTGAGCACGGAGGGGACGGGACGCTTTAAAAAAAATTTATTTTTTTTGTTTTGCTTTATTACTGTCACAAGGAATGTAATCATCCCTTGTGTCAGGTATTATTCTTTCTTTCTTTCTTTCCTTCTTCTTTCCTTCTTCTTTCCTTCTTCTTTCCTTCTTCTTTCCTTCTTCTTTCCTTCTTCTTTCCTTCTTCTTTCCTTCTTCTTTCCTTCTTCTTTTCTTCTTTCGGATCTGTTATTTTGAACTAAAATGCTAAACCGCCCCCCTACAGGTGGGTAGGACGGTCCCAGATCACTTCTAATAATGATTTTCTCTTTTTGTTTTGCAGGTCTGTCAGTAAAAGAACTGAAGTAAATCCTTTTTCTTGTCCTTTGTTCAATAAAAAAAAATGTAAAAAAAAAAAACAAAACTTACTTGGGTGTTTTTTTGTTAAAAAAAAAGTTTCTGGCATTTCAGTTGCTGGAATAGTATTCCTTCTGTTTGTAAGGCAGAATTATACACACAGATCTAAAGCGGAGTTCCATCCAAAAGTGTAAACTCTCTCCCCCCCCCCCCAAGTGCCACGTTTGTCACCTTTTTTGGGGGAGGGGGGGGGGTAACCTGTTTTCATCCCACACAACAAAGATGATTATTCGTCCAATAATCTCATTGTGTGTACCGTTTTTTTTTAACCTGCAAGGCAATGTCATAATGTGCTAGTATGCATTGCATATAGGCGGATACAGTGATCAGTCATCGGCTGTGTCCAGTGACTGATTGCACAACCTGGGGGGGGGGGGTGCGATACGGGAGGATGTCATATGGCGTCCGTCTGGATCAGCAAGCAGTTCCCACCAGTGTCATTATGCAATAGGCCAGTCGGGAACTGGTTAAGGCTTAAATGACCTCGCTGTCTCTGCTGACTCTTTTTTTTGCAAGTTTGAGTATTGATGGGGAGTAGCTGGCAGGCACTTAAAAATGTTGCAGCGCCACGCCTCCAGTGTTGTAGGGAAGAACACATTTTCTGTATCCCTTTAGACGTGCATTACGGAGTGCTAGCAGACTTTTTTGGGTTCAGATAAACTTTAAAAACAATTTTATGTAAACCCTAACAAATTAACTTCTTGTAATTGGCCTGTTTTTAGTCTGTTCAGTATACAGTGGAAAACGATCTTGCCAGAAGCCTTTTGTGCTGATAAAAAAAAAAAAAAAAAAAACACAAGAGGCGCAGCAGTCTGTGTGTAGAGTTAAGTGGGTGAAGGCTTGTCATAGGCCGCCATAAGTGCACTGTGAGCCTGCGGAGCTCGGCTGGCTGAAGCGGAGTTTTTGGAAGTCCAGCTTTCAGGCTTCAGTCTGGAACAGGCAACATCGGCTTCTGGGAGTAGCAAGATGGCTGCGGCTCCAAACAGCGCCTCTCTTGGCTGGGTGGTGATGGGACTTGGAGGGGGTGTGGTTACATGTTTCAGGGCAGACAGGACCACCCCTTTATCAAACCGTAGGAAACCGTGCAGGTAACATCCTGTGCTGCTGTCTTATTAAAGCGGAGTTCCACCAAAAAAAAAAATAATGAAGTCAGCAGCTACAAATACTGCAGCTGCTGACTTTTTTAAAATAAGGACACTTGCCTGTCCCAGGGTGCCCATGATGTCCTCACCCAACCCGTCCCTCAGCTCCGGGTGGAGGCGCCGGCGTCTTCAGTAGGGGAATCGGGAAGTGAAGCCTTGCGGCTTCACAGCCTGGTTCCCTACTATGCATGCGCGTGTCACACTGCGTGTCCTGACTGGTCCCTGCTGTCTTCTGGAGCCTGTCTCCCAGAAGACAGCGGGGGGGGGGGGGGGGCGTACATGGTGTAGATCGCCATGGATACTGCAGCAATCACTGGAAGTGGGGGCAAATGCCTGTATTAGACAGGTATCTGCTCCCCGCCTGAAAGGTGCCAAATGTGCCCCTGGAGGGGGGGGGGGGGAGCGGAAGTTCCATTTTTGGGTGGAGCTTCGCTTTAACACAAAACCTCCCATTTTAGGGTGGGGGTGGTCTGTAGCCCTGCTGTAGGGTCTCATTGCAGTGAATGAGTGTTGTCACCCAAGGATAGGAAGTGTCACTGACGTGATCACCCGGTGCAAATACAAATCTTAAAAAAAAAAAAAAGTATGTTTAGATAGAAAATAGATGGAGCCATGCATGTGATTATGTAGCTTATAGCAATTGAGCTGGTTGCTTTCAATTACAGTATGAAGGGTCCATGAAATTGTACAAGAATTGGTTCCAATATAATTGAATTGCCGGCCGGCATCTGACTCAGCCGTCCTGTCATATGAAGATGGTTAAAGGAAATGGGTTTTTCCCTAAAAATCACATTACATGCTGGAAACTTTGTCTCACAAATCACGTTAGGAACAGAAGAAGCATGTTGGCTTCCATCTTAAAACCCAACTCTAGATAAATAAAAAATAAAAAAAGCAAGGGTTAATTGTCTAGGGGAACCAAAAAATATTTTTACCTGATCCTCTGATGGGTGAGACAAACTCCCTTACCCTGTCACAAGGGCCTCCACTGCAACTCAAGACTTGTAGCCAGATCCACCCAATTCATTGCAGATGCTCTAAAGCCCCATACACACTATCAGATTTTCTGCAGATTTTTGTCTTCAGATTTATCAAAACCATGTAGTGTAAGGGCCTGCCTGATTGCATACAAATTGAAACTCCTAAGGTTTGACATAGTAAATGGTTTTGGTAAATCTGAAGGAAAAAATCCAGCAGAAAATCTGATAGTGTGTATGGGGCTTTAGTGTGCCCCAGATCCATCCCTGTACAACAGAGATCTCCAAACTTTCTAAACTATGGGCAAGTTTACTGTACTAAAGATTTTGAGGGAGGCTGACTGCGCCCATTAGGAGTAGAAAATGTTCTGGTGTCAAAAGGGATTAAACCATGCCCCATCATTGGTGCCGGTGGGAGGAATTAGGGCCCCATCATTGTTGCCGGTGGGAGGAATTAGGGCCCCATCATTGGTATTAGGGTAAGGAATGGTGCCCCATCATTGGTGGCAATGGGAGAAATTGTTCAGTGACAGGAATTATGCCCCATTGTTGGTGTCAAGGGGAAGAATAGTGCTCCAAAGGGCCACAGTTTGCGGACCACTGCTGAGCATTATCTTGGACCTTCCCATGGTCTTAGAACAGGTCAGGCTACTGGGATGTTGATTGTCCTAACAGTGTGTTTGAGCCACCACGGTTTCCTGCAGTCACCCCAGAATTACGGGGTAGTCTGGGACCTTATTGACCCAATGTCTACCATGCTGTATTTGAAGGATCTACCTGCTGTCTCCAGCCTCAGGTCTCTGAGCTTTTACAGCTGGAAAGACCTTTTCACGTCACCTGATATTCAAGGTATTTCTCTGTCAACTGAAAGCACCCTAAAGAGTCCGGGGTCCCACCTGAGTGTTGGAACTGTTCAATTTTCAGAGAGAATTAGTTAAACAGCAATCTATACCCACTGTGGATCCACCAGTGACTAGGTCCTCCCTTTGTGGGAAGTAGTTATGACCACCTATTCTGGGATTTTTCTCAACACAACAGATCATTAAAATTTCCAAATGGGAAGCACGGTTGTCATCACAACAAGTGAGGTGTGCAGGTGGTGACCACTCCAAATTTTGGATTTTGGTGGCTGTTATGACCAACTAATGACTTTAGGCGATGAAGTTGGGGTTAGCTCTTGGAGCTTGTATCTGTAAGGCTCCCTCCATTGTGTGTTGTGCTTGCGATGGCACCCCAAATGTAGGAACGTGCAAAGCCTAACACCAAGGGAGGTACATGAGCTTGTTTGGCTCTTCTAGGGCTGCCCACTAAAGTGAATGGGCTGCCCTCTGCATGTAGCATGAAAATGTGCGTTCATGAAACAAAGCGAGGATGAGCACATTATCTCTGCGCTCTAGAAGGACATACAGAGGTGAGGAACAGCCTAGGAGGAATTGTATTTATGAATAAGGACCTACATTTGTAGCAGGGGTGCAACTATAGGGGTCGCAATTACGACCCGGCCCTATGCTCCAGGGGGCCCATGCAGCTCCCCTGTACACTTGGATAAGGAGGGGCAGCATATAGAGCAGTGGTCTCCAAACTTTCTAAACAAAGGGCCAGTTTACTGTTTTGCAGGCTTTAGGGGGGGCAAACTGGCTGGTGGGATTAGAAAATGCCATGCTGTAAATGGAAGTAAGCAAATACCCCATCATTGGGTTTAATGGGGGGGGGGGGGGGGGGGGGGACGAATAGTGTCCAATTGTTGCCATCAGTGGGACGAATAGCGCCCTATTGTTAGTGTCATTGGGACAAGTGGTGGCCCATTATTGGCATCAGTGGGAGGAATATTGCCCTAAGGGTCAGAGAAAGGCAAGCAGAGGGCCACAGTTTGGAGACCAGTAATACAGAGGAACCATTCCCCTCCATGTTCCTCCTGCCGCTGCTGAAAGCTGGCTTCTCCCTTCTGCAGGCATTCAGCAGCTGCAGGAGGAAAATGGAGGACAATGGTTTCTCTATATGCCTTCCCTTCTATCCAGTTTACTTGTCTCCTGCTGCCCCTGTGTGCCCCCCCCCCCCCCCCCCCCCCTGCAGCACTGCCGGCTTCCCCTCTACCGCTGGCTGCTGCAGAGGATGTGTCATGATGTAGAGCTTGGAAGGAGCCTATAAATGTAATTTACTAGCCCCTTCCTTTGCTTAATGGACACAGTGATCGTTACCGATCTCTCCTGTTTCCATTCATACCTGGAGCATAGTAAACTGTTTACCATGCTTCACTTTGTGAATGAACAGGAAGCCTCTGTACAGAGAGATTCCTGTCCATTCATTCTGTGCACCTGAGGCTGCAGAGATGGAGACTGAGGGCTGTGTCCTCAATCTCGTTTCTCTGTCTCGAAGGTGGAACCATCAGAGGTCTATTTAGATCCCTGCTATCTCACCAAAGCCCCCCAACGGGGCTCCTAAAAAAAACTGTAAGACCCCTTTTACACTGGGGGCGGTTTGCAGGCGTTAATGGGGCAGCGTGGCTACACCGCCGGCAAAGCGCCTCTGCAGAGGCTCTTTGCGGTGGTTTTTAACCCTTTCTCAGCCGCTAAAATGACGGTAAAGTGCTGATGATAGAGGCGATTTACTGTCGACGCACCTCCCGCCCCAGTGTAAAAGGGACCTAAGGCCCCTTTCACCCTGAGGCACTTCTAAACTGCCAGTAAAACACTGAGCGCTTTTGAAGAGCTTTCCATTTGTTTCAATGGAGAGGAGCGTTTATTCACCACCCTGCCAGCGCTCTGCCCCAGTGTGAAAGCATTCATTGATTTTAATTGAAATAGTTTTTCATGAGCTTTTCAGTCGCTTTTTTTTTTTTTTTTTTTTTTTTTAGTGTGAAGGCGCCTGAAAAACACCTCAGTGTGAAAGGGGTCTAAAGAATAATAACTCTTTTTAAAAAAAAAAAAAAAAAAAAAAAATGAATCTGGTAAATGGTAAAAAAATTTTAAAAATTAAAAAAATTACTGATACCAGTGGCCGAACTACCAGGGTCGCAAAGGATGCACTGGCGACCGGGCCCTGGCATTCCGCCACCGTGAGCCCCAAGATGGTAGGAAGGGGGCCTGCTGGGGGGCTGTAATAAAGGGCCCTGAGATCACTGGGAAGGGCTCCGGGAGAAGGACCCTAGGTGGCAGTTGGGGGGGGCCTTCATGGTTTCTTCCAACGGGGCCCTGAATGGTTTTAGTTATGCCTCTGATTTTTAGTATTTTTCTCTCCTGAGTTGTTTTTTAAAAAAAATGTAGGCCCTTTTCTGACTTCAATAACCACAAACATTCGGCCAAAGTACTCCAAATAATGCACAGCCTCCGTCCAGCTTGAATAGTAGACCAGGGAGAAGAATGATGCCACAAGAAGCTGCACCACCAACAATGTTAGCGTCCGTTTTCCTTTTCTGATGGGCTGTCTTTAATAAAACACAATAGCTCAAGCAAACATTCTCCATAGGAATTTCAGAAAAGGTCCCACAGCTCGCTTTTGCAGACTGAAATAAATACACCACTAGATGGCGATACGGCACCACATCAGCAATTACACTGCCATTTTTTTTTTTAATATTTGAAGCTTGTTCCCAATTCCAAGGAAATATAAGTCTGACATTACACCTGTTTCCGTTCATAAATCTTTAGAAGGATTTGTCGTAATCAGTATGGCTCGGGGCTGTATTTCATTATAAAGTCATTCTTGCCATCACTATATTCTTGTATGAAGATTGGATATATTGCAAACCCATCTTTGTTACAAGGCAGTACAATATATTTGATGACCAAGCAAGGCCCCTTTATTGCAGCTCATGTGTCACCTATGCATATAATACCTCGCTCCTTGCTCCTGTCCCCCCCCCGATAAATATGCAATTCAAAACTGTAATAGAATCACTTTGTTTTTGAGACCTAGTGATGTCATTATTGGGTCTTTCTGCTGGTCTTTTCCCAAGTTTGGTGAGAGGGGTTGTCGGGCCCCTGTATACACAAACAGCACCCTACCCTAGTTTGGTCAGAGGATTCATCAGGCTCCTGTAAACATCACAGCACCCTACCTCGGATCTATTTACAAGGACCTGAGCATTTTATGAAAGTACACATCGCCAGGCTTTCCTTTAGATATGTGCATTCTCCTCCCTGCTGGCCACTGGGTGCTGCAGACTTTAGTTGTAATCGAGCGACTGATATGTAGATTACACAGCTGAAGCCTATAACATTCAGGGAGCATGCACACCTAAAGGGTTTACAGAGATAGGTTCTTTCATTTAATGTTCATGCTCCCTGCTGGCCACTGGTGCTGCAGACTTTAGCTGTTGTCAAGCAGCTGATAATCAAATTGAGCAGCTGAAGCCTGTAGTATCCAGGTAAGCAGGCACATCTAAAGAGATTATAGGGATGTGTTCTTTCATTTGATGTGTATGCTCCCTGATAATAACCACTATACAGTATGCTCCCTGATGGCCACTGGGGGGGGGGGGGGGGGCTTCAGAATTTAGCTGTAATCAAGCAACTGATAATCAGATTGAGCAGCTGAAGCCTGTAGTATCCAGGGAGCATGCACATCTAAAGGGATTACGGGGATGTGTTCTTTCATTTTAATATGCATGCTCCCTGCTGGCCACTGAGTGCTGCAGACTTTAGCTGTAATCAAGCAACCGATCAACAGATTGCTCAGCTGAAGCCTGCATTATCCAGGGAGCATGCACATCTAAAGAGATTCTAAAGCCCCATACACACTATTAGATTTTCTGCAGATTTTTGTCTTCCGATTTACCAAAACCATGTAGTACAAGGGCCTGCCTGATTGCATACAAATTCAAACTCTTAAGGTTTGACCTTATATTATATGGTTTTGGTAAATCTGAAGACAAAAATCAGCAGAAATTCTAATAGTGTGTATGGAGCTTATTGATGTGTTATTTCATGGAATGTGCATGCTCTCTGCTGGCCACTGGTGGCTGCATTCTTTAACTGCAATCAAGCAACTAATCAGCAGATTGCACAGCTGAAGTCTGGAGCCCCTAGGGAGCATGTGCTTCTAAAGGGATCCCAAGCTTGTGTTATTTATTGTGCATGCTCTCTGCTGGCCACTGGGTGCTGCAGAATGTAGCTGCACAATTTGCTGATCGGTTGCTTGAGCATGCACATCTAAAAGGATCCCGGGATGTATTCTTTCATATAATGCTCAGTAACAGTGGCGGCCCGTCCATACGGGACGCAGGGGCGCTACCCTCCTAATCCATACACCCTGGCCCCTAATCTACATGCAGGGCATCGGACGCATGGATTTCAATGGGGTTTTTTTTGGAAAGCACGTGATTAGAGTCTGAGGTTTGAATTGGAAAAAAAAGGGTGGGCTCGGGGCACAGAGCAATGAGTCCATCCAGTTGTGTGACAATAGCTTATTGAAATTCTCTATGGTCTTCCTGATTCCCCTCCCGGAGCAAGTGACGGGGGGGGGGTGACGTGGGAATCAACCAACCAACTGAGCAATGGGGGGATCGACCGAACAGTTTGGGGGGTGGTTTGTTTGCCGCCCCCCCCCCCAAAATGGAGCACCAGTTGCCACTGCTTAGTGACAAAATGATTCTTGGCAGAGAAAGCTAAGCTGTAAGAAGCCAAGGACAGTACTGATCATGAGAGACCACCATTACTACCCATTGCACTTACCTCTAAGGGGGGGGGGGGGGGGATAGACTTTCTTCTTTTCTGAAAAGGTGAACTAAGCATTTAAAGTGAAAGAGTGGAGCTGGAACTAGGCTTTAAGATCCCTTTTTCACACCTTTTCCATTCTCCTGTGTTTTTGAGCATGTGTTGCATTAGGGCAGACTGACAGAGAAAAGAATGGTAAAGCTCAATCACTGCAGAGCATTAGTAATCTGAAAATAATATTTACAGGTAATGAACACATGAACCCCCTCCCCCCCATTTGTCTGCCATCTATATTCGGAAATATAGGAACAACATACATTGAAAAGATTATTATCTGACTCGAGATCTACAAGAAAGAAGTAACTTCTGAAGACCCCGAGTCAGGTAGAGCACATGAGCTCAGCGAGAACCCAATTAATATTGCAGTGATTAGCAGAGACCCAGCAGGAGTTTGTTTTCTTCCTCTGTCCACTATTATAAAGGGAAATGACTGAAATATAATTAGTCTAATTATAATCCTGTGACTGTGCGGAGGGACGGCACTCACCCAGACATGTGAGCGGCCTCCATCGGAACACGCCACGGTCACAATGGAGCACTTGATACAAAGAATTTGTGGTTTTATTACAGAAGAGGAACAAAGTCTGTTCATCTTTATTTCCACAATGTGATTTGGCAACAATATCTTCATATCTTCCTCTCCAAATATCTTGATCTCTTCCTCTCCAAATATCCTGATCTCTTCCTCTCCAAATATCACCATCTCTTCCCCTCCAAATGTCTCCATCTTTTCCCCTCCAAATGTCTCCATCTCTTCCCCTCCAAATGTCTCCATCTCTTCCCCTCCAAATATCTCCATCTCTTCCCCTCCAAATATCTCCATCTCTTCCCCTCCAAATACCTCCATCTATTCCCCTCTGAATGTCTCCATCTATTCCCCTCCAAATGTCTCCAACCCTTCCCCTCCGAAATGTCTCCATCTCTTCCCCTCTGAAATGTCTCCATCTCTTCCCCTCCGAATGTCTCCATCTCTTCCCCTTCGAATGTCTCCATCTCTTCCCCTTCGAATGTCTCCATCTCTTCCCCTTCGAATGTCTCCATCTCTTCCCTTTCAAATGTCTCCTTCTCTTCCCCTCCAAATGTCTCCATCCCTTCCCCTCCGAATGTCTCCATCTCTTCCCCTCTAAATGTCTCCATCACTTCCCCTCCAAATGTCTCCATCCCTTCCTCTCCGAATGTCTCCATCTCTTCCCCTCCAAATATCTCCATCCCTTCCCCTCCAAATATCTCCATCCCTTCCCCTCCAAATGTCTCCATCTCTTCCCCTCCGAATGTCTCCATCTATTCCCCTCCAAATGTCTCTATCCCTTCCCCTCCGAATGTCTCCGTCTCTTCCCCTCCGAATGTCTCCATCCCTTCCCCTCCGAATGTCTCCATCTCTTCCCCTCTAAATGTCTCCATCACTTCCCCTCCAAATGTCTCCATCTCTTCCCCTCCAAATGTCTCCATCCCTTCCCCTCCGAATGTCTCCATCTCTTCCCCTCTAAATGTCTCCATCACTTCCCCTCCAAATGTCTCCATCCCTTCCTCTCCGAATGTCTCCATCTCTTCCCCTCCAAATATCTCCATCCCTTCCCCTCCAAATATCTCCATCCCTTCCCCTCCAAATGTCTCCATCTCTTCCCCTCCGAATGTCTCCATCTATTCCCCTCCAAATGTCTCTATCCCTTCCCCTCCGAATGTCTCCGTCTCTTCCCCTCCGAATGTCTCCATCTCTTCCCCTCCAAATGTCTCCATCCCTTCCCCTCCAAATGTCTCCATCCCTTCCCCTCCAAATGTCTCCATCTCTTCCCCTCCAAATGTCTCCTTCTCTTCCCCTCCAAATGTCTCCATCTCTTCCCCTCCAAATGTCTCCATCCCTTCCCCTCCAAATGTCTCCATCTCTTCCCCTCCAAATGTCTCCATCTCTTCCCCTCCAAATGTCTCCATCTCTTCCCCTCCTAATGTCTCCATCTATTCCCCTCCGAATGTCTCTATCCCTTCCCCTCCGAATGTCTCCTTCTCTTCCCCTCCAAATGTCTCCATCTCTTTCCCTCCGACTGTCTCCATCTCTTTCCCTCCGACTGTCTCCATCTCTTCCCCTCCGACTGTCTCCATCTCTTTCCCTCCGAATGTCTACATCTCTTCCCCTCCGAATGTCTCCATCTCTTCCCCTCCGAATGTCTCCATCTCTTCCCCTCCGAATGTCTCCATCTCTTCCCCTCCGAATGTCTCCATCTCTTCCCCTCCGAATGTCTCCATCTCTTCCCCTCCGAATGTCTCCATCTCTTCCTCTCCGAATGTCTCCATCCCTCCCCCTCCGAATGTCTCCATCCCGTCCCCTCCGAATGTCTCCATCTCTTCCCCCCCAGAGTTCTCAGTGCATGACCCCCCCCCCAAATCAAAGTCTATCCATCCCTCACATCAGAGTTCTCATTCCCCCCATATCAGAGTCCACAGCCTCCCCCTCACATCAGAGTTCTCATCCCCCCCATATCAGAGTCCACAGCCTCCCCCTCACATCAGAGTTCTCAGTACAAGTCCCCCCCCCCCTCCCCTCAGCCAAATCAGAGTCCTCAGCTATCCCCTCCCCACATCAGAGTCCTCAACCCCTCAACCCCCCCCCCCCCCCTCACATTATAGTCCTCAGCCATTATGGCTGATAAGGCAGTACAACTGGTCCTGTAGTACTGGGCCCAGGCCTCATCAGCTAAACAGGGGGATCCAGGGCAGGTTTATTGTTCATTTCTGCCTAAATGAATAAATAGATTTTACTAGACCACACCCCCACTCCTACTTACTTACCAGGACCTAAATTGCATTGCCATGGGCCTCATCACATCAACAGAGGGGCAGAGGAGGGACTTTTTGTTTTCATTTTCAAGGCGTAGGAGGATAAAGTCAGTGCTGCTGTTCCACTGAACCTCAGGAGGGTGGAGGTGGGGTTGGAGGGCCATCAAGAAAGTTGTACGGGGCTCCATGATTTCTAACAGCTGCCCTGGCCATCAGCCATCCCCTCCCCACATGAGAGCCCTCAGACCTCCTCTCCCCACATTAGAGTCCTCAGCCCTCCTCTCCCCACATCAGGGCCCTCAGCCCTCCTCTCCCCACATCAGGGTCCTCAGCCCTCCTCTCTGCACATCAGGGCCCTCAGCCCTCCTCTCCCCACATCAGGGTCCTCAGACCTCCTCTCCTCACATCAGAGCCCTCAGACCTCCTCTCCCCACATCAGAGCCCTCAGCCCTCCTCTCCCCACATCAGAGCCCTCAGCCCTCCTCTCCCCACATCAGGGTCCTCAGACCTCCTCTCCCCACATCAGAGCCCTCAGACCTCCTCTCCCCACATCAGAGCCCTCAGCCCTCCTCTCCCCACATCAGGGTCCTCAGACCTCCTCTCCCCACATCAGGGTCCTCAGCCCTCCTCTCCCCACATCAGAGCCCTCAGCCCTCCTCTCCCCACATCAGGGTCCTCAGCCCTCCTCTCCCCACATCAGGGTCCTCAGCCCTCCTCTCCCCACATTAGGGCCCTCAGCCCTCCTCTCCCCACATCAGAGCCCTCAGCCCTCTTCTCCCCACATCAGAGTCCTCAGCCCTCTTCTCCCCACATCAGAGTCCTCAGCCCTCCTCTCCCCACATCAGGGTCCTCAGACCTCCTCTCCCCACATCAGGGTCCTCAGACCTCCTCTCTCCACATCAGGGTCCTCAGCCCTCCTCCCCCCACATCAGGGTCCTCAGACCTCCTCTCCCCACATCAGGGTCCTCAGACCTCCTCTCCCCACATCAGAGCCCTCAGCCCTCCTCTCCCCACATCAGGGTCCTCAGCCCTCCTCTCCCCACATCAGGGTCCTCAGCCCTCCTCTCCCCACATTAGGGCCCTCAGCCCTCCTCTCCCCACATCAGAGCCCTCAGCCCTCTTCTCCCCACATCAGAGTCCTCAGCCCTCTTCTCGCCCACATCAGAGTCCTCAGCCCTCCTCTCCCCACATCAGGGTCCTCAGACCTCCTCTCCCCACATCAGGGTCCTCAGACCTCCTCTCTCCACATCAGGGTCCTCAGCCCTCCTCTCCCCACATCAGGGTCCTCAGACTTCCTCTCCCCACATCAGGGTCCTCAGACCTCCTCTCCCCACATCAGGGTCCTCAGACCTCCTCTCCGCACATCAGGGTCCTCAGACCTCCTCTCCCCACATCAGAGCCCTCAGCCCTCCTCTCCCCACATCAGGGTCCTCAGACCTCCTCTCCCCACATCAGAGTCCTCAGACCTCCTCTTCCCACATCAGGGTCGTCAGCCCTCCTCTCCCCACATCAGAGTCCTCAGCCCTCCTCTCCCCACATCAGGGTCCTCAGACCTCCTCTCCCCACATCAGGGTCCTCAGACCTCCTCTCTCCACATCAGGGTCCTCAGCCCTCCTCTCCCCACATCAGGGTCCTCAGACCTCCTCTCCCCACATCAGGGTCCTCAGACCTCCTCTCCCCACATCAGGGTCCTCAGACCTCCTCTCCCCACATCAGAGCCCTCAGCCCTCCTCTCCCCACATCAGGGTCGTCAGCCCTCCTCTCCCCACATCAGGGTCCTCAGACCTCCTCTCCCCACATCAGAGCCCTAAGCCCTCCTCTCCCCACATCAGGGTCCTCAGCCCTTCTCTCCCCACATCAGGGTCCTCAGACCTCCTCTCCCCACATCAGAGTCCTCAGACCTCCTCTCCCCACATCAGGGTCCTCAGACCTCCTCTCCCCACATCAGAGCCCGCAGCCCACCTCTCCCCACATCAGAGCCCGCAGCCCACCTCTCCCCACATCAGAGCCCTAAGCCCTCCTCTCCCCACATCAGAGCCCTCAGTCTCAGGGAGCATGTCCATCAAAAGAGATTACAAATATGTCTTTTTTTTTAATCCTATACACATTGAAGGTAGGTTATATGGGTTCCAATGGCATAGCTCACACCAGTGCAGTGCGTTCCAGTTACAGAATAAAAAGTACAACATCCTGCTTTTTTCCTGCACAGAACTGTACTGGAACACGGTAAAAAAACATAAAAATGCATTAAAAACGCACTGAAGTACAGTGAAAAAAAAAAACAGGAAAAAATAAGAGAAAAAGCACATGGAACGCATCAAAAATGTTAAAAATGCACATGCAGAAATGGAACTGGAGGACGTGAACGGGGGACACATAACATACATACTCCTCACTGGCTCCTGAGTGCTGCAGGATTTAGCTGCTCAATCTGCTGATCAGTTGCTTGAGCATGTACATCTAAAGGGATGCCAGGAGGTGTTCTTTCGTATAATGCTTGGGAACAAAATGAATAATGGCAGAGAAAGCTAAGAGTCCCACGATTTATATTCTTTGTCATTCACCCTGTTCAGTGATGCAGATCATCATCCTTCACAATGAATGAATGAAAAAGAAAAAGAAAACCCTGCTGATCTGCCAACGTGTCTGATCTCATTACACTATGGAAATTATCATCAATATAATAACAAATACATACAAATATAAAAATAATAAAAAAAAAAAAAACTCTGGAAGTGCGGATACTTAATTATGATTGAAAATAATGAATAATGTTAATATTTAACAGTGCCGATCTAGCATCACTTCTAGAGTTATTATTATTATTATTTTGCTTTTATTATTATTATTATTATTATGAATAATACTATTGCCATTTTATGTATCTATCATGCTCAAGTACCATTACTTCCAGAGCTATTATATTATTATTATTATTATTAATAAGAAGAAGAATTGTACCTCAGTAGCCTAATTCTCAGAGATTTTAAAAAGATAATAATAATAAATTAGATTTAAAGCAGTTTTATATTCAAAACCAGAAATGTCACATACAGATGTGGCGGCTGCCTTCGTTTTCTTTTTTCTTTAAGCTCCCCCCCCCCCCCCTCTGTTGTCACCTGGTGATCTGGCCAATAACACACCTCCTGTATTAGAACGTTCCCCCACACTGGATGAAGGAGCGCAGGGGGCACAGCATTTTGTCATTCTGGGTTTAGGGGGGTGTTAGATGGACTAGCAGATTTAGATACACTAAGAAATTGAAGCCAAACTCCAGATCACACTTTATAATCAGTTATAGTAACCTTTTTTTTTCTTTTTGGGATAAAGGATTTACATAAATAATTAAAAGCTGATCATTGTAAGCACCCCTGTCAGTGGAAAATGATTTGTCTCATCCATGTAGCTGATACATCTGCAGGACAGCTTGTTTTGTTGAAAAAATAATTTTATATATATTCATGCTCTGGTGTCATCACCATTATTATTGTTATTATTAAAGCAGTAGTAACCGCAGAAAAAAAACAAAACAAAAAAAGAACAATAACATTCTGCCTGTGTGTATGCAGGTCTGTCAGAGGTGCATGCTGGAAAACCAGCAGCCGACTGACTCCCAATCAGCGCTCTCAGCCAATCAGTGCGCTGAGCCGAGTGTTCTGGTGGGGGGGGGGGGCATTCCCCTGCACAAGAGCTCATTAAAGACGTGGATGAGCGAGTTTGGGGTGGAGGAACTTGACTGGCCTGCACAGAGTCCTGACCTCAACCCCGATAGAACACCTCTGGGATGAATTAGAGCGGAGACTGCGAGCCAGGCCTTCTCGTCCAACATCACTGCCTGACCTCGCAAATGCGCTTCTGGAAGAATGGTCAAACATTCCCATAGACACCCTCCTAAACCTTGTGGACGGCCTTCCCAGAAGAGTTGAAGCTGTTATAGCTGCAAAGGGCGGAGCCAACTCAATATTGAACCCTATGGACTAAGACTGGGATGCCATTAAAGTTCATGTGCGTGTAAAGGCAGGCGTCCCAATACTTTTGACTATATAGTGTATGTACATTGCAGGGATTTTAAAAAACTTTGTAGCAGATTCCTACCTTTTATTATTCTGAAGAAATCCATGTTTGTTTGTCTGTGTCCATGTGGGAAAGTGAATCCAATGGGCATGGTTTCATAATTATCAATCAGCTGCTGCACATGCAGGGCTCTTATTGAGGAAACTGGCAGGGTCTGCATCCCTTTAGACGTGTTTTTTTTTTTTTTTTTCTTTGGGAGTATCTCACCAAAAATGACATTTATGTTGCAGGGGATGCCCAATATCTGACTTGTATCTTAGTGCAGACTTCTGGGGAAATCAGTGAGCCAATCACAGAAGCAGGAAATGATGTTTCTGGAGGGCGTTCTGTATACTGTCTGTGTACAGAGCGCCTCCAGGTGGCCATATTGTATTTCTGGGGGGGGCGTTTTGTATACTATCTGTGTACAGAGCGCCTCCAGCTGGCCATATTGTATTTCTGGGGGGCGTTCTGTATACCATCTGTGTACAGAGTGCCTCCCGGTGGCCATATTTTATTTCTGGGGGGCGCTCCATATACCATCTGTGTACACAGCGCCTCCCGGTGGCCATATTTTATTTCTGGGGGGCGTTCTGTATGCCATCTGTGTACAGAGCGCCTCCCGGTGGCCATATTGAGCCTTACAGAAAATTACAGCGGTTGCAGATTGAAAAGGAAAAGTATTTTCTAATAACATTCAATTACAATATGACTTGTGTAGTAATTGTATACGCTAGATTATTTTTTTCTTTATTTGCTATTTTTTTTGTTCCCCCACGAAAGTGGAGTTACCCTTGAAGCCTGGAAGTGCGGCTACTGAGGTTTGATTAAAAAAAAAATATTATTATTAATAATAATAAGAGGAATATTCGCTCTGGAAGTGGTGATACAGAACATGATCAAATATAGTATTAGTATTATTATTATTATTATTATTATTATTATTATTATTATTATTATCTCAGTAGCCTAACTTTAAAAAAAAAACACATAAATGGAATAATAATATTGAATCATGCTCTAGTATCACTTCCAGCTCTATTAATATTATTTTTATTATTATTGTTGTTGTGATGATGATTTTGATGATAAGAAAATGCGCTCTGAAGTGATGATACAGAACATGATCAAATATTTTATTACTATTAATAATAATAATAATAATAATAATAATAAATACTTCAGTAGCCTAACGTTATTTAAAAAATAAATAAATTATAACATTGTATCCTTCTCTGGTATCACTTCCAGCTCTATTATTATTATATTTATTTTTTATTATTAATAATAATACCTAAGTAGTCTAACTTCATTAAAAATAAATAGATACATAAACAAGTAAATAATAACATTGTAAAATCGAATCCTGCTCTAGTATCACTTCCAGCTCTATTAATATGATGATGATGATGATGAAGAAGAAGATGACTTTGTTATCATTTGGGGCGATTGTTAGAAATCATTGTGGCGGAGAGCCAGGGGGCGCGCGTGTGCACGCTGGGCGCGCGCAGACCGGCCGGCAGGGATTCGGGAACGCGCAGCGCGGCCCCGGCAATGGGAATGGTGGAGTGGAGTCGGGCGGAGGGGATCTGATCGGGGGGATGGCGGCCGCTCGGGTGGAGTATATCACCCCATGGTGGGTTTATTGGCTGCACAACATTCCGCACCTGGATCTGACCCTACACCCGCGGAGCGCCGACTTCCAGCCCGAGGAGCCCGGCTACAGGCAGGTGAGTGCGGGGAGAGCCCGGGGAGGAGGAGGGGGGACTTCGGGGCTTTGTTCCTGAAACTGTCTCGAATATTCGGGGGGGAGTTCATTACTTCTTCTACTTCTCTGTGCTGCCTGGACCCCCATCGCCGGGACTATACGGGACTGTCCCTGGAAGTGTCTGTAGGGAATGGTTTGTAGGGAATGGTCTGTAGGGAATGCTCTGTCCCTGGGAATGGTCTGTCCCTGGAAGTGTCCGTAGGGAATGGTCTGTCCCTGGAAGTGTCCGTAGGGAATGGTCTGTCCCTGGAAGTGTCCGTAGGGAATGGTCTGTCCCTGGAAGTGTCCGTAGGGAATGGTCTGTCCCTGGAAGTGTCTGTAGGGAATGGTCTGTCCCTGGAAGAGTCCGTAGGGAATGGTCTGTCCCTGGAAGTGTCCGTAAGGAATGGTCTGTTCCTGGGAATGGTCTGTCCCTGGAAGTGTCCGTAGGGAATGGTCTGTCCCTGGAAGGGTCCCAGGAGTTCTCCACCTAACTTGTTTTAGAAATTGAATCCCCCCTTAGAGTTGTTCCTGGAATTGTACTACGTCTCCCACCAAATTGTTCCTGGAATTTTCCTCTTTCCCTAAACAATGTCCCTGGAAATGTCATCACCCCTTCCCAGACATTGTAATAAGAAATGTGCCCCCCCCCCCCCCCCGACATTGTCCCTGGAGTTCACATCACCCCCTTTCCAAACATTGTCATTGGAACTGTGCCCCCCCCCCAACATTGTCCCTGGAATCGTCATCTCCCCCCATGTTTTTCCTGGAAATCTCCTCTTCTTCCCGATGTCCCTGGAATAGTCTTCTCTTTCCCCAATGTTGTCCTTGGAATGCCCCCCCCCCATCCCCAAATTTATCCAAGGAACTGGATAAACATCTCCATAAAATTCTTAGCAACATTGTTGCTGGAATTGTCTCCCTATCCCCTCCAAAACATTGACCATGGGATTGTCTCTCTCACCCCCTCCCCCAAAACATTTTCCCTGTAATTGACATCACCCCCTTCCTAAACATTGTCATTGGAAATGTGCCCCCCCCCCCAACATTGTCCCAGGAATTGTCATCTTCTCAAACCCCCTCCCATTTTTTTTCTGGAAATCTCTTCTTCCCGATGTCCCTGGAATAGTCTTCTCTTTCCCCAATGTTGTCTTTGGAATGGTCCCCCCCCACCTCCTCATCCCCATAATTGTCCAAGGAATTGTCTTTTCTTTCCATAGGAATTCCATGGGATTCTTAGAATTGTCACCCCCCCCCCCCCCCACCCAACATTTTCCCAGTAACTCTCATCTTATTAACCATGGAATTGTTCCACAACGGCCCCCCATGAAACATTTTTCCTGGAATTGACCCCCGCACCCCATAAAATTTGCAACGTATACTTAGCATTACCCCCTCCCCCCCAACATTTTTCCTGGAATACACACGCACACTGACAATGTTCTGCACCCACCAAACGTCCCGGTAATTGTCTCTCCTTGTTGTTAAGGTGAGATTTCTGATCTCTTCACCGACCCGATTACCTCCCTGAAAGTTGTATTTCACCTTTTATAGACCTTCAGACTCCTTTTATAAATGTTGGCGTCCAAATCTGATCTCTCGTCATGAAGTACAATCATGAGAGATCTCCCTTGTCTTTAAAGTTTTTGCATTGTGCAGCAAGAGGAGTGAGACTGTACTGGGCTGGTCTAAGTGAAGGCACATCTTGCTATTGGGGCACATCAGACAGACAAGCCCTGAGGATTGTGGGGGGGAATTGATAATGATTTTGGATGCACAGTAGTGAGTCCGAACCTCTCAGAATCAACATAGCTGCGACCAGTGTGATTTTGTTCTGGATCTACCCACACCTTCACCCACACCTTCACCCACACCTTCACCCTCACCTTCACCCTCATCTTCACCCTCACCCTTACCTTAACTTCACTCTCACCCTCATCTTCACCCTCATCTTCACCTTCACCCTCACCCTCACCTTAACTTCACTCTCACCCTCATCTTCACCCTCACCCTTACCTTCACCCTTACCTAACTTCACTCTCATCCTCATCTTCACCCTCATCTTCACCCTCATCTTCACCTTCACCCTCACCTTAACTTCAATCTCACCCTCATCTTCACCCTCACCCTTACCTAACTTCACTCTCACCCTCATCTTCACCCTCACCCTAACTTCACCCTCACCCTAACTTCACCTTCACCCTAACTTCACCTTCACCCTAACTTCACCCTCACCCTAACTTCACCCTCACCCTAACTTCACCCTCACCCTAACTTCACCCTCACCCTAACTTCACCCTCACTTCACTCTCACCCTCACTTCACTCTCACCCTCACTTCACTCTCACCCTCACTTCACTCTCACCCTAACTTCACTCTCACCCTAACTTCACTCTCACCCTAACTTCACTCTCACCCTAACTTCACTCTCACCCTAACTTCACTCTCACCCTAACTTCACTCTCACCCTAACTTCACTCTCACCCTAACTTCACTCTCACCCTAACTTCACTCTCACCCTAACTTCACTCTCACCCTAACTTCACTCTCACCCTAACTTCACTCTCACCCTAACTTCACTCTCACCCTAACTTCACTCTCACCCTAACTTCACTCTCACCCTAACTTCACTCTCACCCTAACTTCACTCTCACCCTAACTTCACTCTCACCCTAACTTCACTCTCACCCTAACTTCACTCTCACCCTCATCTTCACTCTCACCCTCATCTTCACCCTCACCCTTACCTTAACTTCACTCTCACCCTCATCTTCACCCTCACCCTTACCTTACCTTAACTTCACTCTCACCCTCACCCTTACCTCATCCTCACCCTTACCTTACCCTCACCTTCACTCTCACCCTTACCTTAACTTCACTCTCACCCTTACCTTAACTTCACTCTCACCCTTACCTTAACTTCACTCTCACCCTTACCTCAACTTCACTCTCACCCTTACCTCACCCTCACCTCACCCTTACCTTACCTTCACCCTCATCTTCACCCTCACCTTCACCCTCCTCTTCCTCTTCCCTTCCTCTTCACCCTCCTCTTCCTCGTCACCCTCCTCTTCCTCGTCACCCTCCTCTTCCTCGTCACCCTCCTCTTCCTCGTCACCCTCCTCTTCCTCGTCACCCTCCTCTTCCTCTTCACCCTCCTCTTCCTCTTCACCCTCCTCTTCATCCTCGCCCTCCTCTTCGCCCTCCTCTTCCTCTTCGCCCTCCTCTTCCTCTTTGCCCTCCTCTTCCTCTTCGCCCTCCTCTTCCTCTTCGCCCTCCTCTTCCTCTTCGCCTTCATCTTCGCCCTTCTCTTCATCTTCGCCCTTCTCTTCATCTTCGCCCTTCTCTTCATCTTCGCCCTTCTCTTCATCTTCGCCCTCCTCTTCATCTTCGCCCTCCTCTTCATCCTCGCCCTCCTCTTCATCCTCGCCCTCCTCTTCATCCTCGCCCTCCTCTTCATCCTCGCCCTCATTCTTTGTGATCTGAAACAGGTTTGTGTGTATCAGGTGTCCTGGCACTTCACTGGCTGCATGCTTGTTATTGGCTTACTGAGGGTCCGAGCCAAGGACAGGGATGAGAACCGCTGAGCATGCCGCTCCTTTTATCTCTGTCCCGATTGGCTCTCTACAGCTGAGAACTAAATATAACCGATGATTAGTTGCTGTCCAGGACCCCATTTGCCCCGTTATATCTGGACGCAGACATAGGGCGACGGTTGGCATTGCAGGGAACATACTTTAGCGCCAGGATTTTTGAGTATGTTGGATAACCACGGTGGCCATCGAGATAACAATCAACGCCCCCCCCCCCCCTCCCCAGACAAAGAAACAATACTTTCACAGCGTGCGCTGCGTTGCTTTCCCCGTAGAGCTGAGCCGCGGCACGGAAGATGACGGTCAGGTGTCTTCGCTCTATTGGCACCCTGTGGGCACTGTCACCTTTTAATCATGACCCCCCCATCTTCCCCGCTCACTACCCCCTCCAAATGTTTGTCATTATGTCCATCCTGGTGGTGGAGAATTGCGCTTCCTCATTACACGCCGTGACGTCCGTTATACGCTGATCCCAGTCTGGCCCTTGGGGGGTTCCGGGCTGAAAATATGGAACGTCCGCTGGATACATTGTTATTTTGCTCTGTATTCTAAGGAAAGATGAAAGATGCATCTGTGTCATGTGTTTGGTAGCAATTCTCTTGGAGGGGTTGTTTGGGGGGGGGGGGTGGTCTGTGAATAATAGAACGGCATATTATTCACTAGAAAGAGCCATACAGGGGATCATTTCTAGTAATCGCCCCCCCCCCCCCCCCCCTGCTGTACCTATCACCATCACACTGCACCATAGGTTTACCCGTGCTGCCCAGGCCCCCTTGTGTGCCACCACCTCAGTGTTCTAGAATGGGTATGTGTGCCGCTAAGGCTCGGTAAAGAAGAGGGGGTATGTGCATGGTGCATCCGCCACGGCTGTTAGAGTGCTGACAGGTAGACATGAGCACTGCCAAAAAATGTATTCTTTTTTGTTTCATTCCTTTTGTTCTTTTTTTTTTTTTTTTGTTTGTTTTTTCAGGTCATGCGCTATGATCAAAATTCGTTATTTCAAATAAATTCGTAATTTCGGAAAAATTTTAATTCATTATGTTCCATTCATTTAGATGCGATATTCATTATTTCAATCATTCTTAAAAATTCGAAAATCCGAAATTTCTAAAGGACGAAATAATAACAAATAATAACGAACTATTAAATTATAGGTATTGGAATTTCCTTTCAAATTTGGCTGTTGGTGAACTTAACGAATACGAATTTATCAGAAGGTACGAATTATCCGAAATAACGAATCTAAACAAATGGAACGTAACAAATGAATAAGTACTACTACTACTACTACTACTACTATAAAACAGAATTTTCTTCTTTCAGATTTTTGCTCTTTCGAATCTTCTTCAGATTTTCGTTCTTTCGAATCTTCTTCAGATTTTCGTTCTTTCGAATCTTCAGATGTTTGTTCTTATTTTTGAGTTTTCAGATTTTCGATTTTTTTTTTAATTTTCAGATTCTCGTTCTTTCGAATTTTTTCAGATTTTTGCTCTTTCGAATTTTTTCAGATTTTTGCTCTTTCGAATTTTTTTCAGATTTTTGCTCTTTCGAATTTTTTCAGATTTTTGCTCTTTCGAATTTTTTCAGATTTTCGCTCTTTTGAATTTTTTCAGATTTTCGCTCTTTTGAATTTTTTCAGATTTTCGCTCTTTTGAATTTTTTCAGATTTTCGCTCTTGCGAATTTTTTCAGATTTTTGTTCTTTTGAATCTCCTTCAGGTTTTTGTTCTTTTGAATTTTCAGATGTTTGTTCGTATTTTCGGACTTTGGAATTTTAAGATTCTCGTTCTTTCGAATTTTATCAGATTTTCGCTCTTTCAAATTTTCAGATTTTCGTTCTTTAGAATTTTCGGGTTTTCGATATGACAGCCTACAGTCGGCAAGGGGTTAAGTTTGTGCACTCACATTTTTTTTATTCGTTTTGTTTTTGTCACAAGTCATAACATGGGGGGGGGGATACAGGTCTATAGCAAGATAAAAAGGTCTCTTCAGTTGGGCGTTAAAGTGTATGAACACACAAATCTGTTATTCAGTATGTTTTTGACCATATCATTGACAGCACTTCTTGCTGTAGACCATCAGTGCTAAGCCACTTCATAGACCCAACAGGCAGGCCAGCTGAAGGAGTGACAACGCTGATGCTGATTTTCGAAGTAGTGGCTCAGCGTTGTCAGCCTGCAACAGGAAGTGCTGCTACTGGCAGGATCTCCAGGAAAGAAACTTTGTAACCTAATCACAAAAAAAAAAAACTATTTGCTTATCCCCTTCCCTCCCAACCTTGGCACCCCTTTTTTAATGGGCTATTTATACCTGGGGGATGGGAAGGTCTTCCCGATCACGTGACTTCTGCGATTGGCTGTCACATTGGTCACATGATTTTGGAACCGGTTTCACTGCTTCCCAACCATTACTTGAGATCAGGTGCTGTCCTTGACAGACAGCTAGGTCACCGTGCTGGGAGCGTGCAATCAGCACAGAAGCCTCAGCTGCCTATGGATTCCTATGTGCGGTGTGTTGGCATTAAAGTTCGCCCTCTTTGCCACCGCACATGCAGCAAGAGGTTAAAGAGGAAGTCAATAAAACAAGGAGAAAGAGGCGCCTCTGGGTGCAGACGTTTAAAACAATTTATTAAAAAGATATAGCAACAGCTGGTGATGCACTCACATTTAGTAGAAAAAAGTAGGCAAAGGACTGTCCCAAAGCAATCAAGGGGATCCGTGGGGTCATCTAATCCCGGCTGATGGATGACAGAGATACTGGGCAGTCTGTAAATGCTGGATGTTTTTCCGGCCGAACAGCAGAGACAGGCTCCAGAGAGAGGCTTGGATGGCATCCGATCAGGCGAGGGATGATGACGTCACTCGATATGCGACGCGTTTCCTGAGCTGGCTCACCGTGAATGGTGTGACGGCGGCGCTCCTTTGTCGAGCTTGACAAAGGAGCGCCGCCGTCACACCATTCACGGTGAGCCAGCTCAGGAAACGCGTCGCATATCGAGTGACGTCATCATCCCTCGCCTGATCGGATGCCATCCAAGCCTCTCTCTGGAGCCTGTCTCTGCTGTTCGGCCGGAAAAACATCCAGCATTTACAGACTGCCCAGTATCTCTGTCATCCATCAGCCGGGATTAGATGACCCCACGGATCCCCTTGATTGCTTTGGGACAGTCCTTTGCCTACTTTTTTCTACTAAATGTGAGTGCATCACCAGCTGTTGCTATATCTTTTTAATAAATTGTTTTAAACGTCTGCACCCAGAGGCGCCTCTTTCTCCTTGTTTTATAGTGCTACTGGGACATGGCTTTCACTCCCATTAGAAGGCTGCCCTGAATGTGGATTTTACACCTTATTCCTGCTTCCTTCATCTGCAGTGCTATTACATGGACTTAAAAAAAATTTTTTTCATGTTTAATTTAATTGTTATGGAATTTCTTTTCCTTATTGTTTATGCGCATCATTATAAATTAGGATTTGTTTGTCTCTTTTGCGCCATTTACTTGCTGTAAAGAGGAAGTCAACCCTGGTGGGTTTTCCTTCCTTCTTCCTTTTTTTTTTCTTCTCGGCAAAGTAAAGGCATAATGTGCTAGTATGCATCGCATACTAGAACATTATGTGACACTTACCTGCAAACGAAGCCCGCGTCGTCCCCGCTGCAGGCCGCATCCATCGTCACCCGTCTCCCTTCCAGGGGGGCTGCGGACTGCGGCTGTGTGACTGACCGGAGCCGCGTGACGTCACTCCCACGCCACCGGTCACGGCACACGCTCCTGAAGAAACGGCACAGCGGCCGCCCCTTCAGACCGCATGCGCTGTTGACATCATCGGGGCAGTAAACGGTGAATATCTCCTAAATGGCGCATGTTTAGGAGAGATTTACAGTACCTATAGGAAACCTTATTCTAGGTACAAATGTTACAGGGAGGTTTACAACCTCTTTAAAGCGGTATTAAACCCCAAAGCAAACATTTGATTACATTGCAGCCTCCAATTCTTAGATGTGACAGCTGCATTCCTTTTCTTTTTGTTTTTTAGGCTTTCTTTCCTTTTATTTTCATCTAGCGATCCAGCCAGTAAGTTTGTTGTTTTTTTTCAGCAGAACAAGCAGTCCTGCAAATGTAGCAGTTATAGGGATGGGATAAACCATTTTACAACTGACGGGTGCTTACAGTGATCAGCTTTTTATGTACATCCCAAAGGGAAAAAAAAAAAAAAAAAAAGTTGCTGTAAATGATTATAAAGTGTCAGCTGGCGTTTGGCTTCATTTTGTTAGTGAATCTAAATCTGCAAGTCCATCTAACACTCCCCCCCCCAGACTGACAATGCTGCTGTCCAAAGGTGTCCCCTGTGCTCCTTCCTCCAGAGTGGGGGCACTCTAATACGGCCAGGTGAAAACGGAGGGGAGAAAAAAAAAAGCTTTTAAAAAAAGAAAACACATGCAGCCACCACATCTAATGATTGGTAAGCTGCAATATATTACATTTTGGGATTAATACCGCTTTAATGACTGTATACTGTCAGACGTGATGCTGAACAGACTGATAAACAGATTCTGGAGTTCCATACACTATAAGAGCTGAAATGGTTATTATTGGAGTGCTTTATTTCCATTTCTTATTCTATTTTTAATGGAAGTTATTGGCGGTATCAAGTCTCCTAATTACAAGTGCGAGTTATTTATAACGTGTTACAGTGAATGTAGGTCACCAATACCGGAGCGAGCAAAGAAACCGGCTTCTCGGCGCCTGCAGATTTCCAGGAGAGCGCTCCGAGGATGAATGGCTTCACAGGTGACGGATATTTGCGTCAATGTAAAATCCTTCCCTTGTAACGGGGATCACAGCGAGGTGTGCCTGCGACACCAATACGCATATTACTGTTCATTCTCCGTCCCTTTATGTGAACATGGAAATTATATATATATATATATATATATATATATATATATATATATATATATATATATATACTCCTTACACAGGAAGCTGCATCTATGACATATTGCTTAAAGGGTCCGTCCACCCAAAACTGTTAGCTCAGGGTGCTCAGGTCTGTACACCTGCTGTGCCCATTATGAGGAGTTCCCAAAATCCCTGTGCTGAGTTCCCAGGTCTGTACACCTGCTGTGCCCATTATGAAGGGTTCCCACCATCCCTATGCTGAGTTCCTTGGTCTGTACACCCGCTTTGCCCATTATGAGGGCTTCCCACCATCCTTGTGCTGAATTCCTTGGCCTGTACACCTGCTGTGCCCATTATGAAGGGTTCCCACCATCCCTGTGCTGAGTTCCTTGGTCTGTACACCTGCTGTGCCCATTATGAGGGCTTCCCACCATCATTGTGCTGAATTCCTTGGCCTGTACACCCGCTGTGCCCATTATGAAGGGTTCCCACCATCCCTGTGCTGAGTTCCTTGGTCTGTACACCTGCTGTGCCCATTATGAGGGGTTCCCACCATCCCTGTGCTGAGTTCCCGGGTCTGTACACCTGATGTGCCCATTATGAGGGGTTCCCACCATCACTGTACCGAGTTTTTGGGTCTGTACACCTGCTGTGCCCATTATGAGGGGTTCCCAAAATCCCTGCCCTATGTATGACAAAGGCGCCAAAGAATCTTTTGTTCCTTTTTTTGGGCATTGAGCTTTAGGTGTTTAGTTAACCATGTGTAAACGCGCTTCTGCTTGCCCCCAAGCACGACGTGCCTTTCATACACCTTCACAGAGCGCACAGATGTAAATGTAACCTAAAGGAAATTTTTTCATATTTTCAATGCAAACTGGAGTTACTGATTAAAGGAAGAGGCAACCAATTAGGATGCGCTCATAACTTGCAGCAGTACGCAGACAATAAACTTTGGCTGACAGGTTCACTTTAACGTTGAAACACTGAAGCTTGCACAGGTGAATAATAACAGGTGACTAAGTAACACCTGTGTGTAAGCTAGCTCCTTCACTCATGGCTGTGTGCCCACACCGTATGCTCTACTTACTGTGCCATAGCCCCTCCTTTTGTCAGAGGTCACATGACTTCCTAAATGACCATATAAAATCTTGGGTGTGTATTGAGGCGTGCCTAGTACCAACATTCATAAGGTCTTTTTTTAAATGTTTATTGGTGAAGAGCATATTCTAGACTATTCTCTGTCAATGCTGTAAAGAACAGCTGGCCAATTTTAGTACCGTTAGAGGAAGAAAGAGGCCTTCACCGTATCAAGCCCTAACATAGGTCCTCTAGTACGTTTCATCCTACTTCTAATAACATCTACTGCTCAAGCCTTAAGGAAGAGGGAGGCCCTTCCCCAAAACACATTGGCTGTATTATATGCTCTTATCCATAAGGAGGAGGCCCTTACCCTATCAAGCCTCCCCATAGGTTTTCTAGTTAATTCCATAGTGATTCTAATAAAGTCTACTGTTCAAGCTCTGAGGTAGTGGGGAAACCCTTCCCCGAAACACATTGGCTGTATTAGATGCTCTTATCCAATAAGCAGGAGGCCCTTGTTTTAACATAGTGATTCGCATAACCTCTACTGTTCAAGCCTTGAGGAAGGGGAGGCCCTTCCCTGAAACACGTTGGCTGTATTTGATGCTCATAACCAATAAGGAGGAGATCCTCACCTTATCAAGCCTTAACATAGGTCTTCTAGTGCATTTTATAGTGATTCTAATAACCTCTACTGCTCAAGCCTTGAGGAAGAGGGAGGCCCTTCCCCGAAACACGTTGGCTGTATTTGATGCTCTTAACCAATAAGCAGGAGGCCCTTGTTTTAACATAGTGATTCGCATAACCTCTACTGCTCAAGCCTTGAAGAGGAGTAGGCCCTTCCCTTAAACACGTTGGCTGTATTTGCTCATAACCAATAAGGAGGAGATCCTCACCTTATCAAGCCTTAACATAGGTCTTCTAGTGAATTTTTTAGTAATTCTAATAACCTCTACTGCTCAAGGCTTGAGGAAGAGGGAGGACCTTCCCCGAAACACGTTGGCTGTATTTGATGCTCTTAAACAACAAGCAGGAGGCCCTTGTTTTAATATAGGTCCTCTAGTGCATTCCATAGTGATTCTAATAACATCTATTGCTCAAGCCTTGAGGAAGGGGAGGCCTTTCCCTGAAACACATTGGCTGTATTTGATGCTCTTAACCATAAGGAGGAGGCCCTTACCTTATTAAGCCCCACCATAGGTTTTCTATAGTGATTCTAATAAAGTCTACTGTTCAAGCTCTGAGGTAGTGAGGAAACCCTTCCCTGAAACACATTGGCTGTATTTGATGCTCTTAACCAATAAGCAGAAAGCCCTTGTTTTAACATAGTGATTCGCATAACCTCTACTGCTCAAGCATTGAGGAAGGGGAGGCCCTTCCTTGAAACACATTGGCTATATTTGATGCTCATAACCAATAATGAGGAGACTTTTACGATATCAAGCCCTAACATAGGTCCTCTATTGCATTCCATAGTGATTCTAATAACATCTACTCCTCAAGCCCTGATGAAGGGGAGGCTATTCCCTGAAACATGTTGGCTGTATTTGATGCTCTTAACCAATAAGGAAGAGGCCCTTACCTTATCAAGCCTTAACATATTACCTCTAGTGCAGGGGTAGGCAACCTGGGGCTTTTCAACTGTTGCAGAACTACAAGTCCCATCATGCCTCTGGGAGTAATTCTAACTGCCAGCCTTGCAATGCCTCAAATGTAGTTCCACAACAGCTGGAGGGCCCCAGGTTGCCTACCCCTGCTCTAGTGCATTCTATAATGATTGTAATAACATCTACTGCTCAAGACTTGAGGAAAGGGGAGGCCCTTCCCCGAAACACATTGGCTGTATTTGTTGCTCTTGACCAATAATCAGGAGGCCCTTGTTTTAACATAGGTCCTCTAGTGCTTTCCATAGTGATTCTAATAACATCTGTCCCTCGAGCCCTGAGGAAGGGGAGGCCCTTCCCTGAAACACCTTGGCTGTATTTGATGCTCATAACCAATAAGGAGGAGACCCTTACCCTATCAAGTCCTAACATAGGTCCTCTGTTACTTTTTATAATGATTGTAATAACATCTACTGCTCAAGCCTTGAGGAAAGGGGAGGCCCTTCCCTGAAACATGTTGGCTGTATTTGATGCTCTCAACCAATAAGGAAGAGGCCCTTACCTTATCAAGCCTTAATATATGTCCTCTAGTGCATTTTATAATGATTGTAATAACATCTACTGCTCAAGCCTTGAGGAAAGGGGAGGTTCTTCCCCGAAACACATTGGCTGTATTTGTTGGTCTTAACCAATAAACGTTTTGAAAAGGCCCCCAAGTGATATAAACTTTTGTAGCAGGTCCTCCTCCATACCCGCCCAAGAGCTAATCTGCTGAGCGACTTCTTTTGTTGCGGTCAGAGAGGTAGCGGCCTACGATCAGAACAAGGTCCACCTCCTCTAAACGTCCCTCAAGGATGGGCTTCTATGAAGGAAGACGACGCACTTCATTGTGTATCCACCAGAACCAATTCTCACTCCTATCAATCTAGCGCTACCTTTGCCACCCACCCGTACAAGGCCAGGGGTTGGCCAACCCTACGAACTGATGAGAAATAAAAGTATAGCAAACCCACAGCACGTGCTCCAAATGCCAAAACCCAACCACGCCGCCGGTATCTGGTACCTCGTGTGTTAAAACCAGCTTTATAGAAGCTCGGGGCTTTAAACGCCGCCTCGATAAAAGCTTCGCCGGCGCAGTTAACATAACGCTCGGCTAATGGAGGTCTTAAGTGCAAAGTGACCAGCTCAGCAATCATAATGGAGTATAATGAGGGGGAGGCCATGTGCGGGGGGGGGGGGGGGGGGGGGGGGCTTACTATTCATCCATCCTGTTGTCCGTGAGATTCGGCAGCTCAAGGTGGTGTGTAATGGGTTGGGGCGGGGGATGGGGGGGGGGGGATGTCACAGGTTTTCTGCTTCATCTGTGTTTTGGGTGCTTTGCTTAACCCTGCGGTGACCGGAGGGCTCTGGGGGATGGTTTCACTTTAAGCCATTGTGAAGGGATTGTGGTCAGCAGGCGTTCTCCTTTCTTATTTTTTAATGCTTTTAAGGCAAATGTATCAAAAAGATGATTCAGTGTTCAAATGTATCCAACTCTGAAACAACAATGTAATATGTCTCAGTTTACTGCTCCTTAGGCTAAGTTCACATCTATGCGTGTCGGGGGGAACGTACGCAAAATCTCATGCTTGCACAGAAATGCATTGCCCTTTAGGAGATGCGCAACAGTACCCTTAATTGTTAAAGGCACCCCCCCCCCCCCATCTGCAAGCGTAAGCAATTCCACATGTGCTATTTCAGTGGCGGCCCGTGCATTGAGGGCGCCGCCCCATCCCACCCCCCCACCCCTGCTGCCGCCTCCCTATTCATGCACCCGGCCCCTTTCAGGACGCCGGACGCATGGACTCCTACGGCGGGGGCAGGAGGGGGTGTATTTTTTTGAAGCCTGATAGGCTTCAAAAAAGGGTGGGCTTGGGGCGCAGAGAGTGCGCCCTGATCCTACCCAATTGTGTGACCATAGCGAATGAATATTCTCTATTTTCACACCGCACTGCCTCCCCGCCAATCTGGAGGCAGGTCAGTGAGACTTGTTTCCTGATTGGCCACAGCGCCAGGCGTCCCTATTGGAGGCGCTTTAGCAGAGGTGGGACAGAGTGGAGGAAGCTGACTGGAGAGACGCCGGAGAAGGGGACACCTGGTAAGCGCCAGACCTCCTGCACGGGAATCCATCCGTAGGGGTGGGGGGTGCTGTCAGCGGGGTGTCACGCCCTCCCTCGGGGGGGGGGGGGAGTGTGAGCAGAGTGGGCACACTGGCAGAATTTAATGGGCACACTGGCAGAATTTAATGGGCACACTGGCAGGGTATGATGGACACACTGGCAGGGTATGATGGACACACTGGCAGCGTATGATGGGCTCACTGGCAGCGTATGATGGGCTCACTGGCAGCGTATGACGGGCACACTGGCAGCGTATGACGGGCACACTGGCAGCGTATGACGGGCACACTGGCAGCGTATGACGGGCACACTGGCAGCGTATGACGGGCACACTGGCAGCGTATGACGGGCACACTGGCAGCGTATGACGGGCACACCGGCAGTATTTGGCACAGTGGCAGCGTTTGATGGGCACAATGGCAGCAATTGATGGGCACAGTGGCTGCAATTTGAAAAATTTGGAGCACCAGCCACCACTGGTGCTAAACATGGTCTTTGGAAAATAATCTGGGACTTTCCATGTTTCTTGCTCATTAAAATGAATGGGCTGCCCTACATGCATGAGGCGGACTGAGAATGCGCACTTGGTTGCACCTGTAGGTAGAACTGCTGTTATGAAATCACGGGGCCTCATACAACCTTCCTGACAGGCCCTCACCCCCCTCCTCCCCTCCCCCGGCTCAAACTGATATTGATTTATCAGTTCCTTTCTCTGCAGCAGATGAATGAATAGGAAGGACTTTGAAGCTTCCTGCTCATTCACAAACTGAAACATAGTTTACTATGCTTCAGTAATGATTGGACACAGGAGTTATTGGTACCGTTCGCTCACTGTGTTCATTCAGAAACTGAAGGGGCCGTTAAATTACATATTTACCGGCCCCTTGCCCTGCTCTCCATCCTGAAACATCCTCCTGTGTGCCTGCAGCAGCTGCCTGTCGGAGAGAGGGAAACCTGGCTGGGAAGAGGAAAGGGGCACACGGGGCAGGCCCGACATAAATGTCCTAATATTAAAAGTCAGCTGCCACAGTATGTATAACTTCTGACTTTTATTTTTTTGGTGGTGGTGGTGGGGGGGGGACTTCTGCCTTTGTAACCACTTTAATTGATAGTGCAGTACAAGGAGCTCCTATTTAATCTGGTATTGGCCTTTTACTACTCTTGTAAAGCAGAGCTCAGACTTTGAGAGACTGAAGCATCACAAGGAGCCAACAAGTTCATGTGCTTGCAAAGAGCATGCTGATAGAAGGAGCAGGCAGAGAGATTACCCTCACTGTGCTGCTTTTCCTTTGTCCAGTCAAAGGGCAGGGGAGTAAGAAGACAGCTCTGGACTAAGGGTGGGTATTGCTGTCAAAGCTGTGTTTTTTTTTTTTTTTTGTTTTTTTTTCACATTTACTTTATTACATAATGGAAGCATCATTTAAAAATGTATCTTTTTAGTCCTGATTGTAATAAATACAGGAAACACGAGTAAATATTTCCATATTCTATTTAAAGCCTCATTTACATGGGGCTATGTAGCCGTATGCCTGTGTGTGGGGCGTGTTTGACCTGGTGGGGATGCGCAGGTGGTCCATACTTCCCTGTGCAGGAAGACCCATTCATGTCAAAGGGGAGGCAGCAGCTGCATGAATACAGCCACTGCTCCCGCGTGGGTGTTGGACCCCTAGAGGCACGCTGTCTGCATTTGGGAACACGCACTCACACAGTTGTCAAATTTGGAAGCAGCTGCTGGTTCCAGTTGACATGATTTAAGCCAGCCATAGATTGTGACCTCCTGCAACCACAGGTTGCAGGAAAGAAAATTGCTGACTTCCCCCATCAACACAGTCCATTTCGCAGAGCTATTGTGACTGTTGCTAGTGGCTATAGCTGCTGGCAATATTCGCATATAAAAATCGGACATACTGGTTGTGCCCAAGCCAATCATTGAATTGAGTTGGGTACAATAAGCCCTGCCCATAGATGGTTCCAATCTTGTCTGGTCCCTGCTGAACCGGCTGAGATTCGAACCATCTGTGGACTGCCTGCGAGGGCATGCACGGAACACTTGTGCATCCCCATGCAAGCAAACATGGCCCTCACATAGGCGTACACTTAAAGTGTTACTAAACCCAGGAGCCTGCATTCATTATATCTGCTCTCCCCAGGACTCTGCAGTCACTATATCTGGTCTCCCCAGGAGCCTGCATTCACTATATCTGGTCTCCCCAGGAGCCTGCATTCACTATATCTGGTCTCCCCAGGAGCCTGCATTCACTATATCTGGTCTCCCCAGGAGCCTGCATTCACTATATCTGGTCTCCCCAGGAGCCTGCATTCACTATATCTGGTCTCCCCAGGAGCCTGCATTCACTATATCTGGTCTCCCCAGGAGCCTGCATTCACTATATCTGGTGTCCCCAGGACTCTGCATTCACTATATCTGGTCTCCCCAGGACTCTGCATTCACTATATCTGGTCTCCCCAGGAGCCTGCATTCACTATATCTGGTCTCCCCAGGAGCCTGCATTCACTATATCTGGTCTCCCCAGGAGCCTGCATTCACTATATCTGGTCTCCCCAGGAGCCTGCATTCACTATATCTGGTCTCCCCAGGAGCCTGCATTCACTATATCTGGTCTCCCCAGGAGCCTGCATTCACTATATCTGGTCTCCCCAGGAGCCTGCATTCACTATATCTGGTCTCCCCAGGAGCCTGCATTCACTATATCTGGTCTCCCCAGGAGCCTGCATTCACTATATCTGGTGTCCCCAGGACTCTGCATTCACTATATCTGGTCTCCCCAGGACTCTGCATTCACTATATCTGGTCTCCCCAGGAGCCTGCATTCACTGCATTTACTATATCTCCTCTCCCACAGTACACAGAACATGCAAATGCAATTATTTTAGTAAATATTAACTGCTAGATACCTTTTCTCATCAGCAGCATATACAGCAGTCTTGTGATTTCTATCAGTGTCCTGCCAAGCACTGGTTAAAGCTTGTAGGAGGGATTTTCTGACTGTCCTATGAGACTGCAAGACCCCTGACTCTCTGTCTGGGCAGTGCTGATTGGCCCTGTGCTGATCACATGCACGCTCTCAAGAACAAAAAAACTAACCTCTCTAGCAATACACACCAAACTGAGCATGTGCAGCCCGACTCCATAGACTCTGTGTTATCAGGAAATTATCAGGGGACAGTGGAAAGAGCAGGAGGGGAGGATCAGAGAAGACCGGATCAAACAACCTTTTTTACACAATGCGGAGGATTAACCCCTTAGGTTCCACAGTGAGTATAACACGCGTGTTTTACTGCATATACAGACTGATTTTACTGTTGTGGGTTTAGTAACACTTTAAAGTGGTGGTCTGGCCTCCCCCCTCCAAAAATTGAAAAGTCAATAGCTACACATATACTGCAGCTGCTGACTTTTAATAGGACACTTGCCTGTCCTGGAATCCAGCGATGTCGGCACCGCAATTGATGTTTCCATCAGCTGTCGGGTGCTGCTGCCGCCGCCATTGCCAGTAGGGGAATCCGACAGTGAAGCCTTTGAGGCTTTCACGGCCGGGTCTCTACTGCACATGCGCAAAGCACACCGCTCTGTTACTGGCCCAGCAACAGGAGGCGGGGGCCGAACTTGTGACATACCTCGCCGCAGCGAGGTCCGATGGAAGTGGGGGGCAGGGTACTTGTCGCATACAGGTACCTGCTTGCCCCCCAAAATGTGCCAAATGTGGCACTGAAGGTGGGGGGGGGGGGGGGCAGAATAGTGAAAGTTCAACTTTTGGGTGGAACTCTGCTTTAAGTACCCCCGAGTGAATGAGGCCTAATAAGGATCTGTGGTTCTCCCAGTTGAATACTTTGCTTTCCTTTGCTCCCCTACTGCTCCAGTCTGGGAGGCGAAGGATAGACCTGGTAGTTCTGGGTATGGAGGAGCATGTGATAATGCCAGGGCCAATCGGCGCTGTCCCATAGGGAGCCCATCACTTTTCCTATTTGCCCCTGACAGCTGTTTGGAGCGATGGGGAAGTGGATGGAAGATCAGTATGTCCAGCTGAGTCTGGGGGAATTAAACGCTTCCCGACCGATTTACTGCTATAGGGCGGCTGCGCTGTGCAGAATCGCGTATATAAATATAATATATATGCGATTCTGCACTTCTGGGTTTTGGGTGCGAGTGCGCGCTGCCGGCGGCGCGGCTCACCCCTACTGTGATTTTTTTTTTTTTTTTTTTTTACACAGTGGGAGCTGCAGACCCAATCTCCACCAGCACCCGCTGATCGTTTGTTACACATGACAGAATGCCAGTCTGCCAATGTAGGAAAGGCAAAGTGCCATTCTGTGAGTACAGAAGTCATGGATCCTGTGTTCCTGCAAAGCAGAAACACCGATCAATGCCTTCCCCCTAGTAAAAGCACCTCCCCCCCACTACACTGAAACATAAGCTAGGCACACGGTTAACCCTTTGATCGGCCCCTGATGTTAACCCCTTCCCTGCCAGTGTCATTACAGTGACAGTGCATATTTTTAGCACTGATCACTGTATTAGTATCACTGGTCCCCAAAAAAAGCATCAGGTGTCTGATTTGTCCGCCGCAATATCGCAGTCCCGCTATAAGTCGCGGATTGCCGCTATTACTAGTAAAAAAATAAATAAAAATATCCCATATTTTTGTAGACGCGATAACTTTTGCGCAAACCAATTTTAATATACACTTGATTGGGATTTTTTTTTTTTTTTTTTTTTTACCAAAAATATGTAGCAAAATACAAATTGGCCTGAATTGATGAAGAAATTAGATTTTTTTTTACATTTTTTTTTATTGGATGTTTTATAGCAGAAAGTAAAAAATATTGTTTTTTTTATTTTTTATTTTTTTTTTTTTAATTCAAAATTGTCGATCTTTTTTTTGCTTATAGCGCAGAAAAAATAAAAATGCAGAGGTGAATAAATGCCACCAAAAGAAAGCTCTATTTGTGGGGAAAAAAAGGAAGGGGGGGGGGGGGGGCGTCCATAGAGGCCGGCTGTGGTCACCCTTCTAAAAGCAGGCCAGGGTCAATGGAAGGACAAGGGGCAAGGGGGTAATTATTTCGAGGTTTTTTAACATGCAGATGCGTTTCCCAGCAGAGGCGATGAATTAATAATGTCGGTGCAATTTACAGCCAAATGCTTTCACTTAAAAGGGACCTGTTGGCGCTGCTAAGATTAACCCTTTGCAAGGTGCAGAGTGAATGAATGCCGACATTTTAAACTTTATTTGCAGGAAGGTCACACACATCCCAGCCCCGGAAGGTTTTAACCCCCCCCCCCTTCATGACTTGCCCATTTTTTGCGATACGGCACTGCGTTGCTTTAACCGATAATTGCTTGGCCGTGCGAAGCTGTACCCAGATAAAATTGTCCTTTTTTTGTTCCCCACAAATAGCACTTTCTTTTGGTGGTATTTGATCACCTCTGCAGTTTTTATTTTTTTTGCGCTTTAAACAAAAAAAGACCAACAATTTTGAAAGAAAAAAAACCTTTTTTTTTAACTTTCTGCTATAACACAACCAATAAAAAAAATTAAAAAGGTGTAAAAAAAAACCAACTAATTTCTTCATTTATTTAGGCCAATCTGTATTCTGCTACATATTTTTGGTCAAAAAAAATCCCAATAAGCGTATATTGATCGGTTTGTGCAAAAATTATCGCGTCTACAAACTATGGGATAAATTTTTGGACTTTTTAATTATAATTAATATATATATATTATTTTTTTTATCCAAATCTTTCATTTATTTCAAGAGACGTGAAACACGAAACACAACATCTTCAAGTACATGGAACAATAGCATATAGTGAGGCATGGCAACACCGCATAACAGAAATATTGTTGCAAGGTACAATTCGATGTGACGTGGTGAACATAACGTCCGCTCTTAACATGTAAGTGAAACCCTTTACTGGGTCTGAGAAAATATAATTGTAAGCCCCGACCTCTAGATCGTGTAATGACTATTCCATCGGATTGTAGCACAATGTAGTGGGTGTCCTCACGTTCCCCGTCTCGTACTTTCCAAATATATTAAAACTGTAGTAAGACATATGTCTGTAGGGGGGGATACAAGATGGATATAGAGGGCAAGAAGGGGGGGTGGGAGTAGCATTTTTAAAATCTTTTTTACTAGTAATGGTGGCAATTAGCGAATTTTAGCGGGACTTCGACATTGCAGCGGACAAATCTCACCCTAAAGTGACACTTTTTGGGGACCAGCGACACCGAAACAGTGATCACTGCTAAAAAAAAATGCACTGTCACTGTATAAATGACATGGCTTTCTAACTGTGGGGGGAATGCTGACACTGGAGGAAAACAGAGACCCAGAAACATAAGATCTCCATATTCCACTCTGGCAGAACGGCGGTCTGCCTTGTTTACATATAGCCTCTGACCGGAATGATAGGCGGGGCCTGCCAGACCTGCCGATGCATCAGTGGCGGGGCACATTCATTAAAGGCGCCATTCCCCCCCCCCCATCCATGTGTCCAGCCCCCTAATCTACATGCAGGGCGTCGGACGCATGGATTCCATTTCTTTTTTAAGCACGTGATTAGGACCAGAGGCTCTAAAAGGCTTCAAAAAAAGGGTAGGCGGGGGGGGGGGGGGGGGGGCAGAGCTTTGCGCTCGAAGCCCACCCAGTTGTGTGACAATAGTGAATGAATATTCGCTATTGTAACACTGATTCTCCTCCCATCCAATCAGGAAGCGGGTCATGAGACCTGTCGCCCAATTGGCCGAAAGGAGATCTGGGCTGCCAGGAGGTGGGGGGGAGATGCACGGGAACAGAGAAAGCAACTGCCCACGAGATGGGGTAAGTGCGGGGCCCCGACTGACTGGGGGGGGTGCTGCCTGTGCCCCGGCCAGCCAACCGACCAGGGGTGCCATTTGCGACCTGACCGACTGGGGGGGGGGGGTTGATTGTTTCCCCCCCCCCCAAGAAAAAACACCAGCCACCACTGCTCACCATCCTGAATGAACACAGTGAAGGACTGGTACCGATCGCTCACTGCAGAGGTACATAAATTGCTTCCGTGCCGCTAATTACTTGAATGGGTCTTGTTTGATGGGAGTATAATTTCTGCCTTGTCTGTAAAGCACAGCATCACGGGCGTGGCATTTTAGCAAAAATATTAGAGCTCCACGATTCTGGATAAAATGAGAAGCTCAATTTTTTTGCTTAGAATAAAGATCACGATTCTCTGCATAACATCTTTCACATTATACAAAAAACTGGGCTAACTTTACGCTTTAGTTTTTTTTTTTTTTTTTTTTTAATTGAAGTGTATTTTTTCCCAAAAAATTGCTTTTGAAAGACTGCTGTATATTATATATATATAATATATATAAAAAAATCTGTTTGGGGGTTCTAAGTAATTTTTTATTAGGAAAAAATACTGATTTTAACTTGTAAGCAACAAGTGGCTTATGCCGCGTACACACGATCAGATTTTCCGACAACAAATGTTGCATGTGAGCTTGTTGTCCAAAAGTCTGACCGTCTGTAGGCTCCATAGAACTTTTGCTGTCAGACTTTCCGCCAACAAATGTTTGAGAGCAGGTTCTCAAACTTTCCGACCACAAAACTTGTTGTCGGAAATTCCGATCGTGTGTACACAAGTCCGACGCACAAAGTTCCACACATGCTCGGAATCAAGCAGAAGAGCCGCACTTGGCTATTGAACTTCATTTTTTTCGAGTCGTTGTACATGTTGTACATCACAGCGTCCTTGACGTTCGGAATTCCCGACAAGATTTGTGTGACCGTGTGTATGCAAGACAAGTTTGAGCCAACATCCGTCGGAGTAAAAAAAAAATCCACGGTTTTGTTGGCGGAAAGTCCGATCGTGTGTGAGGGGCATAAGTCTTTTTTAAGTGGTTAAACTGACCTCATTTACAGACCGAAGTTCATCCCTTTTGATCTAAAAAGAACCAAATGATACAATGTTTCTTTTTATCTCAGCGCTGAGCAATGTTGTGATAAACTTTGCCAGCTTTTTTTTTTTGACACCTCTGAGCAGAGAACGGCTCTACGTAATGTGAATCGTGGAAATGCCGGATTAAGGTCTCGTGCACACTGGAGGTTTTTGGACGTTTTTACAGCTGCTGTTTTTGGCTTCAGTTGTTTTTTTTTTTTCTACAGTCAACAAACTCCCCATCATGTCCTCCTCTGTGTCCATGCACACATAGGCTGTTATCAGCAGTTTTTGGTTGGGGCGTTTCTTGGCTTTAAAAAAAAACCCCCAAAACTAGTGGATTCTGAGAGGAGTTTTTCAGCTGTAAAAACGCTCTAACGTCAAAAAACGCAGATAACCGCTCCAAAAACGCAGCTCACCAGCGGTTTTAACATTTTTGATCCATTGCAAAAAAAGCTAAAAAAACTTTATTGCAAAAACGTTAAACTCACTGCAAAGCTACTGGCTTTTTTAGAACGTTATTTTAACGTCCAGCGTGCATGAGGCCTTAAGAGGATGTGAAGCTTCAAAAAAAAAAAAAAATCCCCCCCCCCCCCCCCCCCCAAAAAAAAAAAAAACCTGCAAGACAAAAGCATAATGAGCTAGTATGCATCACATACTAGCTTGTTATGAAATACTTACCCTAGAACGATGCCCTGAATCGGCGCCGGCACACAGGGCCGACATCTTTCCCAGAGTTACTTCCGGGTTCGCGGGCTCCGGCGCTGTGATTGGCCGGAGCCACGATGACATCACTCCCATGAACGCGGGAGCTGCCTTCATGGTACGGACCCTGAAGAAACAACACGAGCGAGCCGTTCCTTCAGTGCGCATGCGCCGATGTCGGCGTATATAGTAAATATCTCCTAAACGGTGCAAGTTTAGGAAATATTTCCAATACCTACAGGGGAGCCTTACTATAGGATTACCTGTAGGTACAATTAAAGAGGAAGACTTCACTTCCTCTTTAAGATCGTGAGAGGGGTTGAATCGAGATCGAGATTTTTTTTTTTTTTAACTATTAATCGTGCAGCTCTAAAATATATGATTTGATATTTTCAGAGGGGTCATTTCCGCCAGCGACTCTGATGCTGACCACACATGTACTAATATGAATATTCAATACATCAACTTTTTTTTCACTGTATCTATTAAAAGTTGGGGGGGTTCAAGTTGCCCTTTCGATCTATTTTGAACGATCACATCAAAATGGAACTAATTGGCAATGCTGGATTTTAATTTTTTTTCATAGAATTGTACATTCATTGTGTAAATAGTTTGATTTTTTTTTTTTTTTTTTTTCCTTTGTTGTGCTTTTTGCTGTGACACGTTGTTCCTGTTAACCGAGTCTGACTCTTCAGTTTGTGAGTCAGAGGTCACCAGTTGTCAGACGATCGCTGCGTTCATTTCTCTGCATTCATTTCTCCGTCCTCACACAATGTCTCCTCCAATGCTGTACAAAAAAAAAAAACAACAAAAAAAGAACTATTTTTTGTCTCTAAATACAATAAAAGAGGAACTGCAGTCTGCTCACATCATTTGTAATAAAAACATCTTTGCTAGGGATTCACCGATTACCATTTTTTTTTTTTTTTTTTTACAAAAAGTACGAGTACCGATAGCAATTACCGATACCTACCGCGACTGTTTTGTTTTCACTTCAGCTGTCAGTAATGATACAAAGCACTGAAAAGTTATTTACAAATGAGATACATTTTTTTTTTTTTTTTTTGCGCTTTCTCAATGTGAAATGTTTAAATATATGTTAATATATATGTGTAAAAATATTCACTAACAAAGCAAACAAAAAAAAAGTTTTAATTGTTTATCGTTTATAAAATAGATGTGAACAAAAGAAAAAAAGCAGTAAAATAATAATTAAATGGAGGAGAATAGGGAGTTAATTAAGGTTGATTAGAGTAAATAAAGGGTTAATAAGGGGTTAAACAGAGGAACATTTGTTCATCCCTTTGATCTGCAGATGAAGAAACAGATACAAAAAGAAACAATGTTTCTTTTTATTTTAGTGTTTCAGGGCTGAGCAATGTTGTTAATAAACATTGAGGGCTGCTTTTTTTTTTTTTTTTTGACAGCTCCGATTACCGGACTTCTTTAAGGCCTCATGCACACGAGACGCTGTTAAACGCGCGTTCAGAGGCAGTTGTACACTTTTTTTTTTCAACTGCCCCTGAACCCATTCAATGTTATCCTATGTGTCCATGTACACAGTCTCGTATTTTGGCGTTTTTAGGCAGTTGAGTTTAACCTTGTTTTTCCAGAAGCAAAAAAATGGGTTCAGACGCAAAAGTTTTCCACGTTTCAGACGCCAAACGCGGGTACCGCGTTTAGCCGCGTTTGCGTTTATAAGTGTTTTTAAAGGAACATTTTACGACCCGACTTTGGGGCCCCCATATCTCGGGGCCACTTGGTGCTAGGAACCCCAAATTTGGTGGGGTTCCTACACAGTGGAACTAGCACTACAACATATCCAAATTTAGAGTTCCTAGCACCAAGTGGCCCCGAGATATGGGGCCCCAAAGTCGGGTCACAAAATGTCATTCTCTGCTGCAGAAAAGTGCTTGACATTTTCTGACCCGAATTTGGGGCCCTGTATCTCGGGGCCACTTGGTGCTAGGAACCCCAAGTTTGGTGTGCTGACACAGTTGGACTAACACTATAATATATACAAATTTGGGGTTCCTAGCACTAAGTGGCCCCGAGATATGGGGCCCCAAATTTAGGTAGAAAAATGTCGTTCTCTGCTGCAGAAGTGCTTGACATTTTGCGACCCGAATTTGGGGCCCCGTATCTTGGGGCCACTTGGTGCTAGGAACCCCAAATTTGGATATGTTGTATTGCTAGTTCCACTGTGTTGGCACACAAAATTCCTAGCACCAGGTGGCCCCGAGATACGGGGCCCCAAAGTTGGGTCGCAAAATGTCATTCTCTGCTCTGCAGACGCTTCTAGACGCAAACGCGGTAAAACGCGGCTAAACGCAGCATGCAAACACAGCAAAACGGGTGTTTCTAAACGCCGGTTGCAGCTTTTAAAAACATGTTCAGCAGAGTTTGCACCAGTGTCTCATGTGCATGAGGCCTAACACTGGTGAGACCCGCTGACAGCTCAAAGATCCGAGCCTGAAAGTATCGGTTTCAGGTTTCGGTGAAATTGCAGGAGTATCGATACTTGTGCGAATACTCGGTATCGGCACCGATACTAGTATCAGTGCAACCCTAATCTTTACCATTCTGAAGCTTCCCTCCAACCACTTTGCATATTATTTTATATATACTGTGATTCGGTACTTGCCAAATATGCTGCAGAAATCTCCCCCCACTGAGTCTGGCTGCAGCCATTTTAACTGTGGGCAGCTGAAGCTGCTGCCTGTTCACTTCCTGGATTGATACATGGGGGGTATTTGTGCTAGGAGGAGGGATGGGGGGGAATTTGTGCTGTGAAGGGGGGTTTGGAGGGGAAGATGTGTACTTGGAGGGGAAATTTGAGGGGTAGAGGATTTGTGCTGGGAGGGGTGCTTTTTTTTTTTTTTTTTTTTTTTTTTGCGGGGCGTGGGATTTGTGTTTATAGGGGGATTTTTGTGTGTGTGGGGGATTTGTATTGGGAGGGATGTTTTTTTTTTTTTTGGGGAGGGGGGGAAATGTGTATCGGGAGGGGAATTTTGAGGGGTAGAAAATTTGTGCTATCATAGGTGATCTTTTTTTTTGGGTGGGGCGCATTTGTGCTGGGGGGATGGGGCAAAGATTTGTGCTGGGAGGGGGGATTTCAGCAGGGGGGGTGGATTTATATTGGGGGAAGGGGGAGTTTATGCTTAGAGGTAAGCATGCAGTGCTCAATTTTTTTTGGGGGGGAGGGGATGTTTATACATTTTGGGGGAGGGGGGGGTCGCAGTTTGGCAAGTTCGCCCTGGGCTCTAGATGACCTTACCCCCGGCACTGGTAACACCCACATGTGATGCTGAGCCTCCGTGATTGAAAGAACTGAAATCCAATGAATGAAAGGGGCGGGGCAGTCAGGCTGAGGAGGAAAGGGCTAGATGATGCTGGAGTCGCGCCCCCCCCTCAACTGGTAAATCTGACTTCCTGCAGCTTCTAATGCACATTGTGAGAAGCTCACAGTGTGCGGTGAAATCAGAGGAAGCCGTTTCAGTCCAGCAGAGGAGCCGGTACAACTGTGTGCAGGCCGATGGATATCTCATGGGGAGAGGAAGAAACATTTTCATAATTTTTGTGACTCAGAAAACAGGAAGTGTTGGGAAGAAGCACATGTGGCGGCGGTGAGAATGGTTGCAGGGGGATGTCATCCTCGGGATGGGGGAGGGGGAGCTCACTTCCTCCTTTAAACCTCTGCAGAGTCTTATCTGCTTTGATCAGTTGCTAACAATTTGCAGTCACTTCCAGGGACTCCTTGCTGGTGTATCTTGGAGGGTCGTGCATGCGCTGCGCGCTCTCCCCGTATCACAACTTGGACTTCCAAGATATCAATAATATAAAACAAGATAAGGCACGTAATGTTTCTGCATGCTAAGGGGGAACTCCGGATTCAGCTACTGATATGAGTTCCCCTGGCGCCATCTAGAGGCATAAGATGAAAAGCACAACTTGGTTACATGAGATGCAGGGCCGGATCTGGAGGGGGGGGCTGGGATGGGCAGTCTCCCCAGATTTTAGTCGTACCCCCCCAAATCTCAGAGTGCACCCACTGATCCATGAGCCAGTCTGATGGGGACACCTGATGTAAAGGGGCACTCTGAAGGGGGGGCCTGGATGTAAGGGGACACTCTGATGGGGGGGGCTGGATGTAGGGGGACACTCCGATGAGTGTCCTGGATGTAAGGGGGCACTCTGATGGGGGGGCCTGGATGTAAGGGGGCACTCTGATGGGGGGGCCTGGATGTAAGGGGGCACTCTGATGGGGGGGCCTGGATGTAAGGGGGCACTCTGATGGGGGGGGCCTGGATGTAAGGGGGCACTCTGATGGGGGGGCCTGGATGTAAGGGGGCACTCTGACGAGGGCCTGGATGTAAGGGGGCACTCTGGGGGCCTGGATGTAAGGGGGCACTCTAATGGGGGCCTGGATGTTAGGGGGCACTCTGATGGGGGGCCTGGATGTAAGGGGGCACTCTGACGAGGGCCTGGATATAAAGGGGCACTCTGATGAGGGCCTGGATGTAAGGGGGCACTCTGATGAGGGCCTGGATGTAAGGGGGCACTCTGATGAGGGCCTGGATGTAAGGGGGCACTCTGATGAGGGCCTGGATGTAAGGGGGCACTCTGATGAGGGCCTGGATGTAAGGGGGCACTCTGATGAGGGCCTGGATGTAAGGGGGCACTCTGACGAGGGCCTGGATTTAAGGGGGCACTCTGATGAGGGCCTGGATGTAAGGGGGCACTCTGACGAGGGCCTGGATTTAAGGGGGCACTCTGACGAGGGCCTGGATGTAAGGGGGCACTCTGATGGGGGGCCTGGATGTAAGGGGGCACTCTGATGGGGGGCCTGGATGTAAGGGGGCACTCTGATGGGGGGCCTGGATGTAAGGGGGCACTCTGATGGGGGGCCTGGATGTAAGGGGGCACTCTGATGGGGGGCCTGGATGTAAGGGGGCACTCTGATGGGGGGCCTGGATGTAAGGGGGCACTCTGATGGGGGGCCTGGATGTAAGGGGGCACTCTGATGGGGGGCCTGGATGTAAGGGGGCACTCTGATGAGGGGGGCTGAATGTAAGGGGACACTCTTTGGGCCGGGATGTAAGGGGGCACTCTTTGGGCCGGGATGTAAGGGGGCACTTTGATGAGGGCCTGGATGTAAGGGGGCGCTCTGAAGGGGGCTGAATGTAAGGGGGCACTCTTTGGGCCTGGATGTAAGGGGGCACTCTGACGAGGGCCTGGATGTAAGGAGGCACTCTGACGGAGGGCCTGGATGTAAGGGGGCACTCTGACGAGGGCCTGCATGTAAGGGGGCACTCTGACGAGGGCCTGGATGTAAGGGGGCACTCTGACGAGGGCCTGGATGTAAGGGGGCACTCTGATGGGGGGCCTGGATGTAAGGGGACACTCTGACGAGGGCCTGGATGTAAGGGGACACTCTGATGGGGGGTCTGGATGTAAGGGGGCACTCTGATGGGGGCCTGGATGTAAGGGGGCACTCTGATGGGGGGCCTGGATGTAAGGGGGCGCTCTGATGGGGGGCTGAATGTAAGGGGTCGCTCTGATGGGGGGCTGAATGTAAGGGGTCACTCTGATGAGGGGTCTGGATGTAAGGGGGCACTCTGATGGGGGGCCTGGATGTAAGAGGGCACTCTGATGGGGGGCCTGGATGTAAGGGGGCACTCTGATGGGGGGCCTGGATGTAAGGGGGCACTCTGATGGGGGGCCTGGATGTAAGGGGGCACTCTGATGGGGGGCCTGGATGTAAGGGGGCACTCTGATGGGGGGCCTGGATGTAAGGGGGCACTCTGATGGGGGCCTGGATGTAAGGGGGCACTCTGATGGGGGCCTGGATGTTAGGGGGCACTGTGATGGGGGGCCTGGATGTAAGGGGGCACTCTGATGGGGGGCCTGGATGTAAGGGGGCACTCTAAAGAGGGCCTGGATGTAAGGGGACACTCTGGGGGCCTGGAAGTAAGGAGGCACTCTGATGGGGGCCTGGATGTAAGGGGGCACTCTGATGGGGGGCCTGGATGTGAGGGGGCACGCTGATGAGGGGCTGAATGTAAGGGGCACTCTGATGGGGGGCCTGAATGTAAGGGGGCACTCTGATGGGGGGCCTGGATGTAAGGGGGCACTCTGATGGGGGGCCTGGATGTAAGGGGGCACTCTGATGGGGGGCCTGGATGTAAGGGGGCACTCTGATGGGGGGCCTGGATGTAAGGGGGCACTCTGACGAGGGCCTGGATGTAAGGAGGCACTCTGATGAGGGCCTGGATGTAAGGGGGCACTCTGACGAGGGCCTGGATGAAAGGAGGCACTCTGACGAGGGCCTGGATGTAAGGGGGCACTCTGACGAGGGCCTGGATGTAAGGGGGCACTCTGACGAGGGCCTGGATGTAAGGGGGCACTCTGACGAGGGCCTGGATGTAAGGGGGCACTCTGACGAGGGCCTGGATGTAAGGGGGCACTCTGACGAGGGCCTGGATGTAAGGGGGCGCTCTGGGGGCCTGGATGTTAGGGGGCACTCTGATGGGGGGCCTGGATGTAAGGGGGCACTCTGATGGGGGGCCTGAATGTAAGGGGGCACTCTGGGGGCCTGCATGTAAGGAGGCACTCTGATGGGGGCCTGGATGTAAGGGGGCACTCTGATGGGGGGCCTGGATGTAAGGGGGCATTCTAATGGGGGGCTGAATGTAAGGGGGCACTCTAAAGAGGGCCTGGATGTAAGGGGACACTCTGGGGGCCTGGATGTAAGGGGGCACTCTGATGGGGGGCCTGGATGTAAGGGGGCACTCTGATGGGGGGCCTGGATGTAAGGGGGCACTCTGATGGGGGGCCTGGATGTAAGGGGGCACTCTGACGAGGGCCTGAATGTAAGGGGGCACTCTGATGGGGGGCCTGGATGTTAGGGGGCACTCTGATGGGGGTCCTGGATGTAAGGGGGCACTCTGACGGGGGGGGCTGGATGTAAGGGGGCACTCTGGGGGCCTGGATGTAATGGGGCGCTCTGGGGGCCTGGATGTAAGGGGGCACTCTGATGGGGGCCTGGATGTTAGGGGGCACTGTGATGGGGGGCCTGGATGTAAGGGGGCACTCTGATGGGGGCCTGGATGTAAGGGGGCACTTTGATGAGGGCCGGGATGTAAGGATGCACTTTGATGGGGGGGCTGAATGTAAGGAGGCACTCTGAGGGGGGCCTGGATGTAAGGGGGCACTCTGATGGGGGATCTGGATGTAAGGGGGCACTCTGATGGGGGGCCTGGATGTAAGGGGGCACTCTGATGGGGGGTCTGGATGTAAGGGGGCACTCTGATGGGGGGCCTGGATGTAAGGGGGCACTCTGATGGGGAGGCCTGGATGTAAGGGGGCACTCTGATGGGGGGCCTGGATGTAAGGGGGCACTCTGATGGGGGGTCTGGATGTAAGGGGACACTCTGAGGGGGGCCTGGATGTAAGGGGGCACTCTGATGGGGGGTCTGGATGTAAGGGGGCACTCTGATGGGGGGCCTGGATGTAAGGGGGCACTCTGATGGGGGGCCTGGATGTAAGGGGGCACTCTGATGGGGGGTCTGGATGTAAGGGGGCACTCTGATGGGGGGCCTGGATGTAAGGGGGCACTCTGATGGGGGGCCTGGATGTAAGGGGGCACTCTGATGGGGGCCTGGATGTAAGGGGGCACTCTGATGGGGGGCCTGGATGTAAGGGGGCACTCTGATGGGGGGTCTGGATGTAAGGGGGCACTCTGATGGGGGGCCTGGATGTAAGGGGGCACTCTGATGGGGGGCCTGGATGTAAGGGGGCACTCTGATGGGGGGCCTGGATGTAAGGGGGCACTCTGATGGGGGGCCTGGATGTAAGGGGGCACTCTGATGGGGGGCCTGGATGTAAGGGGGCACTCTGATGGGGGGCCTGGATGTAAGGGGGAACTCTGATGGGGGGCCTGGATGTAAGGGGGAACTCTGATGGGGGGCCTGGATGTAAGGGGGCACTCTGACGAGGGCCTTGATGTAAGGGGACACTCTGACGAGGGCCTTGATGTAAGGGGACACTCTGACGAGGGCCTGGATGTAAGGGGACACTCTGATGGGGGGCCTGGATGTAAGGGGGCACTCTGATGGGGGCCTGGATGTAAGGGGGCACTCTGATGGGGGGCCTGGATGTAAGTGGGCACTCTGATGGGGGGCCTGGATGTAAGGGGGCACTCTGATGGGGGGCCTGGATGTAAGGGGGCACTCTGATGGGGGGCCTGGATGTAAGGGGGCACTCTGATGGGGGGCCTGGATGTAAGGGGGCACTCTGATGGGGGGCCTGGATGTAAGGGGGCACTCTGATGGGGGGCCTGGATGTAAGGGGGCACTCTGATGGGGGGCCTGGATGTAAGGGGGAACTCTGATGGGGGGCCTGGATGTAAGGGGGCACTCTGATGGGGGGCCTGGATGTAAGGGGGCACTCTGATGGGGGGCCTGGATGTAAGGGGGCACTCTGATGGGGGGCCTGGATGTAAGGGGGCACTCTGATGGGGGGCCTGGATGTAAGGGGGCACTCTGATGGGGGCCTGGATGTTAGGGGGCACTGTGATGGGGGCCTGGATGTAAGGGGGCACTCTGATGGGGGCCTGGATGTAAGGGGACACTTTGATGAGGGCCGGGATGTAAGGATGCACTTTGATGGGGGGGGCTGAATGTAAGGAGGCACTCTGAGGGGGGCCTGGATGTAAGGGGGCACTCTGATGGGGGTCTGGATGTAAGGGGGCACTCTGATGGGGGGCCTGGATGTAAGGGGGCACTCTGATGGGGGGCCTGGATGTAAGGGGGCACTCTGATGGGGGGTCTGGATGTAAGGGGGCACTCTGATGGGGGGTCTGGATGTAAGGGGGCACTCTGATGGGGGGCTTGGATGTAAGGGGGCACTCTGATGGGGGGGCCTGGATGTAAGGGGGCACTCTGATGGGGGGCCTGGATGTAAGGGGGCACTCTGATGGGGGGTCTGGATGTAAGGGGACACTCTGAGGGGGGCCTGGATGTAAGGGGGCACTCTGATGGGGGGTCTGGATGTAAGGGGGCACTCTGATGGGGGGCCTGGATGTAAGGGGGCACTCTGATGGGGGGCCTGGATGTAAGGGGGCACTCTGGGGGGTCTGGATGTAAGGGGGCACTCTGATGGGGGGCCTGGATGTAAGGGGGCACTCTGATGGGGGGCCTGGATGTAAGAGGGCACTCTGATGGGGGGCCTGGATTTAAGGGGGCACTCTGATGGGGGGCCTGGATGTAAGGGGGCACTCTGATGGGGGGCCTGGATGTAAGGGGGCACTCTGATGGGGGGCATGGATGTAAGGGGGCACTCTGATGGGGAGCCTGGATGTAAGTGTGCACTCTGATGGGGGGCCTGGATGTAAGGGGGCACTCTGATGGGGGGCCTGGATGTAAGGGGGAACTCTGATGAGGGGCCTGGATGTAAGGGGGCACTCTGACGAGGGCCTGGATGTAAGGAGGCACTCTGACGAGGGCCTGGATGTAAGGGGGCACTCTGACGAGGGCCTGGATGTAAGGAGGCACTCTGATGAGGGCCTGGATGTAAGGGGGCACTCTGATGGGGGGCCTGGATGTAAGGGGGCACTCTGATGGGGGGTCTGGATGTAAGGGGGCACTCTGATGGGGGGCCTGGATGTAAGGGGGCACTCTGATGGGGGGGCCTGGATGTAAGGGGGCACTCTGATGGGGGGCCTGGATGTAAGGGGGCACTCTGATGGGGGGCCTGGATGTAAGGGGGCACTCTGATGGGGGCCTGGATGTAAGGGGGCACTCTGATGGGGGGCCTGGATGTAAGGGGGCACTCTGATGGGGGGCCTGGATGTAAGGGGGCACTCTGATGGGGGCCTGGATGTAAGGGGGCACTCTGATGGGGGGCCTGGATGTTAGGGGGAACTCTGATGGGGGGCCTGGATGTAAGGGGGCACTCTGACGAGGGCCTGGATGTAAGGAGGCACTCTGACGAGGGCCTGGATGTAAGGGGGCACTCTGACGAGGGCCTGGATGTAAGGGGGCACTCTGACGAGGGCCTGGATGTAAGGGGGCACTCTGACGAGGGCCTGGATGTAAGGGGGCGCTCTGGGGGCCTGGATGTAAGGGGGCACTCTGATGGGGGCCTGGATGTTAGGGGGCACTCTGATGGGGGGTCTGGATGTAAGGGGGCACTCTGGGGGTCCTGGATGTAAGGGGGCACTCTGATGGGGGGTCTGGATGTAAGGGGGCACTCTGATGGGGGGCCTGGATGTAAGGGGGCACTCTGATGGGGGGCCTGGATGTAAGGGGGCACTCTGATGGGGGGCCTGGATGTAAGGGGGCACTCTGATGGGGGGCCTGGATGTAAGGGGGCACTCTGATGGGGGGCCTGGATGTAAGGGGGCACTCTGATGGGGGCCCTGGATGTAAGGGGGCACTCTGATGGGGGGCCTGGATGTAAGGGGGCACTCTGATGGGGGGCCTGGATGTAAGGGGGCACTCTGATGGGGGGCCTGGATGTAAGGGGGCACTCTGATGGGGGGCCTGGATGTAAGGGGGAACTCTGATGAGGGCCTGGATGTAAGGGGGCACTCTGATGAGGGCCTGGATGTAAGGGGGCACTCTGATGAGGGCCTGGATGTAAGGGGGCACTCTGATGAGGGCCTGGATGTAAGGGGGCACTCTGATGAGGGCCTGGATGTAAGGGGGCACTCTGATGAGGGCCTGGATGTAAGGGGGCACTCTGAAGAGGGCCTGGATGTAAGGGGGCACTCTGACGAGGGCCTGGATGTAAGGGGGCACTCTGACGAGGGCCTGGATGTAAGGGGGCACTCTGACGAGGGCCTGGATGTAAGGGGGCACTCTGACGGGGGCCTGGATGTTAGGGGGCACTCTGATGGGGGGCCTGGATGTAAGGGGGCACTCTGATGGGGGGCCTGAATGTAAGGGGGCACTCTGATGGGGGGCCTGGATGTAAGGGGGCACTCTGATGGGGGGCCTGGATGTAAGGGGGCACTCTGATGGGGGGCCTGGATGTAAGGGGGCACTCTGATGGGGGGCCTGGATGTAAGGGGGCACTCTGATGGGGGGCCTGGATGTAAGGGGGCACTCTGATGGGGGGCCTGGATGTAAGGGGGCACTCTGATGGGGGGCCTGGATGTAAGGGGGCACTCTGATGGGGGGCCTGGATGTAAGGGGGAACTCTGATGGGGGGCCTGGATGTAAGGGGGCACTCTGACGAGGGCCTGGATGTAAGGGGGCACTCTGACGAGGGCCTGGATGTAAGGGGGCACTCTGACGAGGGCCTGGATGTAAGGGGGCGCTCTGGGGGCCTGGATGTAAGGGGGCACTCTGATGGGGGCCTGGATGTTAGGGGGCACTCTGATGGGGGGCCTGGATGTAAGGGGGCACTCTGATGGGGGGGCTCAATGTAAGGGGGCACTCTAAAGAGGGCCTGGATGTAAGGGGACACTCTGGGGGCCTGGATGTAAGGAGGCACTCTGATGGGGGCCTGGATGTAAGGGGGCACTCTGATGGGGGGCCTGGATGTGAGGGGGCACGCTGATGAGGGGCTGAATGTAAGGGGGCACTCTGATGGGGGGCCTGAATGTAAGGGGGCACTCTGATGGGGGGCCTGAATGTAAGGGGGCACTCTGATGGGGGGCCTGAATGTAAGGGGGCACTGTGATGGGGGGCCTGGATGTAAGGGGGCACTCTAATGGGGGGCTGAATGTAAGGGGGCACTCTAAAGAGGGCCTGGATGTAAGGGGGCACTCTGATGGGGGGCCTGGATGTAAGGGGGCACTCTGATGGGGGGCCTGGATGTAAGGGGGCACTCTGATGGGGGGCCTGGATGTAAGGGGGCACTCTGACGAGGGCCTGAATGTAAGGGGGCACTCTGATGGGGGGCCTGGATGTTAGGGGGCACTCTGATGGGGGTCCTGGATGTAAGGGGGCACTCTGATGGGGGGGGCTGGATGTAAGGGGGCACTCTGGGGGCCTGCATGTAAGGGGGCACTCTGATGGGGGGCCTGGATGTTAGGGGGCACTCGTATGTGGGGCCTGGATGTAAGGGTGCACTCTGATGTGGGGCCTGGATGTAAGGGGGCACTCTAATGGGGGGGCTGAATGTAAGGGGGCACTATAAAGAGGGCCTGGATGTAAGGGGAAACTCTGAGGGGGGCCTGGATGTAAGGGGGCACTCTGATGGGGGGTCTGGATGTAAGGGGGCACTCTGATGGGGGGCCTGGATGTAAGGGGGCACTCTGATGGGGGGCCTGGATGTAAGGGGGCACTCTGATGGGGGGCCTGGATGTAAGGGGGAACTCTGATGGGGGGCCTGGATGTAAGGGGGAACTCTGATGGGGGGCCTGGATGTAAGGGGGCACTCTGACGAGGGCCTGGATGTAAGGGGGCACTCTGACGAGGGCCTGGATGTAAGGGGGCACTCTGACGAGGGCCTGGATGTAAGGGGGCGCTCTGGGGGCCTGGATGTAAGGGGGCACTCTGATGGGGGCCTGGATGTTAGGGGGCACTCTGATGGGGGGCCTGGATGTAAGGGGGCACTCTGATGGGGGGGCTGAATGTAAGGGGGCACTCTAAAGAGGGCCTGGATGTAAGGGGACACTCTGGGGGCCTGGATGTAAGGAGGCACTCTGATGGGGGCCTGGATGTAAGGGGGCACTCTGATGGGGGGCCTGGATGTGAGGGGGCACGCTGATGAGGGGCTGAATGTAAGGGGGCACGCTGATGAGGGGCTGAATGTAAGGGGGCACTCTGATGGGGGGCCTGAATGTAAGGGGGCACTCTGATGGGGGGCCTGAATGTAAGGGGGCACTGTGATGGGGGGCCTGGATGTAAGGGGGCACTCTAATGGGGGGCTGAATGTAAGGGGGCACTCTAAAGAGGGCCTGGATGTAAGGGGACACTCTGGGGGCCTGGATGTAAGGGGGCACTCTGATGGGGGGCCTGGATGTAAGGGGGCACTCTGATGGGGGGCCTGGATGTAAGGGGGCACTCTGACGAGGGCCTGAATGTAAGGGGGCACTCTGATGGGGGGCCTGGATGTTAGGGGGCACTCTGATGGGGGTCCTGGATGTAAGGGGGCACTCTGATGGGGGGGGCTGGATGTAAGGGGGCACTCTGGGGGCCTGCATGTAAGGGGGCACTCTGATGGGGGGCCTGGATGTTAGGGGGCACTCGTATGTGGGGCCTGGATGTTAGGGGGCACTCTGATGTGGGGCCTGGATGTAAGGGTGCACTCTGATGTGGGGCCTGGATGTAAGGGGGCACTCTAATGGGGGGGCTGAATGTAAGGGGGCACTATAAAGAGGGCCTGGATGTAAGGGGACACTCTGAGGGGGGCCTGGATGTAAGGGGGCACTCTGATGGGGGGTCTGGATGTAAGGGGGCACTCTGATGGGGGGCCTGGATGTAAGGGGGCACTCTGATGGGGGGCCTGGATGTAAGGGGGCACTCTGATGGGGGCCCTGGATGTACGGGGGCACTCTGATGGGGGGCCTGAATGTAAGGGGGCACTCTGATGGGGGGCCTGGATGTAAGGGGGAACTCTGACGAGGGTCTGGATGTAAGGGGGCACTCTGACGAGGGCCTGGATGTAAGGGGGCACTCTGACGAGGGCCTGGATGTAATGGGGCACTCTGATGAGGGCCTGGATGTAAGGGGGCACTCTGATGAGGGCCTGGATGTAAGGGGGCACTCTGACGAGGGCCTGGATGTAAGGGGGCACTCTGGGGGCCTGGATGTAATGGGGCGCTCTGGGGGCCTGGATATAAGGGGGCACGCTGATGGGGGCCTGGATGTAAGGGGGCACTCTGACGAGGGCCTGAATGTAAGGGGGCACTCTGATGGGGGGCCTGGATGTTAGGGGGCACTCTGATGTGGGTCCTGGATGTTAGGGGGCACTCTGATGTGGGGCCTGGATGTAAGGGGGCACTCTGATGTGGGGCCTGGATGTAAGGGGGCACTCTAATGGGGGGCTGATTTTAAGGGGGCACTCTAAAGAGGGCCTGGATGTAAGGGGACACTCTGGGGCCTGGATGTAAGGGGGCACTCTGATGGGGGGCCTGGATGTAAGGGGGCACTCTGACGAGAGCCTGAATGTAAGGGGGCACTCTGATGAGGGCCTGGATGTAAGGGGGCGCTCTGATGGGGGGGGGCTGAATTTAAGGGGGCACTCTGGGGGCCTGGATGTAAGGGGGCACTCTGGGGGCCTGGATGTAAGGGGGCACTCTGGGGACCTGGATGTAAGGGGGCACTCTGGGGGCCTGGATGTAAGGGGGCACTCTGGGGGCCTGGATGTAAGGGGGCACTCTGATGGGGGGCCTGGATGTTAGGGGGCACTCTGATGGGGGGCCTGGATGTAAGGGGGCACTCTGGGGGACACCTGATGTTAGGGGGCGCTCTGATGGGGGGCCTGGATGTAAGGGGGCGCTCTGATGGGGGACACCTGATGTAAGGGGGCGCTTTGATGGGTCATTGGCTCCTGTTGCTGTCAATCAAAGCCAGTGAAAAAATGAGGAGAGAGAGACGCGCAAGGCCGGGCTGTGGCTCCGTGTCTGAACAGACACAGAGGGCAGCGCCTTGGTTGGGGAGCCCCCATAGCCAGCTGCATTGTGTGGGGGGCACTAAGCAGGAGGGAGGGTCCAGGAGTGTCGGCAAGGGACCCAAGAAGAGGAGGATCGGGACTGCTCTAAGCAAAACCATTTCACAGAGCAGGTAAGTAATAACGTGTGTTATTTTTAAACAAGAAAAAGAACAAGACCTTAATATCACTTTAAAGCTCAGCGCTCCCTTCTGAGTGTAGAGTTCTTATAATATAACTAATAGTTTAAAAATAATAATAATATAAATAATAATGTAAGTAATAATAACGGATAAATGATAAAAGTGTAAATAACAATATTTAAATATAAGGTAAATACAAGTAATAATAATTATAAATATAAATAATAATATAAATATACTATATGTAACATTAATTTAAATATAATGTAAATATAAATAATGTAAATACTATTAATAGAAATAATGTAACAATAATTGAAATATAATGTAAATAATTTTACAATAATTTAAATAATATAACAATAATAATATAAATAATATTAATAATGATTAAATAAAACATTTATAATCCCCCCCCCCCCCCCTGCTCTGCTCTGTACAGATGGGGGGGGGGGGGATCACATTACTAATGAAGGGCTTTCTTCTTAGGACAATATTATTTTTCATCTCTTCCATCAGCCACAAAGGATCAGACTTCGCTGAGCGGCGGGAGGCGGATTAATAATTCAGATCGATCTATACGCTTCCATTCCCCGCTGTGTGCCTAGAGGTGTATATATATATATATACGTATATACATCGGTATTATAAACGCTGGACTTTACCCAAAACCTAAACCCCCGACACCTAATCAACTGCTGACTGCGAGAGAACTACCGCCGGTCAGAGGATCCGATATCTGATCCGCATTGTTTAGTTTTGCTGACTGGCCGACCCCAAAATATCATCTTATCTATATTCAATAAAGTAGCCGTCTCATCACTAGATTTATTATTGCATATTATTTGCAGAATACTCAGAAATGCCAGTGTGACTCTTCCAGGAATTTTATTACCTTCCACAGAAATCACAGCCCCCCACCCCACCCCCGACAAATGTCCTCATCTGCTTTTCTCTCCAGAAGGACAGCACCATCTTTGTTCAGACATCGTCCAGAGTAACCATCTACTTCATGGACTGAAATGCCGGCTCAGAGCTGACACAATCATGTAAATCCTGGTTCCTGTGTTCACAGCCCCCTGCTGCAGCCTCTCGTCTTGCTACAAAGTTACAATGTACAGTCTGATCACTGGGGGAGGTGAGACTGAGGAAATAACTCCTCCTACAAAGTTACAATATACAGTCTGATCACTGGGGGCGGGGAGACTGAGGAAATGCCTCCTCCTCCTCCTACAAAGTTACAATGTACAGTCTGATCATTGGGGGAGGTGAGACTGAGGAAATAACTCCTCCTACAAAGTTACAATATACAGTCTGATCACTGGGGGAGGGGAGACTGAGGAAATGCCTCCTCCTACAGAGTTACAATGTAAAGTCTGATCACTGGGAGAGGGGAGACTGAGGAAATGCCTCTTCCCCTTCTACAAAGTTACAATGTACAGTCTGATCACTGGGGGAGGGGAGACTGAGGAAATGCTTCGTCCTCCTTCTACAAAGTTACAATGTACAGTCTGATCACTGGGGGAGGGGAGACTGAGGAAATGCTTCCTTCTTCTACGAATTACAGCACTTAAAAAATCTCCATTGGCGACGCTTTAAACCTTTATACAGGTTACCAATTTAAAGTTACAGAGCGAATCTTGTTCTAGAATTATTGCTCTCGCTCGAACGTTCGTGGCGATACCTCACTTGTGGTTTGAATACTGTTTATATAGGCGGGCGCAACTTACGTATGTGTTTTGCTTTTGCGCCCGAGCACGAAGGGATAGGGCGCTTTACATTTTTTATTTTATTTATTTTTTTTATGCTGTCCCTTCATTTATTATTTATTTATTTATTTATTTATTTATATTATGCTGTCCCTTCATTTATTATTTATTTATTTATTTTATGCTGTCCCTTCATTTATTGTTTATTTTTTTATGCTGCCCCTTCATTTATTTATTTATTTTTATGCTGTCCCTTCATTTATTATTTATTTATTTATTTATTTATTTATTTTTATGCTGTCCCTTCATTTATTATTTTTTTTTTTTTTATGCTGTCGCTTCATTTATTTATTTATTTATTTTTATGCTGTCCCTTCATTTATTATTATTTATTTATTTATTTTTATGCTGTCCCTTCTTTTATTATTATTTATTTATTTTATTTTTTTGGATTACTTTTATTCCTATTTACAGGGAATGTAAACGTCCCTCGTAATAGAAAAAAGGATGACATATCCTCTTTATGGAGAGATCTGGGGTCAAAAAGACCCCCCATCTCTCATTTAGGCTCCATGCACACTGGACGTTAAAATAACGTTATAAAATTGCCAGTAGCTACGCAGTGAGCCTTTCAACATTTTCTAATGTTTTTTCAATAGCGTTTTTTAGCGTTTCTCCGCGTCAGCGTTTTTTTTCCACTGGATCAAAAACGTTAAAAAACGCTGGTGAGCCAGGTGTTTATCAGTGTTTTGTGCTTTTTTCTTGTGGTCAGAAAAACGACTCCTGAACGCGATTTTATGGCGTTCAGAAAACCGCCCATAAACTCCACTGCTGATAAACATCCAAAAACGTCCATGTGTGCTATGGGCAAATAGGATAACATAGAGGGGCGTTTATGGGCTGTTAAAAAAAAAAAAAAAAACACCCAAAAACGTCCGTTTATGAGCTCCATGGAGCCTTACCCTTTAGGCCTCATGCCCACGGACGTTTTTACGGCGGCTTTTTTGAGCGTTTTTCTTTTTTTTTGCAGCTTAAAAACGCCTCTCCATGTTGGCCTTTGGCAGTGATGGTGAATTTTGGCACCCCAGATGTTTTGGAACTACATTTCCCATGACGCTCATGCACTCAGCAGTGTAGTTGAGCATCATGGGAAATGTAGTTCCAAAACATCTGGGGGGGCCAAGGTTCACCATCACTGCCATATGGCCTCATGCCCACCATGGCGTTTTTGAGCTGTAAATGGCAATAGCATTTTTAAGCTGCAAAAAAAAAAAAAAAAAACAGGATCAGGGCGTTCTGAGGCGCGGCACTAGAGCTGTGAAAACGCCTAAAAAAACGCTGCATCGCTGTTTTTGCGCATTTTTTAGCTCCATCGTTTTGGGGTTTTTTTTGTTTCTGTGGCATTGTGGGTAATTTGGGAGTGTAATATAGCCGAGAGATGTATTTTTCTTAAAAAAACGCTACTTAATGCTAACATGCAAAAAACGCTAATGCAAAACGCGGTAAAAATTGCATTTTTAACGCCGCTTTTTCCAGGCGTCGGTACTGGCTTTACAGCACGTTTTTAAAAACGTCCGTGGGCATGAGGCATTAAGCCAAAAAAAAAAAAAATAAATAATTTTTTGACACTTTAATTAAAAAAAAAAAAATGTCTTTATACCTGAAAACCAGAAGTAACGGCAAAGGTCGCCCCCCGGTCCTCCAAGGGCAGAGAACTGAGCGGAGGGGCGGTCTTACCTTCACTCGACTTCCTGCCCAGCCATCGGCTGCGTTGTGTTGGTCCTGGGCTTACTGATGGCTTTGGGAAAGGGGGGGCACCTCTCCTGCCGCCTCTAAAAGTGATCCCGCAGCGAATGCGCCACTGGGGTCGCTTTTATCCGGCGCCGAATCGCCCACAGAATAAAAAGCTAGCTGCTGCTATAACCCCCCACTATTTAATGTCAAAGTAATGACGTGAATATATACTGCGGGGGCGGTCGTGAAGTGGTAAAGCTAATACACATTTCGTGCCATTTTCATGAAACGAATGCCCGTTGATCCTGCCATGAAGTCCGTGGTGCAGGCACTTCCTGTTTTATGGTGACAATGCTCTGGCGGTGGTGCTCCTGCGTTGTCGCACAGGCTTCCAATAGAGACTAGAAGTGGTAGTTCCCACAAACAGCACATGAGACCGACGCGGCCCAGCGTCGTCACCAAGCCGGGAAAAATGCCCTGGGAAAACGCCATGCAGCCTTCGCTGGAGGGTATGGAGACGGGAAGTGGTTGCAAAAAAGGCTGTGGGAGATCGTCCGCATTGAGATGCAACAATTGATACAAAGTTGAAAGTAAGATTTTAATTTTCAAAAAATGACAGTTGCTTTATTAAATTACATTATTAAAAAATATTATTAAATTATTATTATTAAATCATTTAATAAATAATTTAAATGTATTATTTATTAAATTATTATTAAAAAAATACAGTTGCTTTATTAAATTACATTATTAAAAATTATTATTTAATTAAATTAATTCATTATTAGTATTATTGATTACATTATTATTATTAAAAAATACAGTTGCTTTATTAAATTATATTATTCAAAATTATTATTAAATTAAATAATTAAATTTTATTATTAAATTATTAAATACAGTTGCTTTATTAAATTACATTATTAAAAAATATTAATAAATTAGTTTAAATTAAGGTATTATTGAATTATTATTAAATACAATTGCTTTACTAAATTACATTATTAAATATTATTAAATGTAATTAATAAATAATTAATAAATTAATATATTGATATTATTTATTAAAAATGACAGTTGCTTTATGCTAATGATACAAGTCAGTCCTTCCTTGGGGCGCGGAATTGGGAAATTAGTGGACAATGTCTCATTGATTATCTCCGGAAATATCATATCGCTGGATGGTTTTCTTCCTCTGAGGATAATGTAGGAGGTTTGGGGGGGGGGGGTTGATATGCGGCGTGTAATGTTTGATGTGTGTGGTTATCTCCCTGTCAATCTCCCAAACTGCGGGGGAGGGGGGTTTCCTGCACCATGAAAAACGCTGGAATATTATTAGGAACAGAGCGGAGGAAGCAATGAGATCAGGAAAGTAAGGCGGGTGGGGGCGGGGTTCTTCCAGAACATAAAGGCCTATATGTATGATGGGCCCGCCGCCCTCTCCCCATTCCCACAGACATCACAAGGTTTGGATATATCGTGTCACGAGGGGGGGGAGGGGGGGAGGGGGGGGGGACGAGGTCACACGACCAAATCCTTCCACATAGGCAGCTCAAGTCCAGGAATATGGGAGACGGGGAGCCAGGGATGCGGTTATTGGCGCTCAGACACCGACATCAGCATTTTATTCACCTTAAAAGAACCTTTTTTTTTTTTTAAGAAAATAAGCGATACGAGTCGTGTGCAGAATCCAGCTTAAAGCCAAACTCCGGCCCAAATTCTTTAATCAGCGAGCAGAGAAAGCTCCTCCGTCGTGGTTTATTATTGCTTCAGTCCAATCCACACCCAGCACCACGCCATATACCCTCCCTGCCCGAAATGGGATGCTCCACCAAAGGTGACGCCGTATTATAGCTTATTCCGAAAAATAGCCAACCCACCGCCATAGGTGACCCACAAAACTCCAGATTTGTTGAAGCTCCACCATAAAGTGCATGTATGGACCTTCTACAATACAGTATGTCACAAAAATCAGTACACCCCCTCACATTTCTGTAAATCTTTTCTTCTATCTCTTCATGTGACAACACTGAAGAAATGACACTTGTCTACAATGTAAAGTAGTGAGTGTACAGCTTGTATAACAGTGTAAATTTTCTGTCCCCTCAATATAACTCAACACACAGCCATTAATGTCTAAACCGCTGGCAACAAAAGTCAGTACACCCCTAAGTGAAAGTGTCCAAATTGGGCCCAATGTGTCAATATTTTGTGTGGCCACCATTATTTTCCAGCACTGCCTTAACCCTCTTGGGCATGGAGGTCACCAGAGCTTCACAGGTTGTCACTGGAGACCTCTTCCCCTCCTCCATGACGACATCACAGAGCTGGTGGATGTTAGAGACCTTGTGCTCCTCCACCTTCCATTTGAGGATGCCCCACAGATGCTCAATAGGGTTTAGGTCTGGAGACATGCTTGACCAGTCCATCACCTTGACCCTCAGCTTCTTTAGCAAGGCAGTGGTCATCTTGGAGGTGTGTTTGGGGTGGTTATCATGTTGGAATACTGCCCTGCGGCCCAGTCTCTGAAGGGAGGGGATCATGCTCTGCTTCAGTATGTCACAGTACATGTTGGCATTCATGGTTCCCTCAATGATCTGTAGCCCCCCAGTGCCGGCAGCACTCATGCAGCCCCAGATCATGACACTCCCACCACCATGCTTGACTGTAGACAAGACACACTTGTCTTTGTCCTCCTCACCTGGTTGCCCCCACACACGCTTGTCACCATCTGAACCAGATAAGTTTATCTTGGTCTCATCAGACCACAGGACATGGTTCCAGTAATCCATGTCCTTAGTCTGCTTGTCTTCAGCAAACTGTTTGTGGGCTTTCTTGTGCATCATCTTTAGAAGAGGCTTCCTTCTGGGACGACAGCCATGCAGAGTAATTTGATGCAGTGTGCGGCGTATGGTCTGAGCACTGACAGGCTGACCCCCCACCCCTACAACCTCTGCAGCAATGCTGGCAGCACTCATACATCTATTTCCCAAAGACAACCTCTGGATATGACGCTGAGCACGTGAAATCAACTTCTTTGGTGGACCATGGCGAGGCCTGTTCTGAGTGGAACCTGTCCTGTTATACCTCTGTATAGTCTTGGCCTGCATGCTGCAGCTCAGTTTCAGGGTCTTGGCAATCTTCTTATAGCCTAGGCCATCTTTATGTAGAGCAACAATTCTTTTTTGCAGATCCTCAGAGAGTTCTTTGCCATGAGGTGCCATGTTGTACTTCCAGTGACCAGTATGAGAGAGTGAGAGCGATAACACCAAATTTAACACACCTGCTCCCCATTCACACCTGAGAGCTTGTAACACTAACGAGTCACATGACACCGGGGAGGGAAAATGGCTAATTGGGCCCAATTTGGACATTTTCACTTAGGGGTGTACTCACTTTTGTTGCCAGCAGTTTAGACATTAATAGCTGTGTGTTGAGTTAATTTTAGGGGACATGTCAGAAAAAAATAATCACTAAGTTGGAAAAAAGATTCCCCCCCCCTTATGTCATTATTTTGTTCAGTTGCCTTTTAAAGAGGTTGTAAACCTCCATGGGGAAGTTGTACCTATAGGTACTGTAAATATCTCCTAAACGTGCGCCGTACAGGGGACATTTATGATTTACTGCGCCGATGATGTCATCGGCGCATGCGCTCTGAAGGAGCGGCCGCCCGTGCCGTTTCTTCAGGCGAGTGTGCCGTGACCGGCGGCTCCCACGCGCTTGCGCGGCAGTGACGTCACGCGGCTTCGGCCAGTCATAGAGCCGGAGTCTGCGGCCCCCGGAAGGAAGACGGGCGAAGATAGATGTGGCCTGCAGCGGGTGACGATGCCGACTTCGTTTGCAAGTAAGTGTCACATAATGTGCTAGCATGCGATGCATACTAGCACATTATGCCTTTACTTCGCAGGGAAGAAGAAATGAAGAAAAACACACCAGGGTTTACTTCCTCTTTAAGTCCTTCGCGCCCGAGCTATAGCTGAATGACAGCTACATCGTGGCCACGCTTTGCCGGGAGACCGTCATGTGATGTCCTCCCGTGCTCGCACTGCTCATCTGTGTCTTGATTATCAGTGCTGCCAGTCTGTGCCCACCAGTGCTGCTTGTCAGTGCAGCCTCATCAGTGGTGCTTATCAGTGATGCCGATCAGTGCCACCTATCAGCACATATCGGTGAAGAAGAAAAATTTCTTATTTACAAAATCTTATAACAGAAACTGTGAAAAACTACGAAATATTTTCAGTCTGTTTTCATTTGTTTAGCAAAAAAAAAAAAAACCCAGTGGTGATTAAATGCCACCAAAAGAAAGCTCTATCTGTTGGGGTACAGTGTTGCATGACGGTGCAATTGTCATTCAAATTGCAACAGCGCTGAAAACTGAAAATTGGCCTGGGCAGGAAGGGGGTGAAAGTTTCCGGTAGGCAAGTGGTAATTCCAGCCTTTAGTCTGGTATGATTTGTCTCTACTAACTTTGCACATCCAGACTTTGCAATATTTTCCCGCTCTTCTCTGCAGAACTCCTCAGGTTCAGTGACATTTGATGGTGACTGTTTGTGGACTGCAGTCTTCAATCACTCCACAGATTTTCAGTGGGGTTTAAGTCTGGGCTTTGACTAGGCCATGTAAGGACATTCCTTGCCTTCTCCAACCGCTGTGTGCTCATTGATGCTGTGTGCTTTGGAAGGGAAACCTTCTTCCCATTGACAACTTTCTGCCAGCAGAGGGCAGCAGATTTTATTCAAGAATTTGACAGTATTTTGCCCCTTCCATTTTTTTTCTTGACAAGTGCTCCAGTCCCTGCTGCAGAGAAACACCCCCATAACCTGATATTACCACCCCCATAACCGGATATTACCACCCCCATAACCGGATATTACCACCCCCATAACCAGATATTACCACCCCCATAACCGGATATTACCACCCCCATAACCGGATATTACCACCCCCATAACCAGATATTACCACCCCCATAACCGGATATTACCACCCCCATAACCAGATATTACCACCCCCATAACCAGAGATTACCACCCCCATAATGGGATATTACCCCCTCCATAACAGAATATTACCCCACCCCCATAACGGGATATTACCCCCCCTATAACGGGATATTACCCCACCCCCATAACGGGATATTACCCCACCCCCATAACGGGATATTACCCCACCCCCATAACGGGATATTACCACCCCCATAACCAGATATTACCACCCCCATAACCAGATATTACCACCCCCATAACCAGAGATTACCACCCCCATAATGGGATATTACCCCCTCCATAACAGAATATTACCCCACCCCCATAACGGGATATTACCCCCCCTATAACGGGATATTACCCCACCCCCATAACGGGATATTACCCCACCCCCATAACGGGATATTACCCCACCCCCATAACGGGATATTACCACCCCCATAACCAGATATTACCACCCCCATAACAGGAGATTACCACCCCCATAATGGGATATTACCCCCTCCATAACAGAATATTACCCCACCCCCATAACGGGATATTACCCCACCCCCATAACGGGATATTACCACCCCCATAACCGAATATTATCACCCCCATAACCGAATATTATCACCCCCATAACCAAATATTACCACCCCCATAACCGAATATTACCCCCTCCATAACAGGATATTACCCCACCCTCATAACGGGATATTACCCCCTCCATAACGGGATATTACCCCCTCCATAACGGGATATTACCCCCTCCATAACGGGATATTACCCCCTCCATAACGGGATATTACCCCCTCCATAACAGGATATTACCCCCTCAATAACAGGATATTACCCCCTCAATAACAGGATATTACCCCCTCCATAACAGGATATTACCCCCTCCATAACAGGATATTACCCCCCCATAACAGGATATTACCCCCCCATAACAGGATATTACCCCCCCATAACAGGATATTTCCCCTCCATAACAGGATATTACCCCCTCCATAACGGGATATTACCCCCTCCATAACGGGATATTACCCCCTCCATAACGGGATATTACCCCCTTCATAACGGGATATTACCCCCTCCATAACGGGATATTACCCCCTCCATAACGGGATATTACCACCCCATAACAGGATATTACCACCCCATAACAGGATATTACCACCCCATAACGGGATATTACCCCACCCCCATAACGGGATATTACCCCACCCCATAACGGGATATTACCCCACCCCATAACGGGATATTACCCCACCCCCATAATGGGATATTACCCCACCCCCATAATGGGATATTACCCCACCCCCATAACAGGATATTACCCCCTCCATAACGGGATATTACCCCCTCCATAGCGGGATATTACCCCCTCCATAGCGGGATATTACCACCCCATAATGGGATATTACCACCCCATAACGGGATATTACCCCACCCCCATAACGGGATATTACCCCACCCCCATAACGGGATATTACCCCACCCCCATAACGGGATATTACCCCACCCCATAACGGGATATTACCCCACCCCCATAATGGGATATTACCCCACCCCCCATAATGGGATATTACCCCACCCCCCATAATGGGATATTACCCCACCCCCATAATGGGATATTACCCCACCCCCATAATGGGATATTACCCCACCCCCATAACGGGATATTACCCCACCCCCATAACGGGATATTACCCCACCCCCATAACGGGATATTACCCCACCCCCATAACGGGATATTACCCCACCCCCATAACGGGATATTACCCCACCCCCATAACGGGATATTACCCTACCCCCATAACAGGATATTACCACCCCCATAACAGGATATTACCCCACCCCAAATTACAGGATATTACCACCCTCCTAACAGGATATTACCACCCCTCCCCCCCCCAAATAACAGGATATTATTACCACCCCCTTAACAGGATATTACCCCCCCAAATAAGAGGATATTACCCCCCAAAATAACAGGATATTACCAGCTCCATGTTTTACAATAGGAATATTGTTTGATTGAATGGTGGGTCCATGTAAGCTGTTTCTGTATCTTTTTTCAAGCCTGAAGGGGCTGATGTGTGGCCGCCGAAATGCGTTGGACGTTGCATCCATTATATGTTTTGAATAAAAGCACTCCAGTACTTTGATGCCTCGATCTGCAGGTTCAAGTATTACTGGGCAGTGACGGGTCCACTTTAAGAAGTTGCCATTGGTAACAAGAAGCTCATTGATCTCTCTCTCTCTCTCCCCACAGACGCTGCTGTTCTGGGCTCTGGTCATCGCCGCCTGCGCCTTCCTCAACCTCCTCTTCATCAGCATCTATCTCATCTGCTTCTGCTGCTGCAAGAAAGATGAAACCGTGGAAACCAAGAGGCCGCAAGCGTGCTGCATCACCTGGACCGCCACCGTGTCGGGCCTGCTGTGCTGGTGAGTGGAATGATTTCCTTTCACCCAAATCTACCACCGACTGAAGGGGGCTGTCTGTTCAGCCAAAGCGACCAATCAGATACTCCCACCTGCTGTGCCCATTATGAGGGGTTCCCACCATCCCTGTGCTGAGTTCCCGGGTCTGCACACCTGCTGTGCCCATTATGAGAGGTTCTCACCATCCCTGTGCTGAGTTCCCGGGTCTGCACACCCGCTGTGCCCATTATGAGAGGTTCTCACCATCCCTGTGCTGAGTTCCCGGGTCTGCACACCCGCTGTGCCCATTATGAGAGGTTCTCACCATCCCTGTGCTGAGTTCCCGGGTCTGTACACCTGTTGTGCCCATTATGAGGGGTTCCAAAAATCCCTGTGCTGAGTTCCCAGGTCTGTACACCCGCTGTGCCCATTATAAGGGGTTCCCACTATCCCTGTGCTGAGTTCCTGCGTCTGTATACCCGCTGTGCCCATTATGAGGGGGTGCCATGGACCATTTTAATTTTGGACAGCTTGGCACGCAGAGGTATATGTATAATAAATGAAGGAGTTGCTTTGTTTTCTCCGGGTGCGTCCCCCCCCCTTTTTTATTTATTTTTTTTCCTCGCTCTCCTCAGTCGCTCCGGCCTCCCCCGCCATCGTTCAATCTCTCGGTCAGCTGAGCCGGGGGAATTCTGGCCAGGGACCACGATTCTTTTTGATTAGATTTTGCTCTCTGCGAGGGTTTAGCGTGGGGATTGTGTCTGTAATCCGGATGGGTCGGGGGATGTGCAGAGGGAAATGACAGGTCAGCAGCGCGGCGAGGGGCACAGGCTACGGCTGTCACACGGCCACATCTACTAATCGCCGCCGGCTGCTGGTTCTGTGGATGGAAGATTCCCGGCTGGGGCTGCTAAAAAGGGAAACGTCACCGGCCGGCTTGCTCCGTATTAAAGGGCTCTCCGCTCCCAATGCGATAAACCCGACTTCAAAAGTTGCATTAAAAAAAAAAAATACCCACCATTAACAGTCCTGTGCCCCTGTCTCCTGCACTCTGGCATTGTCACCCTCCATGACGAAGGTCACCAGACCACCAACAAGCTTGTGTCACGGTACAAAGCTCTGTATTCTTGTCTGATCACCAGGGCCAGGGCAAGGGGTGGGCAGGAGGGGCGGCTGCCCTGGGCACTGTGGTATCATGTGATTTCATGTGAGCAGATAGAGGGGGAGGGGATTTGTGTTGGGTGAAGGAATTTGGGGGGCAGCAGGTGGTAAGAATTGTTTTATGAGGGGAAATTTTTTTTGGGGGGGTGGGGGGGTTCTAGGAGGGGAGATTCATGTTGGGAGGGAGGATGGGGGAAAGATGATTTGTCCTGGGGGGGGTTGTGCTAGAAGAGATAATATGGTAGAGGGGGAAGGGGATTTGTAGTAGGAGAAAGATTATTTATATATATATATATATATATTGGGGGGGGGGTGGTATTTGTGCTAATAGGGATGATTGTGGGGTGTTTGTGCTAGGAAGGGGAATTTGGAGTGGGAGGAGAGAATGTGCACCCAGGAGAAATTTGAGGGTGGAGGATTTGTGCTGGGAGGGGGGATTGGGGGGGTGGGGTTTGGAGTCTGGGGGGAATTGTGCTAGAAGAAGTGATATGGTAGAGGGGAGGGCATTTGTGGTAAGAGGAGGATTTTTTTCTTGGGGGGGGGGGGGATTTGTGCTAATAGGGTTAATTGGGGGGTGTTTGTGATAGGAGGGGGGATTTGGAGTGGGGGGAGAGAATGTGTACCCAGAGGGGAAATTTGAGGGTGGGGGATTTGTGCTGGGAGGGGTGATTGGGGGGGGGGATTGTGCTAGAAGAGGTGATATGGTAGAGGGGGAGGGCATTTGTGGTAGGAGGAGGATTTTTTTTTCTTGGGGGGGGGGGGAGATTTGTGCTAATGGGGATAATTGGGGGGGGGGGGGTTGCTACATGGGGGAATTTTGAAGTGGGGGGATAGAGGATGCGTACTTAAAGGGCAAATTTGTGGGGTGGAGGATTTATGCTGGGAGGAGTTTTTTTTTTTTTTTTTGGGGTGGAGGGGGGGGGGGGATTTTGTACTGGGAGGGGTGATTTCATTGGGAGAGGGGGGGATTTGGAGTGGGGGGGGTGGAGGATTTGTGCTAGGAAGGGTGATATTTTTTTTTCTTTTTTTTGGGGGGGTGGGTCATTTGTGCTGGGGGATTTGGGGGTGGAGGGGGCAAAGATTTGTGCTGGGAAGGGGGATTTCAGCAGGGGGGGGCACATTTGTACTGGGAGGAGGGGGAATTGATACTTAAGTGGTAATCATGCAGATTGGTGCCCAATTTTTTGGGGGGGAGGGGGGATTCTTGCTAACACATACCGCTCATACATCTTGGGGGTGGGGCACAGTTAGGCTTGCCCATCCTGGGCTCCTCCTTGTCACATAGGAAAGCAATGCAGTGACCCTTCCTCAGGCATGTGGCCCTGAAACGTTTCTTTCCTATGCTATCATACTAAAATAAAGAGCTTTGCACTTCGAAACAAGCTTATTGGTGGTCTGGAGGCATATTTCATCTCGGGTGACAACACTGGCACAAAATTGGCAGGCAGGGACAGAACGTTGTCGCCCTACTTTAGCAAGTGCCTGAACAGAGTTGGTCAGGGGATGTGCATCCCATGTCCTGCACCGTGACCAGGCAGGAGTCATTGCAGCACTTCAACAAACTAAATGTCATTCAGGTTACAGCCTTGTGATGCAGAAACAGCTTTGGGAATCCGGATCTGATGTGGATCTGAGGAGCACTATGGGCTCTGTCTACACCACATGTGTCAAACACGGCCAAATCCGGCTCGCCAGGCAGTTTCATGTGGCCCTCACACCCAGGGGTTTTTTCCAGCCATGAGAGTTCCGCCACCTCCGGCTCAATACCTCCGCTCCAATCTCACCACTGTCACTTGTAAAGACAGAGGTCTTCTGTGTGTACAAGGACAGCTTTCCTCTCAGTGGCTCTCCCAGATCCCTGCCTGCCCTACACTCAGAATGGGGCAACGGAAGATGGAGGTGCAGTGTTGGATGGGGCATCGGCCTGTGAAAGAGAGCTGCACACTGTGCTTAGCTCACCTCAAACTCTGCACTCGGTACATAGCGCACCCATGAACTCGGCACTCTGTACATAGCACACTCCTGAGCTCTGCACTCTGTAAATAGTGCACCCATGAATAGAGGTCGACCGATATGGGTTTTTCTCTGGCCGATGCCGATGCCGATATTTAGAAATCGCGGTGGCCGATGGCCGATATGTGATGCCGATTTTTTTGGGCCGATATATTTGGCCGATTTTTTTTTTTTTTTTCCCTTCATCTCATAAAATCTAACAGTTAGATTTTTACACTGGGGCGTTTTTCAGGCGCTTTTGGGCTAAAAATAGCGCCTGTAAAGTGCCTGTAAAATGGCTCCCCTGCAGTCTCAGTGTGATATCCCGAGTGCTTTCACACTGAGGCGATGCGCTGGCAGGATGTAAAAAAAGTCCTGCAAATGGCATCTTTGGAGCGGTGCAATACCGCTCCTCCACCACTCCTGCCCATTGAAATGAATGTGCACCGCTGCCGAAGCGCCTGCAAAGCGTTTTGGCAGCGGCGCTTCAGGGGCGCATTTAACCCCTTCCTCGGCCGCTAGCTGGGTTATAAGCGCCCCGCTAGCAGCCGAATAGCGCCTCTAAAATGACGGTAAAGCGCCGCTAAAACTAGCAGCGTTTTACCATCAACGCATGCCTGCTCCAGTGTGAAAGCAACCTTAAGTAATACAGAAATTTTTTTTTCATTTAAACATTAAACAAAACAAACCTCCAATCAGTTCACTTGTATGTATAATTTAGAAAACGAAAAAAAAAAAAAAAAAAAACCTATCTTAAATATTAAATACACAAAAACAGGTAATCAAAACTTTTGGACGAAAAAAAATGGGCTAACTTTACTGCTTAGGTTTTTTTTTTTAATTCATTACTGTATTTTTTTTTTTTTAAATTGCGTTTGAAAGACCGCTGCGCAAATACCGTGTGACATAAAATATTGCAACAATCACCATTTTATTCCCTAGGGTCTCTGCTAAAAAAATATATATAATGTTTGGGGGTTCTAAGTGATTTTCTAGCAGAAAATACAGGATTTTGACTTGTAAGCAACAAGTGTCAGAAAAGATTTAGTCTTTAAATGGTTAAACTGAGAGCTTCTACACGGAGTTCAGTCTATTGATAAAAAGAACCTGAAAGATACAATGTATCTTCTTATCAGACTTGGCAGGCTGCCCAGAGGAGGAGAGAAGAAAACTTCACAGATAACTTAAGGCAACTTGCATTAACTTCTATTACAGAAGTCATTTGCAAGTCACGGCTGAAGTTACAATCGGCCTTTTTTATCAGCACAATCGGCCGATGCCGATTAAGTAAATAACGCCAAATATCGGCCGATATATCGGCCGGCCGATATATCGGTCGACCCCTACCCATGAACTCTTCACTCTGTACGTAGCGCACCCATGAACTCTTCACTCTGTACATGGCACACTCCTGAACTCTTCACTCTGTACATTGCGCTCCCATGAACTCTTCACTCAGTACGTAACGCACCCATGAACTCTTCACTCTGTACATAGCACACCCCTGAGCTCTGCACTCTGTAAATAGCGCACTCATGAACTCTTCACTCTGTACATGGCACACTTCTGAACTCTTCACTCTGTACATTGCGCTCACATGAACTCTTCACTCAGTTTGTAGCGCACCCATGAACTCTTCACTCTGTACATAGCACACCCCTGAGCTCTGCACTCTGTAAATAGCGCACCCATGAACTCTTCACTCTGTACGTAGCGCACCCATGAACTCTTCACTCTGTACATGGCACACTCCTGAACTCTTCACTCTGTACATTGCGCTCCCATGAACTCTTCACTCTGTACATTGCACTCCCATGAACTCTTCACTCAGTTTGTAGCACACCCCTGAGCTCTGCACTCTGTAAATAGCGCACCCATGAACTCTTCACTCTGTACGTAGCGCAGTCCTGAACTCTTCACTCTGTACGTAGCGCAGTCCTGAACTCTGCACTCTGTACATAACGCACTCCTGAACTCTTCACTCTGTACGTAGCGCACCCATTAACTCTGCACTCTGTACGTAGCCCACCCCTGAACTCTGCACTCTGTACGTAGAAGACTCCTGAACTCTGCACTCTGTACGTAGCGCACTCCTGCATTAATGGCAGTGCATCCAAAATGCCTGCTTACGTGTGTGGTTTTTTTTTTGTTTTTGTTTTTTTTATGCATTTCCATTTAAAAGTCTATGCCTTAAATGTACAGTAACACAACTGGTTTGGATACATTTCATCCAAAGAAATAAAATGCTACAATCCTTCATTCTGGATCCCCCCCCCCCCCCCCAAGGAGTAATTTTCCCATCTGCTAATTTTACACTATAGCTGTGACTAGGCATCCTGCGAAGCCCGCACTCTCACATTAATATTATCTGCGATATCCTCACCTGTCTGCCATGTGACTGCAGATGCTGAAATGTCTTTCTGGTGCTGCAATGCTGGAACAGAGGGAAGAGAAGAGACAGGGGTCGTTGCCATTAGGCACTTCCTATTACAGGGTGACAACACTCTGTCCCTATTTCCCAGTTGGTCTCCTGGGTTTTCACCGTCAACGTTAGCTTCAGATGGAGACTACAAGTAGACATTTGTAAATCTGCAGCTTTTATTAAAAGAATCCCTTGTGATCGTGCCATGAAGGTCTTGTTCAGGCACTTCCTGTTACAGGGTGACAACGCTCTGCCCCTGTATCTTAATTGAGCTCCGGGGTTGTCACCATCATATAGGCTTCCAATGAAGACTAATGGACATTTGTAAAACTGCAACTTTTATTAAATGTAGCACTACTGATCTTACCAAAAGGACCCTCGTTCGGGCACTTCCTGTTTGCTGACAACACTCTGTTCCTGTCCAATGATGCTCCCACGTTGTCGTCGATCGAATAGGCTTCCTATGGAGGCCATTGCAGCGCACATTACACAGATGTGGTCTACTGTTGTCACCATCAAGGACACCCGCGCCCTGAAAAAACGCCGTGCCGCCATCACATTTCAAATTTCATTTTTTTTTTTTTTTTTTTTAAATCTGCAACTTTTATTAAAATAACTGCGGCTCATCCTGCCATGAAGCTGCAGCACGATGAAACGCGTGGTGCACGTTTTTCAGCACGTCTTCTGTGCGGTTTGCTGTTCAATCAGCAACGTGCAGATGTGAGCGGGTGCTTTAATGGCACGGCTGCACGTGCGCAATAGGGGAGCGTGTTTCTCTACGGGAAAGCACTTGATTTTGCATGCGTTCCCGCAACGCTTGCGTTTTTTGTGTGTTTATATTTACTAATTAAAAGAGGAAAAAAAAAATCAAAGATGGAGAAAAAAAAAGGGAATAAAATACCAAAAGAAAAGAATGCTCCTTTACGGAGCTCAGAGGCATCAGCGGGAGAGCGACGGCACGCGGCGTTATTGACGCATCGCCGATTTTAATGTTTTGTGTTCTCCGTGAGATGTATTATCCCGCCGGTGAGATATTGATATCTTGGTATATTACTAATGTCGCTCGCTGCTGAGAAGAGCGATTCCAGCCGATGATTGATGTCACTTAATGATGAGAGGCGGGGATCAGCGGGAGCGAGGAGCGCGGGGTTCAGCGCAGAGCGGAGAATTGGGCTGTCAGAGGGATCCGGTTATATAACAACCTCGCCATCGCGCTTCCTTTTTTTTTTTTTTTTCCCAGCCAGGACTTAAAATAGCATCATGTGTTATCACTGTATTATAATGGGCTGAAGACTCTGATATTCAGGGACCGCGGACAGAAGCCGCTATGACATCATCATTTATAGCACACTGTATTTAAAAGCGATTTTGTTTGCTAAAGTACTGTATATCATAAACAATCGCCTTTTTAATCAAATAATTTTCAGGGTTTTTTGGGTTTTTTTTTTTTTGGCATTTCAATATTGCTTATCTACTGCAGCCTCTTTGCTGTCGCTTTCCATCGATGTTCACAAGATTTCACTTTTCTTCCCCCTATTGAAATGAATGGGCTGCCCTACCAGCGACATGCATGCGCAAACGCGGTCTGAACGGAGACATCAGACAAATGTATGAAATCCATTTTAATGGTTTTTTTTTTTTTTTTTCTTTCTCATCTACCAACCGAATAAAATCTCTTTTCCTGGGTGGCCCCCTTCTGTGGCCCCATGGACATCGCCTCCTCCGGGGGTCCATTACCATTTCCCATAATTTGGCTCCCTTCAATTTGAAATCCTTTTCTGGACGTTGTGAAAGGTTCCATATGTGGGGGGGGAGGCGCCCCCCCCCCCCCCCTCCTGCGGTATGGCATTGATGCGGATGAGTTGGCTCAGGGCGACCCTGGAGGTAAGTCTTCTACTCCAGATCTGTCGGAGGAGGTTAGTGAAGCTACATTGCCCCTGAATCCCTGATATCCGCTAATTACACCGACCGCAGCCATTCTACAGAGCCCCTTCTATGTACAGGATGTAGCCCCGGGGGCCCCCCCAGTGCCGGGAGCAGAGACGGCATATGTAACAATTAGGCCGGTGCTCTCTGGATGGATTTGGGCTCCCTGTCTGTGCTATTAAGAGGCCGCTTCTTCTTCTTTCTTTTTTTTTTTTTTTTTCTTTTTCTTAACATATTCTGGCCCCTGTATTCCTTATAACCAGACATGAATAATAGATGCTGATTGGTGGACAGCCACCACCACCTGACAGAGCTCCCCTCCTATCTAGATCTGGTCTGACACCCAAATCTTCCAGTGCATTCCATTCATACAACCTTCCAAACTCAGCACAGGGATGGTGGGAACCCCTCATAATGGGCACAGCAGGTGTACAGACCCGGGAACTTAGCTCAAGGATGGTGGGAACCCCTCATAATGGGCACAGCAGGGGTACAGACCCGGGAACTCAGCACAGGGATGGTAGAAACCACAATGGAAAATACTGCAATATTATTATTGCCCCATACACACCAGATGTTGCCCCATACATTCCAGATGTTGCCCCATACATACCTGAAATCAGGCTTGCAGGTAACGTCCTTTACAGGGCAGAACAGGGCTGACTGAAACAGAAAGCAATAGAAACGGATGCCCTTTTTTTTTCTGCTTTTCAGTGCCGCGGTGGGTGTCGGTTTTTATGGGAACAGCGAGACCAATGATGGTATCTACCAGCTGACCTACTCCCTGGATGATGCCAATCACACCTTGGCTGGGGTGGACAATCTGGTAAGTGGTCTTTGCCGCAGCGGTGTGGCTGAACAGATGTATGTACACCATTGGCGCTGGTGGGAAACAATATGCTGCGACACATTGTAACATTCCAGCGGGCCTCTTTGTGTGATAGACAGAAGTGACAGGGGCAGCTGTTTATACCCGTGCAGAGTGCGGCGCGCCAGGCATCTCCACCAATTTGCTGCTGTGAAATTCCTCTGGACTGTGACTAATGGAGAGCTCGACGGCTCTGTTGGGAAAGGGCCATTCCGTCTATTCAGAGCCATCTGTCTCCGAGAGAAGCCTCCGAGGAAAATAAGGCAACTGGCTGGAAGATGTGCCAGACCGTAAAACAGGCCCGGGACAGCTGCCGGCAACAAAGTATTATTGAGGAGCACTTAAGGCAGCTATTGGCCGACCAGAAAATGAGGGACCCAACGGGAAGCTTTAGGAATGGACACTTGGGGTCATATTTATAAAGCCGTGAATCCGACATTCTGAAGGGGAATCTTCCTGATCCATTTGTTTTAAAGGACAGTGATTGAGTCAACGCCAGAGAGTGGTGAAAGTCACATTCACTGCTTTATAAATTTGTCCCTCAGTGACCAGACTCATAGGCAGCCATATTTGCTAACAGTCATGTCTCCAGTACTATTACCATTATCATATCTCTTTAGAGAGGATAAAAGTTGTGTCCAGGGGCATTATCAGGGGTAAGGAAATAATATAAAGGGGATAAGAGATCAGTTGTTGCTATCAGCCCTCACACTTTCTCCCCTCTATCCCAATAACCTCCAACCTCTCTTATACTCTGTTCTTCTCTTCTCCTTCTCCGTTCTTCTCCTCTCTTCTCCTTCACCTTCTCCATTTTTCTTCTCCTTCTCTGTTCTTTTTCCTTTCTCCTGCTCAATTGTTCTTACCCTTCTCCATTCTTCTCCTTTTATTCTCTTTCTCCTTCTCTATTCTTCTTCCTCTTCTCTGATCTTCTCCATTCTTCTACTTTGCCTTCTCTGTTCTTTTTCTCCTTCTCCATTGTTCTCTTTTTTTCTCCTGCTCCTCCACCTTCTTCTTTTCCTTCTCCATTCCTGACCCCCTCCTTTTCTTCCTCTTTTTCCTCCCTCTTCTCCTTTCCCTCCTCCTGCTCTGTTCATCTCCTCCGCCTTTTCTTCTCCTCCGCCACCTCCACTCTTCTCCCCCGCTTTCTGGGCTCTTCTTATCCGCTTTCTCCATTTCTCTTTTCCTTCTCCTATGATGTCCTTTGTTCTTCTCCTCTGTTATTCTCCTTCCCCTCCTCTGTTCTTCTCTTCCCCTCCTCCTTCTTGACTCTTCTCCCTCGCCTTCTCCGCTCTTCTTCTTCCTCGCCTCCTTCTTGGCTCTTCTCCCTCGCCTTCTCCGCTCTTCTTCTCCGCTCTTCTTCTCCCTTGCCTTCTCCGCTCTTCTTCTCCCTCGCCTTCTCCGCCCTTCTTCTCCCTCACCTTCTACGCTCTTCTTCTCCCATTGCCTTCTCCGCTCTTCTCCCTCGCCTTCTCCGCTCTTCTCCCTTGCCTTTTTCGCTCTTCTATTCCCTCGCCTTCTCCGCTCTTCTATTCCCTCGCCTTCTCCGCTCTTCTTCCCCCTTGCTTTCTCCGCTCTTTTTCTCCCCCGCCTTCTCCGCTCTTTTTCTCCCCCGCCTTCTCCGCTCTTTTTCTCCCCCGCCTTCTCCGCTCTTTTTCTCCCCCGCCTTCTCCGCTCTTTTTCTCCCCCGCCTTCTCCGCTCTTTTTCTCCCCCGCCTTCTCCGCTCTTTTTCTCCTCGCCTTCTCCGCTCTTTTTCTCCTCGTCTTCTCCGCTTCTCCGCTCTTCTTCTCCCTCGCCTTCTCCGCTCTTTTTCTCCTCTGCCTTCTCTGCTCCTCTCCTTCTCCCCCGCCTTCTCTATTCCTCTATTTCTTCTCCTATGATGTTTTGTTCTTTTTCTTCCCGGTTCTTCTCCCCCACCTTCTCAGCTCTTCTTCTCCCCCGCCTTCTCAGCTCTTCTTCTCCCCCGCCTTCTCAGCTCTTCTTCTCCCCCGCCTTCTCAGCTCTTCTTTTCCATCACTTTCCTCGAACTTCTTCTCCCCCCGCCTTCTCTGCTCTTCTTCTCCCCCCGCCTTCTCTGCTCTTCTTCTCCCCCCGCCTTCTCTGCTCTTCTTCTCCCCCGCCTTCTCCGCTCTTCTTCTCCCCCGCCTTCTCCGCTCTTCTTCTCCCATTGCCTTCTCCACTCTTCTTCTCCCATTGCCTTCTCCACTCTTCTTCTCCCATTGCCTTCTCTGCTCTTCTCCCTCGCCTTCTCCGCTCTTCTCCCTCGCCTTCTCCGCTCTTCTATTCCCTCGCCTTCTCCGCTCTTCTATTCCCTCGCCTTCTCCGCTCTTCTATTCCCTCGCCTTCTCCGCTCTTCTTCCCCCTTGCTTTCTCTGCTCTTTTTATCCCCCGCCTTCTCCGCTCTTTTTCTCCTCTGCCTTCTCTGCTCCTCTTCTTCTCCCCCACCTTCTCTATTCCTCTATTTCTTCTCCTATGATGTTTTGTTCTTTTTCTTCCCGGTTCTTCTCCCCCGCCTTCTCAGCTCTTCTTCTCCCCCGCCTTCTCAGCTCTTCTTCTCCCCCGCCTTCTCAGCTCTTCTTCTCCCCTGCCTTCTCAGCTCGTCTTCTCCCCCGCCTTCTCAGCTCTTCTTTTCCATCGCCTTCCTCGCTCTTCTTCTCCCCCGCCTTCTCTTCTCTTCTTCTCCCCCGCCTTCTCTGCTCTTCTTCTCCCCCGCCTTCTCTGCTCTTCTTCTCCCCCGCCTTCTCTGCTCTTCTTCTCCCCCGCCTTCTCTGCTCTTCTTCTCCCTCGCCTTCTCCGCTCTTCTTCTTCTCCCCCGCCTTCCCTGCTCTTCTTCTTCTCCCCCACCTTCCCCGCTCTTCTTCTTCTCCCCCGCCTTCTCTGCTTTTCTCCCCGCCTTCTCTATTCCTCTGTTTCTTCTCCTATGATGTTTTGTTCTTTTTCTTCCCGGTTCTTCTCCCCCGCCTTCTCAGCTCTTCTTCTCCCCCGCCTTCTCAGCTCTTCTTCTCCCCCGCCTTCTCAGCTCTTCTTCTCCCCCGCCTTCTCAGCTCTTCTTCTCCCCCGCCTTCTCAGCTCCTCTTCTCCCCCGCCTTCTCAGCTCTTCTTCTCCCCCGCCTTCTCAGCTCTTCTTCTCCCCCGCCTTCTCAGCTCTTCTTCTCCCCCGCCTTCTCAGCTCTTCTTCTCCCCCGCCTTCTCCACTCTTCTTCTCCCCCGCCTTCTCTGCTCTTCTTCTCCCCCGCCTTCTCTGCTCTTCTTCTCCCCCGCCTTCTCCGCTCTTCTTCTTCTCCCCCGCCTTCCCTGCTCTTCTTCTTCTCCCCCGCCTTCTCCGCTCTTCTTCTTCTCCCCCGCCTTCTCTGCTTTTCCCCCCGCCTTCTCTATTCCTCTATTTCTTCTCCTATGATGTTGTGTTCTTCTCTGTTCTTTTCCTTCTCGGTTCTTCTCCCCTGTCTTCTCCGCTCTTCTTCTCCCCCGCCTTCTCCGCTCTTCTTCTCCCCCGTCTTCTCCGCTCTTCTTCTCCCCCGTCTTCTCCGCTCTTCTTCTCCCCCGCCTTCTCCGCTCTTCTTCTCCCCCGCCTTCTCCGCTCTTCTTCTCCCCCGCCTTCTCCGCTCTTCTTCTCCCCCGCCTTCTCTATTCCTCTATTTCTTCTCCTATGATGTTTTGTTCTTTTTCTTCCCGGTTCTTCTCCCCCGCCTTCTCAGCTCTTCTTCTCCCCCGCCTTCTCAGCTCTTCTTCTCCCCCGCCTTCTCAGCTCTTCTTCTCCCCCGCCTTCTCAGCTCTTCTTCTCCCCCGCCTTCTCAGCTCTTCTTCTTCCCCACTATTCTTCTCCCCAGCTATTCTTCTCCCCCGCCTTCTCTGCTCTTCTTCTCCCCCGCCTTCTCTGCTCTTCTTCTTCTCCCCCGCCTTCTCTGCTCTTCTTCTTCTCCCCCGCCTTCTCTGCTCTTCTTCTTCTCCCCCGCCTTCTCTGCTCTTCTTCTTCTCCCCCGCCTTCTCCGCTCTTCTTCTTCTCCCCCGCCTTCTCCGCTCTTCTTCTTCTCCCCCGCCTTCTCTGCTCTTCTTCTCCCCCGCCTTCTCCGCTCTTCTTCTTCTCCCCCGCCTTCTCCGCTCTTCTTCTTCTCCCCCGCCTTATCCGCTCTTCTTCTTCTCCCCCGCCTTCTCCGCTCTTCTTCTTCTCCCCCGCCTTCTCTATTCCTCTATTTCTTCTCCTATGATGTTGTGTTCTTCTCTGTTCTTTTCCTTCTCGGTTCTTCTCCCCTGTCTTCTCCGCTCTTCTTCTCCCCCGCCTTCTCCACTCTTCTCCCCCGCCTTCTCCGCTCTTCTTCTCCCCCGCCTTCTCCGCTCTTCTTCTCCCCCGCCTTCTCCGCTCTTCTTCTCCCCCGCCTTCTCCGCTCTTCTTCTCCCCCGCCGTCTCCGCTCTTCTTCTTCTCCCCTGCCTTCTCCGCTCTTCTTCTTCTCCCCTGCCTTCTCCGCTCTTCTTCTTCTCCCCCGCCTTCTCCGCTCTTCTTCTTCTCCCCCGCCTTCTCTGCTCTTCTTCTTCTCCCCCGCCTTCTCCGCTCTTCTTCTTCTCCCCCGCCTTCTCTGTTCTTCTTCTTCTCCCCTGCCTTCTCCGCTCTTCTTCTCCCCTGCCTTCTCCACTCTTCTTCCTTCTCCGCTCTTCTTCCTCCCCCGTCTTCTCCGCTCTTCTTTCTCCCTGTCTTCCTTGCTCTTGTTCTCCCCCGCCTTCTCCGCTCTTGTTCTCCCCCGCCTTCTCTGCTTTTCTTCTCCCTCGCCTTCTCCACTCTTCTTCCTTCTCCGCTCTTCTTCCTCCCTGTCTTCTTTGCCCTTGTTCTCCCCCGCCTTCTCCGCTCTTGTTCTCCCGCGCCTTCTCTGCTTTTCTTCTCCCTCGCCTTCTCCACTCTTCTTCCTTCTCCGCTCTTCTTCCTCCCCCGTCTTCTCCGCTCTTCTTCCTCCCTGTCTTCTTTGCTCTTGTTCTCCCCCGCCTTCTCCGCTCTTGTTCTCCCCCGCCTTCTCTGCTTTTCTTCTCCCTCTCCTTCTCCACTCTTCTTCCTTCTCCGCTCTTCTTCTCCCCCGCCTTCTCCGCTCTTGTTTTCCCTCGCCTTCTCCACTCTTCTTCCTCCTCCGCTCTTCTTCCTCCTCCGTCTTCTCTGCTCTTGTTCTCCCCCCGCCTTTTACGCTCTTCTTCGTTCTCCGCTCTTGTTCTCTCCCACCTTCTCAGCTCTTCTTCTCCCCCGCCTTCCCCGCTCTTCTTCTTCCCCGCCCTTATTCTCCCCCGCCTTCTCCGCTCTTCTTCTCCCCGCCTTCTGCGCCTTCTGTTGTGTTCTTTTCCTTCTCGGTTCTTCTCCCCCGCCTTCTCCGCTCTTCTTCTCCCCTGCCTTCTCCACTCTTCTTCTCCCTCACCTTCTCCACTCTTCTTCTCCCCTGCCTTCTCCACTCTTCTTCTCCCTCACCTTCTCCACTCTTCTTCCTTCTCCGCTCTTCTTCCTCCCCCGTCTTCTCCGCTCTTCTTCCTCCCTGTCTTCTTTGCTCTTGTTCTCCCCCGCCTTCTCCGCTCTTGTTCTCCCCCGCCTTCTCTGCTTTTCTTCTCCCTCGCCTTCTCTACTCTTCTTCCTTCTCCGCTCTTCTTCTCCCCCGCCTTCTCCGCTCTTCTTCTCCCCCGCCTTCTCCGCTCTTCTTCTCCCCCGCCTTCTCCGCTCTTCTTCTCCCCCGCCTTCTCCGCTCTTCTTCTCCCCCGCCTTCTCCGCTCTTGTTTTCCCTCGCCTTCTCCACTCTTCTTCCTCCTCCGCTCTTCTTCCTCCTCCGTCTTCTCTGCTCTTGTTCTCCCCCCGCCTTTTACGCTCTTCTTCGTTCTCCGCTCTTGTTCTCTCCCACCTTCTCAGCTCTTCTTCTCCCCCGCCTTCCCCGCTCTTCTTCTTCCCCGCCTTCCCCGCTCTTCTTCTTCCCCACCTTCTCCGCTCTTCTTCTCCCCTGCCTGCTCCGCTCTTCTTCTCCCCCTCCTTCTCCGCTCTTCTTCTCCCCCGCCTTCTGCGCTCTTCTTCTCCCCCGCCTTCTGCGCTCTTCTTCTCCCCCGCCTTCTGCGCTCTTCTTCTCCCCCGCCTTCTGCGCTCTTCTTCTCCCCCGCCTTCTGCGCTCTTCTTCTCCCCCGCCTTCCCTGCTCTTCTTCTCCCCCGCCTTCTCTGCTCTTCTTCCTTCTCCGCTCTTGTTCTCCCCTGCCTTCTCCGCTCTTGTCCTCCTCCTCCTTCTTTTTCTTCCCCTACTTGTCATTTTTCTCCTCCTTCTTCTCCCTCACCTTCCTCCCTCTCTCTCGCTTCCCACATCCTCTCTCTTCTCTGTTTCAAGTTCTTAATCCCATACGTAGTGTGGATGTTTGGTCATGAGTTATGCTGACTCTGCGCCATACTTAGTAGTGCTGCACAGTGGTTTTCCCTTAGTCCTGTTCTACCATTTTGGGTTTTACTGATTGAAACCAAAACCACTCCATGCAGACACCTCCCACTGAAATACAGATGTGCATTACAGGGGACATGTACAAATCTGTGTAATATAGTAACGGAAATATGGTGATACATCAATCCCACTCCAGTGTGAAAATCACAACAAACATGACTATTAAGCAAATCTTACAGTGATGAAAATCCGTTGCAGTGTTTGTTAAAGCAGCTGTTCATTTCTCCTGCGCCCGGCCCTCCCCCTTTATATAACATGAAATCAGAAGGAAAGAGCTGCTCAGCCCCGCTCCCTTTTGATCCAGAATAAATGGCAGCGAAAGGCCGTCATATCTTATTAAAAAGAAAGAGAAGTCAGTGGGTTTGTGTCCGTGTGCTCGCAGCTCGGCAGGATTCCGCACAGAGATAAAGTTACATCAATTTGTTGCTTGAAAAAGTCCATTAGGTTCAGCTGTTCATATTGGTAATCCTGCAGCAGATGATCCGGGGAAAAGACAAAAAGCCCCATTAGAGGATGCAGAAGATATTTCCAGTTCGGCTCGACATATATATTATACAGCATCTCACAAAAGTGAGTACACCCCTCACATTTTTGTAAATATTTTATTATATCTTTTCATGTGACAACACTGAAGAAATGACACTTTGCTACAATGTAAAGTAGTGAGTGTACAGCTTGTATAACAGTGTAAATTTGCTGCCCCCTCAAAATAACTCAACACACAGCCATTAATGTCTAAACCGCTGGCAACAAAAGTGAGTACACCCCTAAGTGAAAATGTCCAAATTGGGCCCAATTAGCCAATTAGACTCGTTAGTGTTACAAGGTCTCAGGTGTGAATGGGGAGCAGGTGTGTTAAATTTGGTGTTATCGCTCTCACTCTCTCATACTGGTCACTGGAAGTTTAGCATGGCACCTCATGGCAAAGAACTCTCTGAGGATCTGAAAAAAAGAATTGTTGCTCTACATAAAGATGGCCTAGGCTATAAGAAGATTGCCAAGACCCTGAAACTGAGCTGCAGCACGGTGGCCAAGACCATACAGCAGTATAACAGGACGGGTTCCACTCAGAACAGGCCTCGCCATGGTTGACCAAAGAAGTAGAGTGCACGTGCTCAGCGTCATATCCAGAGGTTGTTTTTGGTAAATAAACGTGTAGCCATGGCCCCGACCCTAGAGGCCTAATGGTGACCTCCAGAATCGGGGAGAGCTGACATCCATCTTCACAGTGTGGGTTACTAGGCATAGTGGGTGTGGTGTAGATAGAGTAAGTTGGGCGCCAGTCACTTTGAAAATGCAAAAAGAGATTTACTGTCTCTTAACAGTACTGGGGAGAGAGGGTTGGGGCTTGAACACCCTTAGGCAGATGCAAAATACTTGGCAGACTCCGAGACAAAAATAGGAATAGAAGAACAGCTATACAGTTCAAGGGCCTTTAAGCCGAATTGCAGCAAACTGCATCTGTAGACCGCTGTCTCCTATAGCAGCTGATCTGGTAACTTCAACTTCAATACAGATCACAACTCACGGTATCCTGTTGTGAATCCTCTCACTAAGCCACCAGTCTCTCTCTAGACTCTTTGGATTCAGCCGCCACTGGATCCCTTGAGCTCCTTCACAACTATCCCGCTGTGGCTTCCAAGTGTCACCCACACTGTCCCGCTGGGTTCCTGACCTGGCTCTTCAGCTAACCTGCTGAATCCTCTGCAAGCGTCAACCACACTGTTCCGCTGGGTCCCTAGCTTGATCCTGTTGAAGCTTTCCCAACTTCTTCACCATCCTTGGCTAGTGAAAAAAGCTGCTCTGGTACTTCTTCAGGCCCCACAGAACCTGGCCTCTCATAACAGGAGAGATTGTATCTTCCTGGCCACTGTGTCCCCTTAACCTCTGACTCTGGTTCTCGCTTGCCTCTGGCGGCAGGAGTGGTTGTCCCTGATGGCAACCGCTTTCCTTCACCTGTGGCATTTACTTGGTTCCCCAGCTGGCAGAACCCCCTGCCACTTGGTTGGGCTCCAAGCCTGAAGCCCCAGCCCCACGCTGCTTCCTTCCAACCTGGATAGGCCTCAGACCACCTAGCAGCCAGGTACTCCTGGATAGGCCTCAGGCTTCTGGCCTAGCAGCCGGGAGCTTTTAAACACATGTCCACCCAGACAGCTATCCAGGTGGCACCAAACCCTGATCAGCTGACCCCTCCAAAATAAATAGGCTCTCCCAGCAGGCCAAGGGCAAAGAAACTCCTGCCAATTGGCAGACAACCCATCCATTCCTTGTCTGGATTTATTAAGCCCTTGTCAATCTAATGCCACAGGTAACAATGCCACCTAGTGACAGAAGAGAGAGGTGCATCAAACCCAGGTTTAGGAAAAGGTCAGTGGATCTCCCTAACAATTGGCCAGGCTGGTTACCGCCGAGCAAACTAAATTTGTTAGTAACCCTGCCTAACACCAGGGTTCTACAGACGTATGAGTGCTGCCAGCATTGCTGCAGAAGTTGAAGGGGTGGGGGGTGGTCAGCCTCTCAGTGCTCAGACCATACAGCTCTCCCAAAGATGATGCACAAGAAAGCGTACAAAAATGTGAGGGGTGTACTCACTTTTTCCTCCTAATAAAGTGACCTATTGCATATCACCTTACAGAGTACATAGACTTAATCACACCAGTCCTTGCCCACAGGAGCTTAGAATCTATTGTCAATAGGGACAGTTTGAGTGGAAGCTATTTAACTGGTTAGTAGGATTTTGGAGGAAACCTGCACAAATGTAAAAGGAGGGGTGGACATACATACTCAATCCAGACAGTGACCCTGCTGGGATATGAACTTTGGACCCATTGCGAGCCATCATGCATGCCTCACAATTCAAAAAAATGAATAGTATAAAGGGTGTCAAGAAGGTTCAGTCCTCGTAATGAATAGAATACACATTGAACTGCCATAACCTAACCACTCACCATAACTCATCAAGGCATGGACTCTACTGGACCTCTGAAGGTACGCTGTAGTATCTGGCACCAAGCCGTCACTAACAGATCCTGTAAGTTGGGAGGTGGGGTCTGCATGGATTGGATTTGTTTTTCCAGCATATCCCACAGATACCCGATTGGATTGAGATCTGGAGAATTTGGAGGCCAAGTCAACACCGCAAGCTTGTTGTGTTCCTCAAACCATTCTTGAATTCATCAGACCAGGCCACCTTCTTCCATTTCTCCATGGTCCAGTTCTAATGCTCACGTGCCCATTGTATGCTCTTTTGGCTGTGGAAATCTGGTCAGCATAGGCACCCTGACCGGTCTGTGGCTACGCAGCCCCATACACAACAAACTGATGTTCTGTGTGTTCTCTGCAAAGCAAAATCATAGATTGGGGGTGCCGCTCCATGACTAAGCCCCATTGGCGGGGAGAAATGCATCAAAGGCATGGCCTGGATGGAGCCTGGCCTGAGGTTGCCTCTACTATAGACACTGTTGGGTTTTAGCTGGATGTGTGGCACTTGGGATCTTTTCTTCCTACATGTTTGCTTTGTGTGTTCTGACACCTTTCTAGCAGAACCAGCATTCACTTTTTCAGAAATTTGAGCTCCAGTAGCTCTTTTGTTGGACCGGACTACACAGGCCAACCTTCCCTCCCCCACCTCCATCAATGAGCCCGCCCCCCCCATCAATGAGCCTCCCCCCCACCTCCATCAATGAGCCTCCCCCCCACCTCCATGAATGAGCCTCCCCCACCTCCATGAATGAGCCTTTCCCCCCCACCTCCATGAATGAGCCTTTCCCCCCCACCTCCATGAATGAGCCTTTCCCCCCCCACCTCCATGAATAAGCCTTCCCTCCCCACCTCCATCAATGAGCCCCCCCCACCTCCATCAATGAGCCCCCCCCCCCCACCTCCATCAATGAGCCTTCCCTCCCCCACCTCCATCAATGAGCCTTCCCTCCCCCCACCTCCATCTATGACCCTTCCCTCCCCACCTCCATCAATGAGCCCCCACCTCCATCAGTGAGCCTCCCCCCCACCTCCATCAATGAGCCCCCCCCCCACCTCCATCAATGAGCCCCCCCCCCACCTCCATCAATGAGCCTTCCCTCCCCCACCTCCATCAATGAGCCTTCCCTCCCCCACCTCCATCTATGACCCTTCCCTCCCCACCTCCATCAATGAGCCCCCACCTCCATCAGTGAGCCTCCCCCCCACCTCCATCAGTGAGCCCCCCCCACCTCCATCAATGAGCCCCCCCCCACCTCCATCAATGAGCCTCCCCCCCCACCTCCATCAATGAGCCTTTCCCCCCCACCTCCATCAATGAGCCTTTACCCCCCCACCTCCATCAATGAGCCTTTCCCCCCCACCTCCATCAATGAGCCTTTCCCCCCACCTCCATCAATGAGCCTTTCCCCCCCACCTCCATCAATGAGCCTTTCCCCCCCACCTCCATCAATGAGCCTTTCCCCCCCCACCTCCATGAATGAGCCTTTCCCCCCCACCTCCATGAATGAGCCTTTCCCCCCCACCTCCATGAATGAGCCTTTCCCCCCCACCTCCATGAATGAGCCTTTCCCCCCCCACCTCCATGAATGAGCCTTTCCCCCCCACCTCCATGAATGAGCCTTTCCCCCCCACCTCCATGAATGAGCCTCCCCCCCCCACCTCCATGAATGAGCCTCCCCCTCCCCACCTCCATTAATGAGCCTCCCCTCCCCCTCCCTACCTCTGTCAATGAACCCCAAACTCGCTTATTCATGTCTTTATGGACCTTGCTTTGTACACTGGTGCGCAGTCATGTTGGAACAGGAAGGGCCATCCCCAAACTGTTCCCCACAAAGTTGGGATCATGAAATTGTCCAAAATGTCTTGGTATGCTGACGCCTTAAGAGTTCACTGGAACTAAGCGGACAAGACCAACCCCTGAAAAACAACCCCCACACCATAATCCCCCCCTCCACCAAATGATTTGGACCAGTGCATAAAGCAAGGTCCATAAAGACATTGATGAGAGAGTTTGGGGTGAAGGAACTTGACTGGCCTGCACAGAGTCCTGACCTCAACCCGATAGAACACCTTTGGGATGAATAAGAGCGGAGAATGCGAGCCAGGCCTTCTCATCCAACATCAGTGCCTGACCTCACAAATGCGCTTCTGGAAGAATGGTCAAACATTCCCATAGACTTGTGGACAGCCTTCCCAGAAGAGTTGAAGCTGTTATAGCGGCAAAGGGCGGAGCCAACTCAATATTAAACCCTACGGACTAAGACTGGGATGCCATTAAAGTTCAGGTGTGTGTAAAGGCAGACGTCCCAATACTTTTGGTAATGTAGTGTATAAATCTCTACACACCTGTACTTCTATAATGACCAGCAGTACCTGGGAACAAGATTCTTCAAGGATGACTGTATCCCTTTAAGCCTGTGGCTGCCATGCATTGCCTGGAGAACAGTGGATGGCGGGGGGTCATGCAAAGCCTCTGTGCATTTATATTCCTGCATTTTGCTGTTGGATTATCCATTTTACAATCTCTTAGCATGAGATTAAGTGAGCGGCGTGTAATATTTTCGTGAACATGAGTGCGCAGCGTTGGCTGCCTCTGATAATGTATACAAAAACCTCTGACACCCCCCCCCCCCCCCTTAGCATTATTTTCCCCAACTGAACAATTCTGATTATGCTTTGCTGGTTTGCTGGCTGTGTAGATAGAGGGGCTCTCTGCTGAGGCGAGTTCATTTCTCTGCGGAGATGCTGCTGCTTTCTCTACAGAGCTGGGACAGTGTGTGTGTATAATCCCCTGCATGCTCTCATTTCCTCTCCCTGGAGGACAGAATGCTCACTCAGTGCTCCCTCCACCCGGCTGATCTCCCCCCTTCTCCAGGCAACAGCTGGGCATCTCCTGTCCCCCCCCCCCTCCGAGCATCCTGACCCTCATCCTGGTCCCCCGGGGGGGGGGGGGGGGGGGGGGGGGGGGGGGAGCTCTCTCTTCTCCCTCGTTTCTCTCATGCTCTCCTCTCTCCTGCTGCTCTTCCTCTAAGCTGATCAAGTTATTTAACATTTATTTTATCTGACAGTTTATTATTTATTGCAGACGCTTCACACAGAGGTGCCAACTTTATATTTTATGTACTTAAGTTTACAGTAGGTTAGAAATGTATAAAAGCAGAAGAAAAAAAGTAATATATTGCGGATTAACCAGTCCTTAGATGTGGTGGCTGTATTAGTTGATTATTTTGGGCTTTTCTCTCTAAAGCAGTATTAAACCTAAAACCTTTGCACTCTCACCCTCCTTTGCGCTCTCTCTCGCCCTCCTTTCCCCCTCCCTCTCATCCTCCTCCCCCTCTCTCTTCTCTCTCGCCCTCCTTCCCCCTCTCTATTCTCTCTCGCCCTCCTTCCCCCTCCTTCCCCCTCTCTCTTCTCTCTCGCCCTCTTTCCCCTCTCTCTCACCTTTCCTCTCCCCTCCTTCCTTCTCTTACCCTCCTTTCTTCTTTCTTTCCTTCTCTCTCTCCTCTCGCCTTCCTTCTCTCTGTCTGTATCTCTCTCTCTCTCTGTCTCTCCTTTGCACTCTCACCCTCCTTTTGCGCTCTCTTGCCCCCCCCCGTCTCTCCCCCCCCCCTTCTCTCTCTCCTCCCCCCCTCTCTCCTCTCTCTCGCCCTCTTCTCGCTGTCTCTCACCTTTCTCTCCCCTCCTTCCTTCTCTCTTACCCTCACTACTTTCTCTCCTTCCCTCTCTACTTCATTCTCTCTCTCTCTCTCTCTCTCTCTCTCTCTCTCTCTCTCTCTCTCTCTCTCCCCCTCCCTCTCTCTCTCTCCCCCTCCCTCTCACCCTCCCTCTCTCTCCCCCCCTCCTCTCTCCCCCCCTCCCTCCTCTCTCCCCCCCACTCTCTCTCTCCCCGCCACTCTCTCTCCCTCCCTTTCTTGCTCTCCTTCCTCCTCTTGATCTCTCTCTCTCTCTCTCTCTCTCTCTCTCTCTCTCTCTCTCTCTCTCTCTCTCTCTCTCTCTCTCTCCGCCTTGCTTCCCTCCCTCTTTCTCTCTCGCCTTCCCTCCCTCTTTCTCTCTCGCCTTCCCTCCCCTCCTTCTCTCTCGCCTTCCCTCCCCTCCCCTCTTTCTCTCTCGCCTTCCCTCCCCTCTTTCTCTCTCGCCTTCCCTCCCCTCCCCTCTCTCTCTCTCGCCCCCCCCTCTCTCTCGCCCCCCTCTCTCTCGCCCCCCCTCTCTCTCGCCCCCCTTCCTCTCTCTCTCGCCTTGCTTCCACCCCTCTCTCGCTTTGCTTCCCCCTTCTCTCTCTCTCTTGCCCCCTTTCCCCCTCTCTTGCCCCTTTCTCTCTCTCTCTCTCTCTCTCTCCTTGCTTCCCTCTCTTTCCCCCCCTCGCCCCTTCCCCCCCCTCTCTCTCGCCCCTTCCCCCCCTCTCTCTCGCCCCTTCCCCCCCTCTCTCTCCCCCCTCTCTCTCCCCCCCCCTCTCTCCCCCCTCTCTCTCCCCCCTTCCCCCCTCTCTCTCGCCCCTTCCCCCACCTCTCTCTCTCTCTTTCTCTCTCGCCTCCTTTCTCTCGCCCCCTTTCCCTCTCTCACCCCCTTTCCCTCTCTCTCGCCCCCTTTCCCTCTCCCCCTTTCCCTCTCTCTCGCCCCCTTTCCCTCTCTCGCCCCCTTTCCCTCTCTCTCCCCTTTCCCTCTCTCCCCCCTTTCCCCCTCTCCCCCCTTTCCCCCTCTCTCTCTTTCTCTCTCGCCCCCTTTCTCTCGCCCCCTTTCCCTCTCTCGCCCCCTTTCCCCTCTCTCGCCCCCTTTCCCTCTCTCGCCCCCTTTCCCTCTCTCGCCCCCTTTCCTTCTCTCTCTCCCCCCTTCCCCCTCTCTCTCGCCCCCTTTCCCTCTCTCTCGCCCCCTTTCCCTCTCTCTCGCCCCCTTTCTCTCTCTCGCCCCCTTTCCCTTCTCTCTCTCGCCCCCTTTCCCTCTCTCGCCCCCTTTCCCTCTCTCTCTCTCGCCCCTTTCCCTCTCTCTCTCTCTCGCCCCTTCCCCCACCTCTCTCTTTTTCTCTCTCTCTTTTCTCTCTCTCTCTCTCTTTCTCTCCCGCTTTCCCTCTCTCTCCCCCTTTCCCTCTCTCACCCCCTTTCCCTCTCTCACCCCCTTTCCCTCTCTCACCCCCTTTCCCTCTCTCACCCCCTTTCCCTCTCTCACCCCCTTTCCCTCTCTTTCCCCTTTCCCTCTCTTTCCCCCTTTCCCTCTATTTCCCCCTTTCCCTCTCTTTCCCCTTTCCCTCTCTTTCCCCTTTCCCTCTCTCTCCCCTTTCCTCTCTCTCCCCTTTCCCTCTCTCTCCCCTTTCCCTCTCTTTCCCCTTTCCCTCTCTCTCCCCTTTCCCTCTCTTTCCCCTTTCCCTCTCTTTCCCCTTCCCTCTCTTTCCCCTTTCCTCTCTTTCCCTTTCCCTCTCTTTCCCCTTTCCCTCTCTTTCCCCTTTCCCTCTCTTTCCCCTTTCCCTCTCTCTCTCCCCTTTCCCCCCTCTCTCTCTCTCTCTCTCTCTCTCTCTCGCCTTGCTTCTCCCCTCTCTCTCTCGCCTTGCTTCCCCCCTCTCCCCTTCCTTCCCCCCTCTCTCTCCCCTTGCTTCCCCCCTCTCTCTCCCCTTGCTTCCCCCCTCTCTCTCCCCTTGCTTCCCCCCTCTCTCCCGCCTCGCTCTCCCCCTTCTGTCTCCCCTCTCTCTCTTTCTCTCCCCTCTCTCTCCCTTCCCCTCTCTCTCTGTCTCTCTCCCCCCCTCTCTCTCCCCCCCTCTCTCTCTCTCTCTCTCTCCTCTCTCTTTTCCCCCCTCTCGCCCCCTTTCCCACCCTCTCTCTCTCTCGCCCCCTTTCCCACCCTCTCTCTCTCGCCCCCTTTCCCACCCTCTCTCTCTCGCCCCCTTTCCCACCCTCTCTTACACTCTCTCTTGACCCCTTTCCCTCTCATGACCCCTTTCCCTATCTTGACCCCTTTCCCTCTCTCGACCCCTTTCCCTCTCTCGCCCCCTTTCCCTCCTCCCTTTCCCTCTCCCTTTCCCTCTCCCCCCTTCCCCCCTCTCTCTCTCCTCGCCCCCTTTCCCTCCCTCTCTCTCTCTCGCCCCCTTTCCCTCCCTCTCTCTCTCTCGCCCCCTTTCCCTCCCTCTCTCTCTCTCTCTCTCGTCCCCTTTCCCTCCCTCTCTCTCGTCCCCTTTCCCTCCCTCTCTCTCGCCCCCTTTCCCTCCTCTCTCTCGCCCCCCTTTCCCTCCCTCTCTCTCGCCCCCCTTTCCCTCCCTCTCTCTCGCCCCCTTTCCCTCTCTCTCTCTCGCCCACTTTCCCTCTCTCTCTCTCTCTCTCTCTCTCTCGCCCACTTTCCCTCTCCCTCTCTCTTGCCCCCTTTCCCTCTCCCTCTCTCTTGCCCCCTTTCCCTCTCCCTCGCCACCTTTCCCTCTCTCTCTCTCGCCCCCTTTCCCTCTCTCTCGCCCCCTTTCCCTCTCTCTCGCCCCTTTCCCTCTCTCTCGCCCCCTTTCCCTCCCTCTCTCTCGCCCCCTTTCCCTCTCTCTCTCTCGCCCACTTTCCCTCTCTCTCTCTCTCTCTCTCTCTCTCGCCCACTTTCCCTCTCCCTCTCTCTTGCCCCCTTTCCCTCTCCCTCTCTCTTGCCCCCCTTTCCCTCTCCCTCGCCACCTTTCCCTCTCTCTCTCTCGCCCCCTTTCCCTCTCTCTCGCCCCCTTTCCCTCTCTCTCGCCCCCTTTCCCTCTCTCTCTCGCCCCCTTTCCCTCTCTCTCTCGCCCCCTTTCCTCTCTCTCTCGCCCCCTTTCCCTCTCTCTCTCGCCCCCTTTCCCTCTCTCTCTCGCCCCCTTTCCCTCTCTCTCTCTCTCCCTCTCTCGCCCCCTTTCCCCTCTCTCGCCCCCTTTCCCTCTCTCGCCCCCTTTCCCTCTCTCGCCCCCTTTCCCTCTCTCGCCCCCTTTCCCTCTCTCGCCCCCTTTCCCTCTCTCGCCCTCTCTCTCTCTCCTCCCCTCCTCCTCTCTCTCTCTCTCTCTCTCTCTCTCTCTCTCTCCCCCTCTCTCCCCCTCTCTCTCCCTCTCTCTCTCTCTCT